>NC_142009.1:119301865-119659365 GCF_049901735.1 Notechis scutatus | reverse complement strand
AAAATGAGATGGTTGGAGAACAGCTGAAATAGCAAAATGTCCTTGTTTTGCCACTACTTCTCCAACCCTAGAAAAGGTTTTGCCAGGTGTATGTTTAAGTAGTAAAGTGATAAGAAGAAGGCATTACATATGAAGTAGATGAGAAAGTATATTTAATTTGTATGATTAAAAGGAGGGGCGGGGCGAGAAATCTATTGTACAGTGTTTCCAAATGGTTAATCCAACGTGCTGACTGAGACTCAGTCTGTGTGGGAGCCCAAGCAGGAAAGTTTTGAGTGTCCCAAGGGACCCTGGTGTTGCTCCAAAAACAGGAGCCAGGCTTGCTCATTCCTTGCTCTGTCCCAAATGAACTGACTCACTGAGAAGAGGACTTCCCTTCCCCTTCCCTTCCAAACAAAACACACAGGCAGCCAGATTTTTGTTGGAGTGCTTTATTTTATAAATGCTTCAAAATAATACTTAAAAAAAAAAAAGCAGACACATGTATCTTGTATATATATTTGCAGTACAAAGCAGAGCAATTAAGCATTGAGAGGGTGTGGACAAGTGCTTCGGGGCTTCTCCTACTACTAAGGAGAAGTTTCAAGTTGGCACAGGAATCTTCCCTCTCTAATCACCCTTCAAAAGAAAGGTGGAGAGAAAAGGAACAGCAGTGGAGGGCCAAGATCACAATGGAGATCGAGTGTGGACAGCACACCAGAAAGACAACAAAACAAAGGAAAGAGAAGAGCAACTCTGCTGAAGTTGCTCTATAGAAATAAACGAACTACGGAAAGAAAGAGAACAGAAAGGAGAGAGGATGATATGAAACAAGTCACCCCCAGAGAGCAACTGTTGCTTTGTTTAATTCTGCACCATTACTTTCATGGAATAAAAAGGACAGAGTTATTTACCTTGAGCCTCAATTGAACGAAGGAGGAGAATGGCACATAGGACAGCTACAGCTGTTGCACAGAGCCTTATCTTCATGGCTGCTGCTGTATATCACAACCACATGAATAATTCTAAAAAAGGAAAAGAAAAAATAAGAGACTTAGTACAGTGGGGGTTTTTTCCTAAGCAGGCGGAGTGGAGAAGGGAGAAAATCATATAGCAAGGAGGGACAGAAAGTTCAAGATCAGCTTTCACCAATTTGTGCACTCCAGTTTGGTAGGAACTTCCTTCGTTCCCCTTACTCTACTCAGGTCTGTCAGAATAGAAAAGAATGTTTTACATCACTTTCTCCACCATAATCAACTTTCCTTTCCAGCAAAAAAAACCCTTCCTTTCCCCCTCTTCTTGCACCAAGTCAGAATTTTTCGATGAAGAACTTTCCCACTCTCTCCAAACTCCAAAACTCATCGCTGCTTGCTGTTCCAGATCTAGGAATAAATTGACAAATATATAGATACACAGATAGCTCTTTCTCACCAACCATCCATTCAGCAACTGTTCAGTTACAACAGTGCTGAAAAAGATCAACCAGACAATATCCCTGCAATCACATGATTTGGGTGTTTGGCAACCGTTGTACTCTATCTATCTACCTTCCTACCTACCTACCTGATCATGTTTTTTGATTGCCCATCTCCCTCTCCCATTTATGATGGTCTCGGCTTCCCAGTCATATGATCAGGATCTGTGATCTTCACAGCCAGCTTCCTACAAGCGAAGTCAGTGGGGAAACCAGCACGAAGTCACAAGTCATGATCATGTGACATGTTGCTTGGCAATCATGGATGGTTTGGAGGATGAGTTAACAAACATCTGTAAATGACACTGTAAGTTGGTGCATTCGCGTCACATTTCACTTTACAACTGTGTTGCTTAGCAATGAAGTTGCCAATTCCAACTGCAGTCAGTAAGTGGACTTCTTCAGAAGAAATGATGAACTGAAAACAGTTTCATTAAAAGCAGAGCCAATAATCACAAAGGAATAAAGAGCCAGTGAGTAGACTGGCTTTTTGGATTTCCTCTCCAGACAAGAGAACCTTGGATTGCCCACAAGCACCCCAGACAGCTACTCCTCATGAGGAGACCACAAGATAGAGATATCTAGCCTCTAAAAGGACATTGGATTTACATATTTCCTTTTCTAATCACTTTCAGAAATTGGTTGTTAACTGTTTTTTAGCTATTAGGAAACTTTGAATCAAGAATGTAAATTCTGGGTGAGCAGGTTTTCTTTCAGCAAAAGAAGTTTTAAATATGAGTTTAATTGACTTGAAAAAACTTTTTTGGAACAAAAAGCAAAATGGTGATTAGAATTTTGATTTAAGAAGTTACAAATGGACTAAGAGTATGAATGGATTTGAAATAAAATTTGATAATTATTATAAGAATCCTTCCTATGTAAAAATGCTTTTGTTTTTAATATTTTTTAAAAAAATGATAGGATGGGATTTGAAAAGTTAAGAGAAAACTAGAGGGAATTAAAGATTACAATTAAAGGAGAAGAACATTTAACTTTATAACTAGTAGATTTGACTTACTAAATACAGTATGGAGCAAAATAACATTGGATGATATTTTTGAACAATGGACTGAGAAGTTAATTTTAAGAGTATCTGCCTTTATGGACAGATTCTGTTTCAAAAAATATCACAGAAGAGGAACAAGGATTACTGGATAAAATCTGAGAGGGATCTGAAAATGGATTTTAAACCAAAATGATTACAATAATGATAAAGAAAAATATATTACACTGGGCATACATAAGAAACCAATATCTGATAACTTAATAATTAGAAGGGATAAACAACTAACAACCCAAGACAGTGACCTGGATAATCTTCCTATACTGGATTTATAAAAGGGGTGTGTTAAATGTTTACTTTAAACTTTTTTGAACTTTGTGAGAAGGTGAAAAGAAAATGGAAAAAAAACAGTTCTAGAACATTATTTAAATCGGCTAAAGATCAAGATTATTAAAAAAATAAAAAGGAGGAATGTAAAGTTGGTTTATTTGATCAAGATAAAATGAATTGTTATCTCTGGTAACACTTAATGGAATTTTGCTGACATCGGGACTGAAATGATGAAGCTTGAAGAAGTGCTTATAGATAAGAGATGGGATATGGGAAAAATATCATTTGTTTTATTTTAAGAGAAGATGATATGTATTGTTTATACTTGTGATGAAGAGGGAAGTCATTTCATATATTTCTTTTCTTTTCTTTACTATATACAGTATTTATTTTTATTTTCTGCATCTATTTTTTCTTTTTACCCTTTTATCTTTTGAGTTGGTAGTAGTTTTCTGTCACTGTAATTGTAAGTTTCAATGAAAATCATTAGTAAACCAATTGCTGTCAGTAAGTGAGGAATACCTGTGCTATAATGAGCTTTATGGAGTAAGATAATGGCAGCAAAGCAATGCAGTTATAGGAGTCTTTTAAATTAATGCGTAATTCACCATGTGTTTCTTTAAATATCATCACCAGTTAATGAAGGAAACAAATCAGTCCACAGTTGCCTATCTTAAATGTTGTTCCAAGATGCCTTGCATAACTAGCTTCAGTGTGTGGCCGATTGTACAATGAGTAGCCTCACCCTTCAAAATTGCCTGGCAAATCTCCTATCTTCTCCTAAGTGCACTGAGCTAATATATACAACATTCTGAAATTGCAGTAAACGGGCAGAGGCCTCCATCCTCTCCATGAAGAGACATCATCCTCTTCTTTTTCCAGGAGTGGATAGAATCTCTGCCCACTAACTGTAATCCTGGAGAATCCTCAAATCCATACAGTTCTATTTCAATAAATACATAGAATATTAAAAAATAAGAACAGGCATTACATATTACCCTGGAACAAATTACTTACAAATGTAATTCAGTCCAAAATTAGCCATGCCAATCATTAACCAGGACTTCACATGACTGACTCGGTTTTTCAAAGTTTTTTCTGACAGTTGTAAAGCAAACACTGTGGTCATTAAACCTACTGTTTGCAATAGGCATTTTTTTGCAGGAAATCAGAAATAAACAATCAATGTCAATTGGGAAGGGAGGGACATAAATCATGGTCACATAAATGTGCCAAACCGCAAATGGCCATAAATGCAGGCCAGTTGCCAAGTGCCAAAAAATGTGACCACATTATTGTGAAGGGGTGGGCAAACATCCAGGTTGCAATCACCTTTTTGAATCCAGGTTGCAATTACTTTTGTAACTTTGAACAATTGGTAAGTGACTGGTCTTATTAAGCATGGACTAATCATAATCTATAATAAAACTGGCAACTCTCTTTCCTGCATGACCATCGGTATTTTTTTTTAAAGTTCTAGTGCATTTAAAATTCTGCATTTTACACGTGCACAGCGATAGTAGAAGAATGATGAACAGTTCAAGCAGAAAGGGAAGGCATATCTCCCTCTTTGTGCTCCTGTCCACCATGCTACCCTTGAGAAAATACAGGCATGAGCTCCAGGGATGGTAATGATGAAGATCCTTTGCAAGAGAAAAGCTTCTGGTGCTGTGGTTCGCGACCCCTTTGGGGGCCGGACGACCCTTTCACAGGGGTCGCCTAAGACCATTGGAAAACACATATTTTCGATGGTCTTAGGAACTGAGCCATAATTTTATGGTTGGGGTCACCACAACGTGAGGAACTGTATTAAAGGGTCACGGCATTAGGAAGGTTGAGAACCACTGTTCTAGTGCCTCTTTCAACTGGGAGTTGACTTCTTTTTCACAACTGTTAAAGCAGTTAGTTAAGGATAACCTTTGAAAGACTGACAGTAGTTTGGAAAGGGTAATAGAAATTGCTCACCCTTCTTGCTACTCTTCTGCCTCTTTACTCCCACTCCTCCCTGCTTCCTAAAATCTGAAACAAATTATACACAAGGGGATGTAACATATCCTTGAAACCTGACACCGACACTGAACAGCCCCAGACTCAACCAGATCATTTTCTTCACATACACCCAGAGAAAGAACAACTCCAAAATAAAAGATGAATGGTGGGGAGGAGGCAGCCCATTACATCATCAGGCCAGAAATATGCCATAGCCTGTAAACCTTTAAACTGACATCTCTTCTGAAGTCAGCAATCCTTCTAATTATTTTTTAGCTGTCTGACAGAACAATCTATTGGTAATGCTAAGGCACTAAATTTCAAGTGAGCTCTAGAACAACCTTCTAGAATACTGCATCTTTAGAAATCTCAAAATATATCTTTTACTAATAAATGTAATAGGGTTTGAGGGCTTTATAGATATGGATCAAAGTATACGCCTGGGTTCTATTAAAACATCCTAACATAAAGGAAAAACAAGATGGATACTTAAGGCATTGTTTCTTTAATTCAGTCATGGGGGAAAAATAACGTTCACAACTAGAAAACATATGCCAATGTGTGAGATTTACATAATTTAACCCAAGTTGTAGAATTCAGTATTATGAACTTAAATAGTTTGCACTGTGAATTAAGATTTTTAAATCTTCTACTCTTTTTACGGACACTCCATTTTTAACCATTGTCTGATCTAGATTAAATAGCAATCAATACTTGTCAAAAATTAGTAGAGTAGAAAAGGCAAATTTGGCGCATCAGAGAGATTTAGTAATTCTAATTGCGACAGCTATCTAGGTGAGTTTTTAAAAATATACTTCTGCTCAACAGTCTTGGGCTACAATCTAACATAGATTTGGACAGCCTTAATTTGTATGACTAGATTATGAATGCTTATTGGAGAGTAAGTTCCATACGTATCAACGGATTTTATTTCTGAAAAATTAATAGGCTAATGTAGTTAGCTTTTCCCCAAGATTGTGACCTTCCTTTTTGACAATGATTCAAGTATTTTTGACAAGGATAGTCAAATCTAATGAATGTTAATTATTGTTGAGTACTGGGTGAGCTTCAGACTGTGTTCTATCTCAAAAGATAGAAATAGTAGCGCCATTTGGATGTAAATATTACCTAGTTAAGTGTGTTTATTTGGGGTGCCTTCGATCAGTGTTGGCTCTGGGCAACTACCTGGACAAGTCCCTGCACTTTTTTTGGCAAGATTTCAGAAGTGTTTGCCCTTGCCTGCTTCTTATAACTGAGAAAGGGGGACTGGCCCAAAATCACACAGCTGATTTTTTACACCTGTCAGAACTAGAATTCAGAGTCTCTTGATTTCAAGCTTGACACAATAACCACAGCACAAAATTGGCTCTTTAAACTGAAGCTGAGACTTTCATATTGTTAATTTAGGAAATTAACCTGTGTTCTAGAATTTAATTGATTTTTTTTAACATTCTCTGGCTTGTGCTCTTATTCATTAAGCAGTACACATATTAATCATCAGACCAATACCACACCCAAACTACCCAAAGCCAAGCAGTTGGCATAAATCATTTAGCGATTACCACTTGAAGGGAAGAAATAGCTTCATGCTGTATAAAGAAAATTGAAGAAGAATGAAAAAACAGCATTATATTAAATCGCCCAACCAAACTGGCACAATTCACCAATACTTTGCTGGATCCGAGCCAAGAGCTGACATTCCAAAGAGGAAGCAGACACACATCATCTTTTTAAGTGCCAAGATGAAATGCTCTGTCAACAGTTCCATTTCCATATTACACGCACACATTTCTAAGGATAATATATAATGACTTTGGTACAAAACCAGACGATCAGCCAGTTTACTATTTTGGATCCATCACTATCACTTATGCACACAAAAAGACAGAGACAGACAGACACACATGCCGAGACGCTCGCACACTTAAACAGCGGGCGGAAAAATCGACTTCGCATTTTTGCTTAAAAAATACATTTAAAGGAAAGGAGAATCTACGCGTCTGACGAAGACGTGTTTCCAGGCTTCGAGCGCCCTCTCTCGGACAAACCCTTCGCAAAGACCAAACAAAACCAAGGAAGAAAGACGCTGAAGAATACTTTAATTTTTTCTCCCGGTTACTTTCCTCCTGGACCTTTCACCCACAGAGTATATACACCTCTACCTCGTACCCAAACAACGGATTTTTTTTTAAATGCTTCTGCTTTCCGTTGCAAATTTTTTTGAATGATCTTTCTTTTGGAAACGGGGACGGCATAGTTCTGGTTTCGCAGCGCCACTCAAACAAAAGCAGACCTCGCTGGTTGATCAACGCATTTTGGGGGCAATAAAAACTGCGTCAATAAACATACATGGCATAAAATCCAAAGCCAAATACAATAAACGTGCTACTTTGCTCCAAAGCCAAACGACTGGGCACCACGAGAAATTTACATATAAGGAGCTGTTGCACCGCTCGGGGGGCGGGAGGGGGTGGGGGGAGGACCGAGCGAGAGGCAAGAGAAATCAGCAGCTCTTTAGGAAATACAGCGCGGAGAAGAAAATTGAATTTACAGGAAAATAATTACTGCCGCACAACACACACCAACCGGTCAAACGAATAAAACGAAGTAGAGGAAAGTGACATCATATCTGAACTCTCTCTCTGGAAATGAATTAATCCAGAGCTTCTGCATGAAATTACAGGCAATCGCCAAAGGAGACTTAGGCAGCACCAGCGGGAGAAAGCAACCCGTTCGAGGCAGACTTCTCAAAAAGCCAAACGGAGAAGACGGCGGGAGTCTTTGGGAGAAAACACCTCACACGGGAAGACACCCGCCTTTATTCTCGCCACCCGTTCCTGATATAGTCCGCGGCTCTTGCGGGGGTGGGGGGTGGAAAGCAAAGGCAATAAAATGCCTATGACTCCCCCGGGTTGTTCGGTCCGAACGCGCTCCTCAAACAGACACCAGCAATGCACTTGGCGCGCCTTAACCTGAAATGCCGGATTCCCATTTCTAAAACGAACGTCAACCGCAGGAGACCCGCAAGCGGGCAAATCTTCCTCACGCGTAGGCTCGACCCGTTTGCAAATCTCGACCGCACGCGCCAAGCGTGTGTGTAGGCGCGCGTGGGTCGCGTCCACACGCCCTAGCAGGTTTGCTTGGGGCTGCCCAGAAGGGACTTGCCAGCGGATGGAGAGACGGCATTCCCCGACTCCGCCGGGCGCACAGACCTTATAAGAAGGCGGCGATGGCACTAAGCAGGGATGGATGGCAGCTGCCCGAGGAGGAGCTCTGCAACTGCCGCTTTTGGAGAGGCCAGGAACCAGGAGAGTTCCAAGCACCTTGGGCTAAGGCGCGGCCAGTAGTAGCAGCAGCAGCGGTAGCGGCTGTGGTTGAGAGGAGCCGCCTCGCTCGGTCGGCTTGGCGAGGCTGCGGCTGCGATGGGGTCGCTCCGTCAGAGAAGCCTTGCCTTCACCAAGTGGGAAGAGCCTCTCCCCAATCTTGCTACTTAATAGAGGGCTGTTCCCAAGTCTCCGCGGTTACGAAACGGCGGGAAAGGTGGATCGGTGCCATGGGATGATCTATGACTGTGCTCTCTCTTCGCTCCTTTCCAGCGGGGCTAAGGGAAGCGCCGGTCTTCGCCTTCTGGAAAGTTGCGCATACCTCTCCGCATTCCTGAGGCATGAGGAGGCCCGCTCGAGCGCAGGAATTGCCTGGCCCGCCATGGAAGGTCGAGCTGGCGGGGGCGGGGGGGCCGCAGAGAGAGAGAGAGAGGAATGAGCGCGGAGAGGGGGGCAGCGTCTGGCCAGCCAAAAACACACGTAGCCCTCTGGCTCTTCTCTGCTCCCGAGCCAAGCGGCAGCCGGCGCGGCAGTCCCTTGGCCGAGA
The DNA here is from genome assembly GCF_049901735.1 of Notechis scutatus. Taxonomy (NCBI): domain Eukaryota; kingdom Metazoa; phylum Chordata; class Lepidosauria; order Squamata; family Elapidae; genus Notechis; species Notechis scutatus. Next base: position 119,650,720 of record NC_142009.1, on the reverse strand, counting down.
CCGTTGCCAGACAGACAGGGAGCCCCAAGGCGAAGATGTTTCGGTGGTACCCAGGACGGCGTGTGCCTCTGAGGGCCGTTGGGTTTCTGCTGGGAAAGCCTCCGGGTTGTTTTTTTTTGTTTTTTGTTTTGCTGGACAAATACTCGATTGGGGGATAGCTCAAATGGCGCCTTTTAAGGCAAAAAAAAAAAAAAAACCTAGTTTGAAACATTTTTCCGAAATCGGAACCCATAATCACGCGCGCACGCTTTCTGCAAACTCCAAAATCTTACTGGCGATTCGGAAATTAAAATCCATGGGGGGGGACGGGGGGACGAAGCTAATGTTCCATCTTTGCCTTGATACTGAAAAGAGCCCCCAAATGATACAAGGCATGGTAGAAATCCTTCGATGAGCAATTAAACGCCCAGAAGACCTAGTAACTAGGAAACGTGGCTTTCCTGTTCTTGGGATTTCATCTTTCCCTCCTTCCCATCCTTTGCCCCCCCCACACACACACTGGAATTTCTATCCGGTTCCCACACCACCCACTCATGTCTAGGCGCAAACGCCACTAACACGCTTTCTTCCAACTTTTTACTCAAGAGTACAGATTCCCGCACGTTTACAAAGAACGGAGGTGAGATCTCGGATCAAATCCTCAGGGAGGTTCATTGAAGGGCATGGGATGGGAGGTGGTGGGAAGACAACAGCCATAGCCGGCGCATTTGATTTTACAGGGAGAGTCTGGACTCTGGACCAAGGTAGGCCGCGAGGTGGTTCCCGTGCCCGCCGCGCATATCCTCCTCGTCAGCACGTGGCTCGAAGAGGAATTAAGCGGGAAAAGCAGAGGCCGGTGCTTGAGAGACGGAAAAACTTTTCCAGATTTACGGTTCAGCTCGATGGCCGCATCGATTGCCGTTGGTTGCCAATACGCGCGAAATTTATTTATCAGAAAAGACTAATAAAAAAAAGTCGTATCATGTGGAAGCAATCGATTCGGAAATTCTATTGGTTACAATAAGTGCGCTGCATAACGGGACTGCGGTCTTTGCCTAAGGAAATGCAAAGACGTGCAAATCTAACGCAGGCTTAAGAGTTCTCGGCAGCGTCCAAAGGTCGGTATATATATATGCGTTTCCTGTCAATGCACCCAGTACTGTCGCACCCATGCAAGAAAAGTATCTCTTTTCAATTCACTCCCGTCCCGTTGACAGTTAATACTAGTACTAACGCAAACACAAGTGGGAAACACTAGTACCGACTCCCCAAAAGTACTACTAAGCAGCCACGGAAGACAACGAGATGCGAAAGAAAAGCCCAGCCGTTCGATGTATTTGAAAAGCACTCCGCCCTGGTAGAATTGCCTCCAGCACCAATAGGGGCCTTTGAAAGAGTCGAGGTGGAATACCTGGATGTAGAGATTCCTCTTCCCCACTTTTAAGCGGTTTTACTCAAACTGTTAACTGCCGCTGCACTTGGATTGCAACTCTTGGAATTCCTAATCGTGCTAAGGAGTTGCAGTTCAATGCACAGGGAAAGGTGGTTCTGAGGTTGCCTGGAAGTGTTGATGCTAAAGCGTTTTGGCAATCCAGTCACAACAATACCTCCTAATTTAGCTGGACTTACTTATTTCTTGCTAAGATACGACACAGCATCCTAGTAGAGGGCGATGGTCATTGCAAAGGAATGTCACTAAGGGCGTTTGGACAGAGAGGCACTCATATAACGAGTAGCCCCAATTCATTACATTTTGAAGCAAGACAAGACACACGGCCAATATCAAATCACAACGTGTTTTTTTTTTAAAGGTTGGACAACCATTTTTTTTTCCGGGATAGCGTAAGTACTTCTCTGCCTTGAGCAGGGGGTTGGACTAGAAGACCTCCAAGGTCCCTTCCCGCACTATATGATTCTATGAACACTTAGACAAACTGCAGGACTACGTTCAAGAACAATCAATCGGCGGGTAATCGCCATCGCTAATCCCCCGTGCAAAAACATCACGATTAAAGCATTTAGCCGTTCTGGTTCGAATTACGGTTAGAGCAATTGGGGTTTGCGCAATACCTTCGTAGGCACTTCCTAGGTATCGGAACACACACACCCCACCGCACTTCTCCGCCAAGGCTGTGAACGTGTGCGCGCTCACACAATCGGCTTCCACCCAGTCACAAAAAGACGGTACGATGGCCGAGAACAAATCCGACAGTCTGCTACCCCGCCTAGATTGTGGGGAAAGAGGAACATTTCCACGTTCTCCGGTTAGCCAGAAAGAAATGTAGGTGGGGGGACGACACACCAATAATGGCTACCCCTCCATACCACTATCAATCCTTTTTTTTTTTTTAAACCGACCGGGAGATCTGACCATCAACCCCTTACCTCTGCTTCTCCCACCCTCCCATCCCCGGCCGCCTTATCAACAGCGCATTCAACAGCTGGTCTCCAGGAAGTCGGGCGAGTCCTTCAGTCTGGTCCAAAGGCGGCGCGCCCCAAGAGAGCCCTCCCCCCATAGGCGCCCCTCCCTTACCTGCTTGGGATGACAGAACTTCCAAGGCGCGCGGCGAAAATCAGCTGAAGTTCCGTTCTTAATACGGTCCTCGCTCCTTTAACCCCTCCCTCCCCCGGGATAAGAGACTCCCTGCCCGAAGGCTTGGCGGGGATGCGTATCAATCCAGCCACGCAAGGCAAATGAACGCCTGCAGCTAAACCCACAGTGGTTAGGAGAGGGAACGGGGGGCAGAATAGTTTGCAGGGGGGGATGTGTGTGTAAAACGGGTGGGTGGGGATGGAGAGAGGGGTAAAGAAAGAAAAAGCCACCCTCGTCCCTTCACGAGTGGCCCTCTTGCCTAGACATTCACAGAACCGACGTACATGATGGCCCACGCCCCTCCGAGTACTAGATCCTCGGCGCCGCTTCTGGGCTTTAGCTGCGCTGGCACCTGGAGATGGTCAGTCCCAGCCGCGCTCCTGCATCTTCCGAGCGGTGGGCTTATGGGCTTCAGCCTCAGAAACAGCCCGCCCGCAGGAGAACAAAAGGTCCCAGCTTCCCTGCACGGCTATATCCAGGGAACTCTCGTAGCTAAGCACGCGTTTTCTTGCTCCATTCTTCCCACCATTCAGAAGGGTTTCTTTCTAACCCTCCTCTGCGCGACCTTTCCACAAAAGAATTGGAGTAGGAGGGTGTAGGAAATTCGTGCAAGGGTAATTTGTTGTCCAATTGCGCACCCTAGCGCTAATAATTGCTATTGCATTCATCCATTCATTTTTGTGCATTGAATTAGGAAATTGAAATAATAATAACAACAATCGTACATTTTAAGAAGATACTTGGTTGATATCTAAGATGCTGGCAGCAATCCGTATCAACCATCAGCACCAGTCAATGATATTTGTGATACATTTTTAAATGTTCAGTTGACTTGAGTTTCATGTTTAATGAATAAAAGAGACAACAACAACAAACAACAACAATAACAGTAATAATAATAATAACAGTAATAATAATAATAACAGTAATAATAATAATAATAATAATAACAGTAATAATAATAATAACAGTAATAAAGATAATAATAATAATAATAATAATAATAATAATAATAATAATAATAATAATAATAATAATAATAATAATAATAATAATAATAGGATCTGTTCGCATGATCCGCTGATACATCACGCAGTCCTAAACACTTGGGCAGTGTTCGACTAGTGATTTGTGATACGAAACCCAGCATAGTCATCTCGTTTGCTGTGTACACTGTTGTTTTTTGTGTATAATTTATAATAATAATAATAACAACATTGACATTGCAATACCTGGTGATGCACGAATTGAAGACAAGCAGCAAGAAAAAAAATCACAAAGTACCGGGACTTACAAATTGAAGTTGAGCAACTTTGGAAAAAGAAATTGTGTGTTAATCCAATTGTAATTGGAGCCCTTGGAGCAATACCTAAAAGGGCTACTTCGTTATTTGGAAATTCTGAATTTATCAAACTTGCATACCCTGATTCTACAAAAAAAACCACCCTACTTGGAACAGCTTATATCCTCCGACGCTACCTTAACAGCTCCTAGGTCCTTGGTTAGGACTCGAGCTGTTGAGCTACCAACCAGCCCAAAATGCTGTCAATCTCACCAAAGATTAACAACAACAACAACAATAATAATACATTTTTTTCATAATATGGCATATTAGTATATTTTTATTATCTGATAGTTGTGAAAACAACAGCTAAGAAGTGCTTTTTGATAGCACTTTGATACATTGATGTTCTTGATACATTAGGGCTAAGTGAAATTGCCAGAAAGAAATACATATATTAATAAAAAGAACAGTTGTAGAGGGACGATACAACATGTATAACTGTGTGTGCCAGAGCTCCAGACTGTCCAACATCTACCTGGCTGTGCATATTTGGACAAACTGTTTCACCTATTAGAATATGGGCCACTCACCACTTCCTAAGAGGTCTAAAGTCATCCTTGTCCCATTCCTAGCCCAGTAATAAAAGACTTCACACACGTTTTCCACGGTTATCATGGAAAAGGCTTGACGAACTGTATGGTGCTTCTGAGGACGTAGAAGCAACACTCTTGGATAGCCACAACAGTTTTCCTAAAGTTCCTATTGACAAGCCTCGCCGGATCATAGACCTCGCTAACATACTTGTCCAGCTGAGAATGGCACAACAGGATCCCAACCTACCGGGACTTGCCTGTCTCAATCACGTCGACACGCAGAACAAAATTGTTCGAAAACTTCCGTAGGTGCTAACTGAAAAGTGGCTCCAGTTGACTGACACTTTCATGGCCAAGGGTCGCCACCGCTTTATACCCTTCACACTTCTTGAAGAATTTGTGTCCCACCACGCGACAGTGTGCAACACACACCAGGCCCGTGGACTCAGAGCTGTTAGTCCTAATGACAGAAGGTACAACAGCAACCATATATTGCCCTCAGGCCCTATGCACATTACCAGTGAAAGACCCTTCATGGTTGTCCATAAAACTGAGATCGACTTCTCATCCACACACAGTTGGGGAGAGGACTCATCTGATACAACCCAAGTTAGATCTCTGAACACAAGGAGAATACAGTTTTGTCCTATGCACCACACTCATCACTTGCTGAACAGCTGCACTGGGTTTGCAGCGAAATCACTGACCCAACGAAAAGAGTTGCTAAGGGAGTACCAATACTGCTTCAAGTGTTACAAATCCAAACACCCGTCCAAGTACTGCACAGTCAAGGTGCAATGCGACTTATGCCATAGTAACCAACACCCGACCGCGCTGCATCCAGACTCCGAGCTGCCACTGCACATATCTCGTAACCCTCCTTCAAACAAGGATCCTCAACGTAACACAAAAGCATGCAAGGCTCCTCGGCAGATTGACAAACCGCAACCCAAACCAAGGATGAGTGTGAATTGCACAGCACTGTGCGCCAACTCACCATGCCCTCGTTCGTGTCTTCCCATATGTTAAGCCAAAGTGTACCCTGAAGGACAACCTGAAGATGCCGTGAAAATGTACGTGCAGATAGACACTCAAAGCACCTGCACCCTGGCCAGACCTGCATTCTTCGACCTCTTTGAGGTGCAAAAGAACGAACTTCACTTCACTGTATCAACGTGCCATGGACCAAGAAGCACGGCAGGGAGGAGAGCTACTGGACTCTGCATAAAGTCATTGGATGGAAGTTCCCGGTTCCCACTACCGCCCATATTTGAATGCTATGGGATACCAAACGACCGCAGTCAGATCGCAACACCCGAGGTCATAAGTACCTCACCTACAGCACCTGGCTCATCACTTTCCCGCTCTAAATCTGGAGGCTGAGATCCTACTCTTGCTGGGAAATAATGCCCCACGCGCCTTTCTCTTCTCCGAGTCAGTCGGCAGCCCTGTAGACGGCCCAGTGGCCATCAAATCTCCACTAGGATGGGGGATCGTAGGAATTGTCAGTGACGATCAGATGCAGGCTCTAACCCAGGCAAATGCCTTAGCACCATCCATTCCAACTGCCTTCCAACGCCCTTTAGCACCATCAAAAACAAGAATGCTGTTCCAGCCTAAAAGGCCGCCGGCAATCAGTACACTTTCGCTAGGACACCCTAAACGGCCGCCAGCAACCACCAGACATCCACTAAGATGCTCTACACGGGCATATGCCTGTGCAACACCCTTTCCAACACCTTCCCAACGCCTTTTGACACCATGGAAGCAAGAGTACCGTTCCAACCCTAAAAGGCTGCCAGAAGCGACCAGCAGACTTTCATGATTGGTACCAAGAGTACTTGTCAACTCTAAAAGGCCACCAGAAGTGACCACCAGACTTTCACCTTTGCCGCCAAGAGTACCTGTACACCCTAAAAGGCTGCCAGAGGTGACCAGCAGACTTGCACCAAGAGGCCAAACTTGAAGATTGAACCTCAAGCTTTACATGCTTTGCTTTGTTTGATGCTTTATTAATGTTTACTGTTTTTCTTAGTTATATAGTTATCTGCCATTCATAGTATTACTGTTTACTGATTATCTTAGTTTATAGTCATTTTTTTTCTTTCTTCTTTTAATAGTGGAATTTACAATTCCAGGCAGGGAGTGTGCTGTCCTAGCCGGTCTATGGGAATTGGATAGTTACTTAGGAATTATGAGCTGTCCCCTTAAGGGAATGTGTCATGGTAAATGTAGTTAAAGGTATCCTGGGAAATGTAGTTCATGTCACGTGGTCACATCTGTAATCCCGATTGGTCACTAATTTGACCCTCAATGGGTTGGGGGAGTTTCCCTCATTTTTGCCTGAACTCCCTAACTCACGGGAGCTGCTTTCTGTCGCTATGAGATGGGTTAGGAGATAACCATCTTTTACTACAAGGCAGATATACAAAGGATTGGTCATTAAAGAAGAACTTTGTCACAAATGTGAGTTATGAGGATACCTGATGAACCAATAACCAATTATGGATGTCTTGTTGAGTTATCTATCTGCATCTGTACAGTTTATAAATCCACCTCTGTGCAGAAGACAGAAAAGGCAGAGTTTGCCTGCAATATTGCATTCTAACCATTGAGCCACCAGTTTATAAAATAGAGGTTTGGGGGATTCATTCAAATGCTTTTTGGAAAAACTGAGGTGACCAAGTTCTTCCTCTTAAGGAACCATCATTTCTACCTTGCCATGGTCTCATGCATCCCATTTTACCTACCACTTTTCTAATGGTAGAATTATTGACAAAGTAAAAGTTTGCAGATCCCTGGTTGTTTTTCTAGAGCTTTTTGTGGCTTCCTGGGTACATTTATTTTGAGGTTATACAAATCTGCACTTCAAGATTATGTTTCTGACTCTCTATTGTAGTCTATCCCAAACTGAGACATCAGTGCCTTTTGGAGGGGGGATTGGAGGATTTCTGTAATTTCTTTTGAGCAGGTCATGAAATACCTCTAGAATCTATGGGGTGAGCACATCATTGTAAGTGGAATCAATACTTGTGAGATTCATATAAAGCTGCCCAAACAACTCTGATTGTTTAATGAAGAACACACACAACTGGACTTAAGTTGTATGCTTAATTGAATTTATTAAAACAGAGGGGCAATTACTTTTACACTCTAGAACAGGGGTGGGCAAACTACGGCCCGCAGGCCACATCCGGCCCGTTGGTCTGTCCAATGCGGCCCGCCCTGAAAAAAAATCGCTGCCATTGGTCTGTCCAATGCGGCCCGCCCCTGAAAAAAATCGCTGGGCGTGGCGTATTGCCCTGTGCCGCGTGGCCCCCAAAGCTGCAAAACAGTGCGGAGCAATCTAGGGGTAGGAAAGAAAAGAAATTTGCAAAGGCCTCGGCTGGGAGTTCGAAATCACCTTCGAGTGCGACCTCTCCGAAGGTGAGTCCCCGCCGATCCCCTTTTTTTTCCGGGGCTTCCAGGCTTAAACTTTGCAAAGGCAAAGTTTGCAGGCTGGAGCGTCTTCCCGCCGAGGAGCGGGAAGGTTCCGCCCGGGCGGCGGGGGGCTGCTTAAACTTTGCTCGGGCGGCACTTTAAAAGCCTGCTCCCAGCACCCGAGCAACTTCCCAGCAACTTTTAACTCGCGGGCGCTCACGCTCGCCCGAGCCGCACGGCAGCCCGCTCCAAGCAGCCGTCCCGCCTCGGCTGGCGGAATCCCATCCCGGCGGGAAGATGCTCCCGCCTGCAAACTTTGTTTGCAAGCCCTGAAGCCCCGGAAACCTGAGCAACTTCCCAGCAACTTTTGGCTTCCTTTTAACTTGCGGGCGCCGCGCCTGGCCCCAAACCGTGCAGCGGAAGGGAAGCCCGGCGGGCGGGCGGGCAGACTGCTTGGAGGAGGCTCCGGGCTTCCTCCGCCAGGCACGAGCGCCTGCGAGTTAAAAGGAAGCCGAAAGTTGCTGGGAAGTTGCTTGGTTCCGGGCTTCAGGCTTAAACTTTGCAAAGGCAAAGTTTGCAGGCTGGAGCATCTTCCCGCCGAGGAGCAGGAAGGGTTATGCCCAGCGGGCGGGCAGGCTGCTTAAACTTTGCTCGGGCGGCACTTTAAAAGCCTGCTCCCAACACCCGAGCAACTTCCCAGCAACTTTCGGCTTCCTTTAACTCGCGGGCGCTCGCGCCTGGCCCCAAGCCGCGCAGTGGAGGGAAGCCCGGCGGGCGGACTGCTTGAGGAGGCTCCGGGCTTCCCTCCGCCAGGCACGAGCGCCTGCGAGTTAAAAGGAAGCCAAGTTGCTGGGAAGTTGCTTGGGTCCCGGGCTTCCAGGCTTAAACTTTGCAAAGGCTGGAGCGTCTTCCCGCCGAGGAGCAGGAAGGGTTCGCCCGGCGGGCGGGCGGGCTGCTTAAACTTTGCTCGGGCGGCACTTTAAAAGCCTGCTTCCAGCACCCGAGCAACTTCCCAGCAACTTTCGGCTTCCTTTAACTCGCGGGCGCTCGCGCCTGGCCCCGAGCCGTGCGGCAGAGGGGAAGCCCGGCGGGCGGGCGGGCTGCTTGGAGGAGGCGACCGGCGGTGCTCCGGCAGCAGCAACAGGCAGTTTCGCCCGGGCTCCGCTCAGGTGTCCGGCTGGGGCTGTCAGGAGTTGCTACCGCCGGCACAGCTCCGTGCGGCTCCAGTCCCGCGTTGCCTTGGGAAGGAAAAGGCAAAACCAGGAGCCGCTGAGCCTGAGCCTCCGGTGCCGCTGCTCCCGTTGCAAAGCACCGCCACGGCTCTTCCTTTTGCCTTTCCCTTCCCGAGGCAACGCGGGACTGGAGCCGCGCAGAGCCGCGCCGGCGGTAGCAACTCCTGACTCAGGGGCCTCCGAGGGGAGGGAAGGAGGAGAAGAGGGGGGAAGGGGGCGATTCCCAAAAATCTTGTGCTGACCCGCCCGTCTGTCAAATTTTAAAAGTCAATGCGGCCCCGAGCCAAAAAGTTTGCCCACCCCTGCTCTAGAACATGTTGGATTATCCTGTTTATGAAATAAATGAAATGCATCAAGCTGTGTACTATTTGTTCATTCAAGACTCCTTTAGATCACCAAGATTCACATGAAGCTCTGACAACATTCAAAGGCAACCATATGCAAAAATTTAGAAAGCTTGAAAAGGAGACAATGCTTTTCCTGAATTCCAATACTCAGAATTCAGAAATGAAAAGCTGCATTTATCCACATGAATATAATCAGGGACTTAAACCATGTATCTTTAAAAAAAGCATGCAAAGTTGGATGAAGACTTCATGGAAAAGATGAATATGAAGAGTAAATAAAAGAAGTGAAGTAAAAAAAGAAGACAATTATTCCAATCACTGATACTGAATTATAGTTGAAATTTAGTTTAATTTTAGAGAAAATTAGACAAAGAGGAAAGATTTGAATGATATATTTACTGGAAATGTATTTATTTGGGGGATATTCTTCAGTTCTGTAAAAGCTTTCTGACTTCAAAAAGTCCTAGATATTTTCTAAGAAAACAATGAATTATCATCTAGGGTTTGCATGCATTAGGTTTTCCAGATACCTTTAAGAAATGACCCAACCGCTTATAAGAAAATGGCACACATTTAGCTGTTTAATAAATTTAGGATGGTTTTTCTTCAACCTATATATATTTATTTATACTGTTACTTTTATACAACCCGAACCCTGTGAACTCTTAAAACCTCAGTCACACATTTCATCTTCATTTTTTACCAATAAACAATTATGCAGTAATATGAGTTTTTACATTAGATTACAGTATAATTTTTCCTAATGTGGCCAATCTCTACAACTTTGCTGTTCAAAAAGTGCTGTGACTTTACCTTTTGTCTTCCAATACATCTCAATAACTTCTTCCATCAATGGTTGTGCAATTCCAAAAATGACATCATTGGGACCTTTGTTTTTAGACACAGTGGTTTTGTATTTTTCTCATCATAGTGCACTGAAAATAATGAAGGATATCACACTGCGCTTTTGTCACTTACGTGCCTATTTCCCTGCATTGTTCTTTTGGTTTCCTATATACTACATGCTTTGATTAAACTCAGTGAATTTTGCCTCCCCCCAAAATATATTTATTGCAGTGAATGGCTGTAAAATATTGAGATGGGAACAGCACAGTTCTAATATTTTCCTTGCTAAACAGTAAATAATTTAAGAACATTTGTTTTGCTATAAAATCTATGATTTTAGTACGTATCATATTCTTCATTTTGAATCACAATCAACATTGATGTTTTTGTTCATGACAAAATGCATTACTTTCTCAGGATGACATACAAAGCTTACATATTTAAGTATGCATTTATGTCAAACATACGAAAGGCTTATACGTCAGGCCTCCTGCAGTTTAGTGAAACGTTTTATTCGTAATTTGTTCCTATCTTGAATTCTTTCCTGATCCAAATTTGACAAAGAGTTCTTAAGTAATTATTTGAAAAGATACGAGTAATTTATTATTCCATTTTGTCTTTTAGATCAAGCAAAGAAAAAATAATTTCTGCAAGTGTTTCTAATTGCAAGCATATCCTCTTTACAGCAACTGCCTGAGGACTAAAACAATACTTTTAGATGTCCTTCCTCTTTTGATGGTAGGTAGTTTGTGCTTTTGTGCTATAAGGACAAAAAAACTGGTAACTGCTACATTATGTGTAATATTTTTAATCTTTTCATTCCATCTATAAATGTAAGAGGTTTGTTTAAGCAGTTTAAATTTTGTTTTAGCAAAAACACAGGGCTTTGGTTGATCTCAGGGGGGAGGGGTTGGGGGCGACCCCACCACTCCCCAAACTGCTAACATGTTTCCTCTTTGCACTGGGTAGACTGGGCTGAAGCCACGCTGGCCCGATATTTCCTCTTCACATTGGGTAGACTGGGCCAAAGCGACACAGGCCGGCCCCTTACTTTTTCCAGGACAGCCCCACGGGCCTTGAATTTGACACCCCTGGTCTAAGGCTAAGACATTGCCCAGTCTTTAGTTTTCTATAAACTCACAATTTGCCAAGCAATCTTAAATTACAATTGCCCTTTTCTTGCAACAGCAGTGCCTAAGTTAGCAAGTTCATGCTACATTAATTGTCTCAATCAAATGTGTTGTATGTTGTGTATATCTGTGAGATGGTTTTATAAATTATAGTAGGAAGCATACATTTCAATACATACTTATTTCTAAATATAAAGCTTCCACAATTTCTAAATGCTACAGCACCAAGGACAGATATAACTAATAGGCAATACAATATTTTCTTTTATGCTGTTAGCCTACAAATAAACAAAACTGAAACAATACATGGAGAGTTCAGTTTCAATATCTTTTCAGTGATCTTCATATCTTTCCAAAACAAGATTCAGACAAAGTGTAATAAATTGTTATCCTCTAACCTGGAGGTAGGGAAATTAATTTTCCGAAAGACCACATGAGAAACTGGAACTTCCACACACCCCTAAAAACACCCCCCCCCCATGCCCCTGCCAATATCCCTGGGCGCCCTCCCCCACACGCCACAGGCCAAATAAGGATAGCTGAAACACTGGATGTGGTCCATGGGCTGTAAAATGTCCAGGTCTGCTCTAACCAAATTGTCCCATCCAAACTAGCACAGGGAGATCAAATTTCTCCTCTTACAAGTGCAGCTTCTAGTCTACCAGCACAGCCAATTTCAGGTCAGAGGAAATTGCTAAAAATTGCAGCCACTTCATATTCCACTGATAGCATTGGAAAATTAGCTTGATCCTCAGCTTATGTTTTTCTTACATTAGGACATTTTTTTATTTACATTTTGATATATTTTAACTACAAACTAGGCAAGAAGGTAAATTATCACAGCGTTTATTAGTCATTTTTGCAACCAAACAGTAACAATTGAAACAAATACAAAATTCAGCAAAATAATCTTTTAATAGTTGCAAATATATCCTTCAGGTCAAACTAGTTTACTGACAGCAGTTATTACATTTTTAACAAACATTGTTCCCAAACACAAAATCAAGTATTTATGACAAGGACCAAGTCCCTGATGAGTGTAATGGAATGGAACAGAACGATGCTATTCCAGGATGCATCTTCTGAACTGGAGTTATTTCTTTGGCTTTCCTATTTCGTATATATAATAGAGGGCATAGCCAAGTCCTGAAGATAAGAAAGACAATATATTATGATAGCAAGAATATAGATGCTCAATTGTAGTTTCCTTAAAATATAACAGAGATGTACACAGCTCCTTTCACTGTTGTTTTAAAGACAGAGATGCCAGATTAAGAAGTTTTAGAAAAGTTCTTCATTCCATTATTTTTCACATTTTAAAAGTTGATAGATAATATTGGTCCAGTCTCAATGAGAGAGATTGGGTCAAATACTGCCAACAGCAAATAAGTCTAAGTTTTTAAAAATGGCATTCATTTTTTTCCTATTGAACAAAATGAGACTTAAATCTTCTGTAATGGAAATAGTCACATATCTGAATTATGTCCTGTAAGACAAAGATGAAGAACATCCCAAAAAGGCAACCCAGTCAAATATTTATAATATAGTTTTTTCTGAAAACAATTTTAAAATCAGATTAAAAGAATGAGGTAATACATTCTCATGTTACACTGAATAATAACAAACAAAAGGTTGTCATATAAATACAGTATCAATATTGGGAATATTTTACAAAATAATTTTGACATTAAATATTTTAATTAATTTTTAAATACAATACTTGAATTGTATTTGTTCAACTAAAAAAAAACCCCTAGAATATTTCTAATTATCTACTTTGGATTTAAATAGAGAAGGGTAGATTCTTTTGAAAATTTTAGAAGGCTAAGACAGCTTAGCTTATACTTAAAACTTACCAAAAACGGAAAGGGCCATGGTAATTCGATACAGCGTAGAATCTAGGATTCCATTTTTCAAATGCACTGGAATGCCATTATCTTCCTAACATCAATGACACAAAACTCAGTATTCACATATTAGTTTTGGATTAGCTTCTACAAATCAAGTTTCTCTTCAAGAAGAAAATTAAACTTCTGCAGTCATAGTTATAACATCCAAAAATGAAGTCTTGATCTGTTGAAAATAGGCTTAAAATACAAAAGCACTGTCTCCTTCTTTGCACCTTTTATTTGCACAGCAAATCCTGCAACTCAAAATCTTAATTTGAATTAAGAATGTATAAAGCCTGAAGAAAGCCTGATATGCAGCAAGTATTTTTCCAAAAGATAGCTAAGTTTTGATCTAACAGACAATTGGTGGATTTTACAAAACAAGGAGGTCATATGAGAGACTGTAGGATTGTAATTATGGAGTGTCAATTGAGACTAAAATACTAAGGATACAGAAAAATGGTTCTTAATGGTAAAAAGTACATCCAGCCACCAATGTTCATACTGTGACATGGAGACCTTTCTGTCAATACTAGAGTATAAATTTTTAGAATAAACAGCATTAATATTTCAGTTACTTAACAGCAATGCAGGAATTCAGAATGACCCAACATTGAAGCATAGCTATCTACTGAATTCAATAAACAAGCTTAGTTTTAATTCCTGGTTATGATACCTAGTAACCATAATACAATGAGTTAAATTGCTATAAACTATTTTACTGGGTGCCCTTCTGAATAGAAGTCTGAATTTTTTTTACCTAAAAGTGGTAGTTTTTATTTATGCATACCCAGACATGCATACATACTGATAGTTATACATATATTCATCTCCATGATTCTGGATTTTGCAATAGCATACCAATCAAATTTAAGAAAAAAAAAGCCATGGTGGCTTTATTACTCGATAATATTACTGATAAAATATCTTGAATCAGCTCATTCTATTTAAAAATGTGCAAGAATGATACCAAATGCTGCATTAAATTTATCTGTTCTCAAAGTAGAAAGATAATCAGTAGGTACCTGAAAATGTTTCTGCTTCTCAGCAATCCTGCTTGCAAGCTGCCTGCGAGAGGCAAAGTTTATGGGGTTTTGTGCAACTTGCCGAACAGCCTACAACAGAAATACAAACATATAAGGAGTCTCTGTGGCGCAGTGCAGTACTGCAAAGCTATTTCTGACATAAGACATAAGAATTTATTTGTCATTACACTCGCTAGCGGGTGCAACGAAATGAGGTGCTCTTCCACAAAGTAAAACTGGACAAACACCACAATCTTATGACCCTGCATTCAAACTCAAAACTGCACTTGGATAAAAACTGTTCTGCAGCCAGCTGCCTACAATTTGGCAGTTCAAATCCCACCAGGCTCAAGGTTGACTCAGCCTTCCATCCTTCCAAGGTGGGTAAAATGAGGACCCAAATTGTTGGGGGCAATAGGCTGACTCTGTAAACTTCTTAGACTTATATTTACAGCCCTCTCTAAGTGCTATTGCTATGTATGTTGCGCGTATAACAAAATCAATGCAGACTCCAGCATGAACCCACCATAATTAATGACAGCATTAATGTACAAAGGATACTATATTATTGAATTTAAAAAAAAGCCACATCTGCAGAAGCACAAACATTCTCCCTCCAAAACCTACCTGTTATAGTATATGCAAATTGAGTTAGCGTTCATAGCAAAAACAGTAACAGGAAGGCTCAATGTCTATCAACACTGACAATGTTCATTCATCCCTACTGTCATCATTTATAAAGGGTCAATAGGATGCCTCTGCGAATTTATACTTTAGTATTCAGTTTATACTAAATTTTCTAAATTAGCATCCCATCATTTCAAAAAATAGAATCACCAATTACTTTTATTGCTGGGGATAGTTAATTTTATCTACATTTGGCCTTACTGTTGCTTCTTAAATTTCAGTAGCCCCCAGAACCCTGTAAACTTTCAAACCACATCTAAATCTGTATCAGCCTAACCAAGGGATAGACAAGTACAGGTAGTCCTCAGCTTACGACCACAACCGAGCCCCGAATGTATGTTGCTGAGTGAGGAATTTGTTAATATCCCATTTTACAGCTTTTCTTGCCACGTTTGTACAGCGCTTCGCTGCCGTTGTTCAATTAGCAACACCGCCTTTAAGTGAATCTGGCTTCCCCACCGGCTTGTGGGAAGGTCGCCAAAACGCGGATCACGTGACCCTGGGACACTGCGACCGTCATAACTAGGAGCCAGGCTGTCGAACGGCCGAATGTGAACCACGTGACCACAGGGATGGTGCCACGTTACTAAGTGTGAAAAAAAAAACGGTCGCAAGTGTGGAAAAACGGTCCTAAGTCGCTTTCTCCAGTGCAGTGAAGTGGTCACTGAAAGAATGGTGGTTAAGTACCTGTATTGCCTGAACGGGAGAGAGAAGCTTGATTCGGGCTGCGCTCCCCTCAACCAGCCACACCGGGACGCTCTTCTTTCACCCCGCATCCCCCAACAAGGCAAGGGTCGCAGAGCGAGACTTGCCAATCATCAGCGCTGGATCCAAGACCGGGATGCCACCACAAAAAACCCGCCACCGCCTCAGTCACCTACCTTCAGGCCAGCTGTCCTCTCTGAGGCTAACCACCGGCTTCATACCGGTTATAGTCAAGCGGGGCACCAGAGAGGAGCAAGCCTGGCTCTCGAGCCCCAACACAGGCGGAAACGCTCAACATTTAAAAACACACATACCAACCGTTAGCTCTTACTAGCCAACGGTTGCTCTCCTCTCAACGGTTCCCCAAGGGGACGAGTGTGTCCCCCCCCCCCACTCCCCTCACGTACCAAAAGGGTTCGAAACATCTTGACGGCTCCACCAATCGCTTCCTCGTCTCCGCCGAGAACCACCAAGGACACGGGTAAAGAGAAGGGCGGCGTGACGTCACGCGATCAAACTTCCGCTAAAAAGCCGGAAGCGGCCCCTGGTGAAGGAGCGTCGCTCTAGCTTCGGGGATATCGGTGGTCGGTGAAGGGAACGGGGACGCTTTCGAGCGATGGTTGCAGGTGCAGTGTTGGACTTTATAGGGAGGGAGGGTTGAGGCCGGAAAGACTATTTAAAGGGAGTATTTTTTTTCCTTCTCTCTCTCTCTCTTTTTTGCACGAGTGTAACATTCGGGGCCAAAGTCGAGGCCATTTGGGCTATAAAGTCGGCAGCGTTAATAATAAGGAACCCGAAAGGCGCCTTCTTGCGCTTGTTTAAGCCTCGGCTTTTTCCGAAATTCGAGCGAGGGCGTTGAGTCCGAAACGCCTGCTTCCAAAGGGAGTTTCTTTTCATCCTGTGGTACGTGTCACTGGGAGAAGAAACCCGAAGAAACGTAGAACAGCTTATTGGGGACCCTATCAGAAGAATCGGCTCCGAATTTTTCTTGGGATCGAACATGTGACTTCACGGCGTCAAAACCACGCCTGGACGAATGGCGATGTTTTGTTTTAATCTTGGCAAAAAGACTTCTGTTTTTAAAAGCTGTCAGCTATGCGGAGATGCCTTTTTTAATTTTTAATTTTTAAAAAGCGCACTAACGTGCCTACCGTCCCTGTCCTATTGTTTCTTTTATTTTTATTTTTCTTATATGTATCCATGTATTCATAACTATGTTTTTATTTATACCTATTTTGTAAGCAATAGACAAAAATAAATAAATAAAATAAAAAATAAATAAAGTATTATATAGAATCTTTAGAGGATTCTTTAGAAAATTCTAAGTCAGCTTTTCATGGCAGAGCAAAAGGAATCATTTTCCTTGGGGGGGGCGGGGGGGTATTAAAAAGCTTCTGCACCCTAAGCTGGGAAAATCTTATGACTGCATTTCTCTTAGTCTTGCCTAAAAAAAAAGCTGATGGCTTTTTGCAGACGAGCTTTATTGGGGATGCTGACTTCATTTTCCAGCAGGACTTGGCACCTGCCCCCACTGCCAAAAGCACCAAAACCTGGTTCAATGACCGTGGGATTACTGTGCTTGATTGGCCAGCAAACTCGCCTGACCTGAACCCCATGGAGAATCTATGGGGCATTGCCAAGAGAAAGATGAGAGACATGAGACCGAACAATGCAGAAGAGCTGAAGGCCTCTATTGAAGCATCCTGGTCTTCTATAATACCTCAGCAGTGCCACAGGCTGATAGCTTCCATGCCATGCCACATTGAGGCAGTAATTGTTGCAAAAGGGGCCCAAACCAAGTACTGAGTACATATGCATGCTTATACTTTTCAGAGGTCTGATATTCTATGTACAATCCTTGTTTTATTGATTGCATGTAATCTAATTTTCTGAGATTGTGGATTTGGGGTTTTCATGAGCTGTAAGCCATAATCATCTCAATTATGACAAATTACAGCTTGAACTATCTTGCTTTGCGTGTAAATGACTCTATCTCATATATTAGTTTCACCTTTTAAGTTGCATTACTGAAATAAATGAACTTTTGCACGATATTCTGATTTTTTGAGTTTCACCTGTATGAAAGCAAAAGAATGTGTTGGAGTTCGCAGGACCTAAGAACAGCAGTTGCCTGCTACTCCTTAAAGCACAAACTGTTTTCCTAAAGAGTGCACAAGCATTACCTTACCTACAGCTGCTGCATTATCTGGGAAAAGGTGTGAAGGGTAAAGTTGCAGACCAATTCCTATGCTTGCATCCCCATGTGCTCCACATTCTTTGCCACCAGATCTGAAGCACATGTCCCATTGAATGCAGACGTGTCCATATAATGTGCATACTGTTGTGCATGCCTCTCACTGAAGTGTCCCTACAAGTTCTTCTAGAACAAGATTAAAAGAAAATGTGTGAAAGAATGAGTGGTGAAACCTGTATAGTATTTATACAAGGATGCATCAGGCTGTGAAATCCAAAGCTATTTTTTTATTTAATGTTTCAGATTACAGCATTAGAAAAGTCTGATTCTATAACTGACAGCAGAATCTTAAATTATTGAACATATTTAAAAGTGTCTTAAGTCATTCCACAACATCCTTGTATATTCATGCTTAGTGTACTCATTTTAACAGCAGAAGCGATTTTCTCCCAATGTTGCATTTAGCATCCAACCTATTTGTTCTGTCATTACTCAGTTGGTTCAAGGAAATGGTCTGCTTTATAGCATTTACTTGCCATATACAGCTTGTTTTAGAATAAAATAATCAGTTAATTCCATTGCAGGAACTGGCAACAATTCCAAAGGCTAATTTTTAATGTTGCCTCTATTAGAAGAATCTGCCTTGTGCCCAATCTTTCTTTAGTCGATAAAAACAATATTGGTTGTCACTGCTTAGCTCGCCCATTTCAGTAGTTGTTCCTTTTTTACAAGCAACTTTCATTCCACTTTCCTCAAGTTTGACTTTCATTTATTAAATTTATACACTGCCCATCACAGTCAAGCATATTGGGTGGCATATTGCATGGAAACAGATGCCTTCTTTTCCACACTAAGCAGATTAATCTAAATTTGTAAATTCTTAATTTGTAAATCTTATTGCTTTTTGTTAATATTCAGTAAAAGACAAGTTGAAACAGTTAATATTCAGTAAAAGACAAGTTGAAACAGTTCCTTAATCCAACAGATTTCATCTGGCTGAATAGTTTATATTTATTTCTCACAAATGGTTCTCGATTTACCAGTTGGGACCAGAATTTTGGTTGCTGAGCAGTGTGGGCAATAAGTCATTATGTCACTGGGCTCAATTTTATGATTATTTTTACTGCAATTTTTAAGTGAATCACATGGTTATTTTGCAGATATGCATAACGCAAATCTGGCTTCCCCAGTTGCTTGACAGAAATCAGCTAAGCAGATTGCAGATCATGATCATATGACTGCAGAATGCTGCAACCGGTCAAAAATGTGAGCTAGCTGCCAAGCACCATAATCATATGACCACGAGGGTGGTACAACAGTCATAAATTCAAGCGCAGGTTGTGAATCACATTTTTCTCAGGCTGTTGTAACTAAACTTTGTTAAACAAATGGTCATAAGTTGAGGACCACCTGCCTTCAGATAGGCAAAGCAAATGCAAGATTTGGATCAAAGGCATTATTTTTCAACTATCTGTCATGACCAACATTTTAATAATTTAGCATGATTTTTTTGTTGATTTCCTTAATAATAAAAGACTGTGACAGTGATCCAGATTCTTAAGGGTTACACAGTGCTGTGGGGTTGCAGTACTGTTGGCACTAAATCAAAATGACTTTTTCAAGGCCTCATGAGTTGCCCGTAGGTGCTATATCAACATTAATGTGCTCCAAATTGTCTTTTGTCCTTTGAATCACACTGCTGGATAGTGCCAATCCCTATTCCTGCAAGACATAAAAACTCTACTGATACTGTGAATGGGTAATCTTGTTGTCCTGGCAGTGTACAAGAGTTAAACTATGCTTAATGTAAACATGGCAAGTGTTTATTTAATAGGTGACAAAGTAGCCAAGTTGTGAATACAGGGATCAAATTGTACTAGTTTTATAGGAAATTCTTATCTTGTTCTGTTGGAATTCATCCTTCACAGTTTTTTCTATCAGTTGTTTGCAGTAAGCATGACTGCCAGTTGACCATAGCTACAAGAGAAAAGATTAGCTAATACAAAATCATTTTTGGGGGGTCGTTAGAAGTTTTTATTCTCGGTAAAAAATATTTTTTCTAAAAATAAGTCCTTCAGGGTTCTGCAAATTTGAATGTATTTACAACAAAAGTTTAAGATAATTACTTTTCTTACTTAGGAAACAGCTATAATAGAAGGCAGCAATTTTTTAATAGGCATGTTTGAAACAACTGTCAACTTTAAGAGGGTTATGACAATTGAAGAAGCTGGCATAATCAATGTTGAAGATTATTTTACGTGAAGATAGAGATTTCTTGCCTGTTAAGATAGGCTAGTAAATAGTTAAACCTATTTCCCCCTCTATCATCAACAAAATCAACAAAGCTGGTGATGGTAGTGGTACTGTAGATATTTACAATTAGGTGGCTGTTTCAGAGGCTTGGACTTAAAAAATGTAAGTTTAAGAGGTGAATACTTCATTCGAGCTAGTTTAATCTTATCAATACACCTGGAGCTAATTCATTTTAAATCCATTTACTTTGTGTGAAACCAGTTGTATAATACAGTAGTACAGTTTAAAAAGCCCATACTGTCTGCTTTCTTCTATAATTTAAAGGGGATACGATAATTTGCATGACTATCCTTTGCCAGTAAAATGATAGCTCTCATTGGTGAATACTCATTCAGAATCCATAATTTGATGGTACTAGCTATTAATTTGTATATTACAGGACCTAGAATGCAAGAAGTATTTTTGAGATAGACAAAGTTTTGTCCGTGGAACTTGCTTGAATAGGGGGAAAATCTATTAGATTTTACTTCTGGTTGTTAAGTTCCAGTTTTGTGATGTATCACAACTTCCAAAGTTAAAGTTAGAGTCGTTTTTGACAGCCACCAGAAATAAAGCTGCTTTAAGGAGATACATTTCAAATAACCATATTGTTTCATAAAACAAATGATACCATTTATTAAATAGCAAACATTCAGATTGACAAGCAAATTTCATGTAAAACAACATTTATGTACACAGCAATTTATATATATATTAGTATTAATATGTATATATATGTATATGTATATATACATATTTGTTTTCTTTAAGTTTTCGTGGGTATTTATATGTATGGTATTCAGCTTTGTTCGGAGTATTTTCGTCATTATAGTTGTGCTTTTAAAGTTGTAGCAGCGTTTCAGCAGAATCTCATCTGCCATCATCAGGCTTCTGTATTGTGTTCGTCTGCATTATCTATACACTATACAGAAGCCTGATGATGGCAGATGAGATTCTGCCGAAACGCTGCTACAACTTTAAAAGCACAACTATAATGACGTGGGAAAATACCTGAACAAAGCTGAATACCATACATATATATTTATATATACATAGTTTTAAAGTCCCCGGTCTGTTTTCTTACAATGTGGACAGATTGGACTTAAAGTGTGCAAGATGCAAAAGTTCCCACATCCCACCACAGCAACTTTTAGCTTATTTTTATGGAATATTTGAGGAACACAAGAGGTTTGAGTGAAGGAACTATAGCATCTTCTGAAACAAGCAGACTGCTTCAAACTGATAATAAATTCTTAAAGCCTTGCTTTTTGTAACCAAAAGGAATTATTTTTATTTACTGACACAGTAAATAAATCTCTTTACTTCTATTGGAATAAGCTGAGTTACTTCAGCCAAATAAGATGCTGAACATAAGATGGGTATTTGAGCAGAACTTAATGGAAGGATTTTCTATGCCACAATTACTTCTATGTTGAAAGCAGCTTTCATGTCACTGGGCAAAAAGTAAGCTTTTAGTTGAATCAAGTCACATGTCAAAACACACTGGAATTGAGAACATTAAGCAGGAAGTTGGGCTTAATTCATATTGAATTGTACATGAGTTACAAAGCTCATGTGTGAAATACTTTGGTTGACAGGCTTTTGTTCCTTCTAAAAACCAGCATACTGTCAGTCCTTAAAATGCTAAGAAGCTATTCTAAACACATTCTTGCTGTACAGTATTGACATGTAAAGCATACAAATAAGCAGCAGATGCATTAGGTGAGGAAAGACTATATGCGCATCATGGCACCTGTCCAGCAAGAAGCAAACTTCAAAAAGCCCCTTGTCAACACTGTTTTACAGCTCTTATCTTCAGGTTAATCCACCATGAGGGAAATGAAGGCTTCAAATATGGTTATGTATTCTGTCTCAGAAGCAACTACCAGGGAGCTAGCTTTCAAAAGCTGTGTCCACTCTGGACTTGCCTTGATGCACATGCAGTACATGTGATTTGGAGCTCTTAGATTAATTGGGAATGTCTGCACTATTGTTCCGGTTTCCGTATTTGTGATGAATGACAAGCAGCACTACTCCAAGAATGAAACAAATGGAGCCCACTGTTATATACGCTATTCCCAGGAAAGGATTTTTGCCTCCCATCCAAGAAATTGTGCTCAGGATCATCCGTTTCCGCCCATCAAAGCTGTGCACAGGATAATCTGACATGTGCATAGGAAAAGCATACAGAAATATTGAAGTTGCATAATACCAAACATGACCCTAAACCCAAAAGGGTAGCAATACAAAATGGTATAATCAATCTATTTATTATGAAGCTATTCTGCTACACAAAATATTGTAGGCTAACTAATTGTTTTTTAAAAAAGCAAAGCCAAATTTACTAGTTGCGAGGTTTTTTAAAAGTGATATAATACAGAAGGATTGTTTCAATTATGTAGCTATATCTTCATTAGGACAGCAATAATTGAATTTGAATCTAATGGAAGTTGGTGAGCATTTGAGATTTTAGATCAGCGGGCTAGTGGATCTCTTTATGAATGAGCAACATCCAATCTTAAAAACGTTAACTAAAGAAAATCTCCACTGGCTTTTAAACCCAATATTGTATGGAATTGGTCCTTGAACTAATTAGCTTCTAAACACTACCTCTGCACTATTCACCTCTTACGATAATGATGCAAAGGAATGGACTGCTATAGCTACCAAATAACTTCTGGCTTTTCCTAGCATTATGAATGTATTCACACAATAACAAAAATGTTATTGCAATCTTCCGCATATGTAGGCTTTCCTTGGTTGAGAATACCCATGACTCTAAAACCAGGAAATTATCTACACTATTTTCATGCCACACAACCAAATAATATTAGAATGAAATATACCACATATAGACAAATACCGTACCATGTAGTCCTACAACCTTTTTTGCACTCACATAAATCCACTTAGTCCGTTTATCTTACTGTGGAAACTGTTTTAGTGCAAGTCAGCACAATCTACACATTTCGGTAGAAGGCAGTGGGAAAGTAAGGCTGCTGTATTAAGACCGAAAATACTGAAGAATATTACATTTCAAATACCAATTGTAGATCAATATAAATTCGGAGCATTCTGCTATAGTGGTTTTGTAAAAGTAGTTTAGTTCTGGGTCACACGATTAAAAAAACTATTGTATGCTTAGCTTGCCGTCTTACTTTCTCAAGAATTGCCTATTTAATGACATTATACAAACATTATCAACTGCCATCCCTTACAATGTTCAATAAAGGATACTATATTCTATTTCCAAAGAATATTTCCCAGCTGGCAGAGTAGGTTGTAAGTTATCTTTCTTCTCTATAAGACGATACAGCTTACGGAATGTAGGCAGTGCTGCAGTACGCATCCATACAATAAAATCTTCATTGATGAATCCATTGTTGTCCTGATCATCATCTAACAAATACACTGGCTTGCGCCAGTTGACAGGTTTTGATGTTCCTTCAAAAAAATGCAAACACTGAAATTAGTCAAGATAATTTATCTTCAGAAAAAGATGCTTCTGCAATTCACTAAAAACATTTTTCAAATTACCCTTGTAAAAACCCAAACCATGTGTGACCAGTCTTGTTTCCAATATAATCTTTTAGAACAGAAACAGCAACACATTAAATAAGAGTAACTTCTTTTACAAAGCTATGGGGCACCCTAGAGTTTTGCAAACTATTTTCTTTCAGCTCTCTATAGTCTTGGTAAGAGATACTAGGACTTATAATTCAATATTATGTATGGTCATTCCCACCCTCCTTTCAGGACATCATCTGTAATTTTAAGAAGCAGACCAAGTACATTTCACTCCTTTCATCAAAAATTATTGACACTTTCATAATTACTGGAAACAGCAGATTAAAGGAAGAATTATGAAATATTTGTGAATGTGGAGGAATGCACATGGAAGTCTAAGAAGAAAATGTAAAAATAACTGTTGTTTCAATAGTCATACATATTTGCACTTTAAAATCATATTTAAAAAACAAATAAAATCTGAAATAAAATTAATTTCAGCCATTTTAATGGCACCATTCCAAGTTCCCAATGAGAACTGTGGCACAATAATATATAAGCAATTAGCCACTGATTATATTTTTACCTTG
Organism: Notechis scutatus; assembly: GCF_049901735.1. Lineage (NCBI taxonomy): Eukaryota > Metazoa > Chordata > Lepidosauria > Squamata > Elapidae > Notechis > Notechis scutatus. Next base: position 119,626,406 of record NC_142009.1, on the reverse strand, counting down.
AAAAAGTATTGCCAAGTTATTTGTTTCACCAGTAGGATTCCTGAACTTAACATTTTTGTCTGTCCACCAAGCAATGCCTTTTCTCAGCAGAGAAATATTCATGGGCTTAGAGGTATTGTGGTCATAATGAATAAGCGTCAATGTATCTAAAAAGAAAAATAATTAAAATCTAATCAGCGTTTAGGTTTTAATTTATATAGCTCTGTTTCATGCAAAAGTGTAAGTACATTGGTTTGGAAATGAAATGGTGATGTATTTCCAAGTGATTCTGCAAACTGTCATAAGGCATGTTTATTGATAAATGATCAAAGTACAGAATATACAGAAATGTGAACACCTAATGATCTGTTTTTTCTTTCAGTGACACAAGTTTAAAAAGTATCTCAAATAAATATGAACTTCAAGGCCGTTGGAAGGGAAGTGTGATCTTGCATGATTTCTTGGAACAAATCTGAAACGACTCCGGAGGAAGGCCCCCCCCCCGGGAAAGCCCCAAAAAGCACCCCAAAGGGGGGGGGCCCCCCCCCCCCCCCCCGAGGGGGGAGGGGAAAAAAACCCCCCCCCCCCCCCCCCCCCCCCCCCCCCCCCCCCCCCTCCCCCCACAACAAGAGGGAAGATCTCCCCACCCCCCCCCGCCCGGGAAAAAAAGCCCCCCCCAAAAAAGGGGGGGGGGGCCCCCCCCCCCCGAACCGGGCAAAAAGAACCCCCCCCCCCCCCCCCCCCCCCCCCCCCCCCCCACCCCCACAACAACAACACGACCCCCCCCGGGCCCCCCCCCGGCCCCCCCCCCCCCCACCCCCCCCCCCCCCAACCCCCCCCCCACCCCCCCCCCCCCGCCGGCCCCCCCGCGGGCGAAAAAGACAGGACCGGCCGGGCGGGGCCCCGGGAGCCCCGCCCCCGCGGGGGGGGGCCCGCCCGCCCGGGCCCGGGGGCGCCCGGGGGGGGGGGGGGGGGGGCCGCCCCCCCGGGGGCGGGGGCCCCCCCGCCCCGCCCCCCCCCCCCCCCCCCCCCCCCCCCCCCCCCCCCCCCCCCCCCCCCCCCCGCCCCCCCCCCCCCCCCCCCCCCCCCCCCCCCCCCCGGGCGCCCCCCCCCCGGGGGGGGCGGCGGGGGCCCCCCGGGGCCCGGCGCGGCGGGGGGGGGGGGGGGGGGGGGGGGGGGGGGGGGGGGGGGGGGGGGGGGGGGGCGCGCGCCGCCCCCCCCCCCGCGCCCCCCCCGCCGCCGCGGCCCCGCCCGCCGCGGGGCGGGGCGGGGGGGGGGGGGGCGGGGGGGGGGGGGCGGGGGGGGGGCCCGGCGGGCCGGGGGGGGGGCGCTGGGCAGATCTTCTGGAAAGTGACATGTGGTTGGACCTATAAAATAACACTGGCTTCACTGAAGGAGGGGGTGATTCCATTAGCCTTCATTTTGGTGAAATTAGCATGCCAGTCATGTTATAAGGATGAGTATGTCTTATACCAAGTCTGGCCTAACTTAATATTCTCTGAACTGAATGAGTGGCCAGTTGATGTAGAGACTATATGGATTTCATGAACATTCTGTTTTGATTTAAACAGAACACAATTTAGAAGTATACTGTTGTGTCATAATATACTTTTAAAAATATCATACCATTGAACATGCTGTTGGCAATAGCTCCACAAGGAGCAATAGGTTTATTCTCACTCGTATGGTAAGGTTCACACTCCTTACTAGGTTTCTAAGTGATTAAAAAAAAGAATGTCAATTTTCATATCATGAAAGTAAAGCTGCTCAGTATAATCATCACATTAAATCTAAAGTGCAAGAAGACTTTTTGTAATAAGTTTTCATGTTAAAAGATTTGTCATTAAATTTGTCATTAAATCTACATCTTGCCACTGATCAATGGGGTAATATTTGTTTGTATTATAATAATTTCTTATGGTAAGCCTGGGCTAGAGCTTCCAAAGCCAAATGACTAATACACAGAGGTAAAATAATTTATTTCAACCCATGTTCAAATTTATACTAACAGACTTCACTTCTTCAGCAAGGCTTCTTCCTATTATTGCATTCTTCTGTACATATCCCAAACCTTCTCTTGAAGATCTAGACCTATTCACAATTCATTATTCTGTTTACAGTGATGAGGAACATACTTAGATGTATAACCAGAGTACAATTCTAAAGTAGAAAAACAAGTAAAAATTCAATAAATATTTAGTACAAAGAAAAGAAGATACATGAGAAGACAATGTAGCAATCTCTAATATACACAGATATGGGCACAAAAATATCAATCTTTAAAAACACATTTTGGAAAATTATCATGAAAACATATGCGAAGAATTTTACTTACATGTAAAGAAATGTTATTTCCATTTAGCTGACTATCATCCCGAGACTTTACGTAGCGACGGTGGTTTTGGTAAAAGTTGGATAATCCATAGTACATAAACACATTGCCCTAAAAAAATAAGATGGGATGTTTCACTGATTATAACATTCACGTAGTTAGATACAACAGTAGTTTCACTAGGTTTTCAGAATTCATGCCTTATTTATTCATCTCTGTAGGATTTTTTAAGTCTGTTCTCCAACTTAAAACTCTGGCTTTGGTGGTAACAGGAGACCTCAAAGCTGTAGAATGTGTACCACCAGGGCGAGGAAAACTTGTGTGGATAATTTAATATAAAATGTACAAAGCAGGATTTTTGGTACAATTTTTCTGGCACCTACTACACTGGACATTACCCATAGAAATATAGGAATAAGAAAAATAATAAAACTATTTTCAATAATATCTAAATTAGATTGATGCTAAATGTTATGGGCTGTGCAAATGTTTTGAAAGAGATGTTTTAAATGTAAACAAACACAAAATATTTGACTGACTGTTAAAGCAGTTGCCTTTTTTACAAGGCCCACCTGGATACCTTGGAACCTATTTCTGGCTATCCCTGCAAATATGCATGCAGAAAAACCGCATTCTGCTTTGCTATAAAGAAAGCAAAGCAACAGTGAAAAACACATGCACTTAACATTACTCTAGACCTATTTTTTATTACCATAAATTAATAAATCAGAATAGTTCATGCAGGTAAAGATTTATTGATGAAGGTAACCGTTGTAAAAAATAAGTTTCCACACTCTTATTAGGTTCAACTAAAATGACATAAATGTACCACATACCCACTTACTTTAGATTCAATTATTTAATCAATTTATGCTGCTTGTATACTGCACACTCCTGTATGCTTTAGATTATGAAAGGCATTCCACTTTGGAGCCACACAAGAACAGAAGGATAATTTTCCTTCAGCCATATATTTACAGTCATGTGAAAAGTAAAGGTTTTTTTAAACATATGTGGCAATATTTTATCTTCACTATATAAGTGATGTAATTGAACAAAAAAGCTAGCAGAAACCGATTTTGCAATCATTTATTCAAGGAGAAGTTAAAAGATATGCCATTTCCTTCTGTGGGGAAAATAAGTGCACCCTTGACGCTAATATCTGGCATTGTCCCATTTAACAGAAACAACCTCAAGTAGTTATTTCTTATAACTGTCTACCATTCTTTGAAATTGACTGGGAGGAACTTTTTCCTACTTCCGGATGCAGATTTCAGCCATCTGATGTTTGAGGAGTTTTTTGCATGCACAGCCCAATCCAAATCTCAAGGGGATTTAGATCAGATCTTGGCCATTCAAGAACCCTCCATTTGTCTTTTTCAGCTATTCCTTGATTTATTTTGCTAGAATGAAAGAGTGCAAGGCAATACTAGACAAAACTAAACAGAGTAGAGTAGAACATACCTCAAACGACTGATCCAATGTGAAGTTAATGACGCAGTTGCAGGGTGGGGCATTCCAAGATACATTTAAACATTTATTGCAGGGACTATTTGGATCTATTCCTGTGTAGTCAATCTGTAATAAAAAAGGAAGACAGAAATAAGGGAGAGGGAAAGAAAGATTATAAAGCTATTATTAAATCACAATATATAGCATATATGTACATAACTGAGTCACTACTAATCCCAGTTTCTATAGTGTTCTTGGGGTAGTGAATTATTATTAGAAAAGAGGATGCTAAGTGAAACCTTACATATTTAGATCACCATAAAATATATGGTATTCTATGTCATTTTTAACATTAATACACTCACACAGAGCATGTATTTTCAATGAATTGAATTATAATGAAATCTGTAGAATTATTGTACAGGGATCTTCTTAGACAAGTCAACATATAACATAGATTTGTAACTGTCCAATACCAATCCATGTATTTCAATACTCACTTATAATGGTAGTATCCTAGGAACAATGAGCTAAATAAAACAATCACAATCAAATGTAGCCTAACTAATGACAGAGTATCACTAATTCACCTTATTATAATAATAATTAGGGCTAAGAGTTAACAGATGCTACTGGAAAATAAGGAAAAGCATATACAATGTTTACTGAGATTAAGAAAACAAATACAAACTGATAAATGAATATTATTTCTCGGAATCTTTTTATTACAGCAACAGTATTGGAGCAAATTTCTCTGCATTGACAGTTTAAGAAGGAACTTTTTGTTCTTAGACATCAAAAAGCTGCGTATTTTTAGAAAATGCTTAATGGAACAGAGTGCATTTCAGACTGACCTTTGGAATTCTAAAAGTATTCAAAGATTTACATTGAAAAAGAACAATTTCTTTAATTGGATGCTACCATCTAATATTTGCTCAATATCACTGTTATTTTATATGGCTACACAAAGCCTTCAAAGACGTATTCCATTATATATGGGAGTAATAACAAATACCTTTATGCCTGTTTTCTGCAAGCTCCAATTGCTGTTTTGAAGTATGTGTGCACATACAACCATTTTACTGGTAACTCCAGGTCATGCTTAGACTTAGGTGCAGTTGCTTTAACGCTTTGAGTTTCTTCCAAAATATACGATACACATATTGTCCAAGGTGGTAAAGTTGTATCTGTATATCAGATCTGTACATCAGCACGATAGCATTTCTATCAAACAATACCAGCAACTAATGAATTATGTAAGCCAGATTTGGATAGGAAAGGTGATATACTCCCTCTGAAAAATCCTTCATGTGACACATGAATGCCTACTTTATATTCTTTAAAAGTACACAAAAAACAATTCCTAACTCATTCTTGTTGATATGGTAAAGCACTTGCTTTATATTTAGTGATATGTCAAATTTAAGAATCTTGCTTCTGTTTTATTATTTGCAATTCAGGTTTGCTTACATTGTTAAAATAGAAATAATAGGTATTTGTGGAAAAGTCACTTATCATTTAGATAAGAGTACAGGTAAGAGATAGTAAAGATAATTACAGGCAAGAGATAGTAAAGATAATTAAAAACTTCAAAAACAATACCCACTGGAAAACGGGAAGCAAGTAACTGTCAAGAGTGCAAGTTTTCCCACAATTCACACAGTTGTTCATCTGATGCCCTCAGAGCTATTAGGCTGAAATACCACCATGACTAATCAGTGGTTTTGCACAAAAACATAGGGGTGTTGTCACCTTTCACAGATGTCACTCTCAAATACATCTTGAGTAATATCAGTCTATTGAACTATTTGTCTCTCAAAAACACAAATACAGGGGGGGAAACTTCAGATGCTTTAGCATGTAACTGCTAATCCCCACATACATAGCATTGTTTTCTGTCACCTGTTAATACTCATAAGATCTAAACATCAGAGTTCTGATGATCTTATTCCATTTTGCTTATGTATCAGATTTCTATTATGTAAAAGATAAGAAAACATATAAGACTTTCATTTATTTTCCTGATTTCTATCTAAAATATCAGTAGAAAAATAAGAGTCCAGGATGGCCTTTGAGAATAACTTCATCTTCTCTTAATTTTATTTCTGAATTTGTTCTGCCTGCTATATGAAAGGAAATCTACTAGCAAGCCACTATATTTTATAAATATAATTATAAATATAAATTTAATAAATAATATTCTCAAAGGCTTTACTTCATGATCATAAATGTATTTGTACTGTTAATTTCATTCTATTTATCCTCTTCCCTCTTATATCGTACTTTGTTATCCAGTGATAAAAAGCTGAATTTGCTCATTTGTTTTTATAATCATTTTACGTCCAAATATGTTTTTTCACCTCTTCATATTCATACACATCTTTAATATTTCTTGCTGGCTTAAACTTTAAGCCCTCTCAAATAACAATCATTTTTTACCAATAACAGCTTGCTAAGTCAGCATTTTATATAAATGGAAAAACCAGAGGTCATAAAATTCATAACCCTAAAATTAAATACAATGCTATAAGTACTGAAAAAGTAGAAGAAAATAATACTTTACTTATGAAAATTCATATGGCCACCCACTCACCCTCAATAACTCTGGGCAACTTACAAAAATAAAAACTCAATATACAAATAATAAAAACAATAATCCCTCATCTCCCTGATGACAATTGCAATAAGTATTGTAAAAATAACACTTTAGCTGTCTCATATCCTCTGGACTTCACACAAGGTACATTATCCATCGAGAAAACACACATCTACGTAATTGGACACATGGAGGGTAGTCAATAGTGTAAAAGAAAATCCTAAGATGATGAATGAAATGCCAGTCTGTTCTAAAACTCTTTAAAATTGCAATCATACTCTGAATAAGTTGTACTGAATACAATGTTCTCCACATTATTAATCATCAAAATCTCAACACTGTATAAAACACACAAGATCTGTCATAAGTACCTTTGTCATGATTGCAATTATTACTAACATGCCATTCTCTTTAGGATGAAGACATTCCAATGAGAAATAATAACTTTTGAAACTTGGAGCACCTGATTCTTTTTCCATTTTTTATTTTAAGAAACAGAGCTAGTTTGGCGTAGTGGTTAAAGCAACAGGTTAGAAACTGGGGACTGCGAGCTTTAATCCCACAACCTTAGGCACAAAGCCAGGTGACTGATCTTGTGCCAGTCACTTTCTTAGCCCAAGAAAAGAGGCAATAAACCTCCCCCCTCCCCAAAAAAACCTTGCCAAGAAAACTGCACAGCCTTATCCAGAAGTTGCCAGTAATCAAAAACTGTTTGGGGGGGGGGGAATCAACAAGTCAAGTTCAAGTTAGAATTTGAAGTGCACAATATGAAGAGGAAAGAAGAGCAAGAGAATAGCATAAAACTACAAGTTTATAAATTTTTACTGGAAACTATCTAAATCAGGCTTGTCCAACCCGCGGTGCACGGGCCGCATGCGGCCCAGGTCGGCTCGTAATGCGGCCCAGTGCTCACCCCAACCTTCGTGCAAGAGGACGAGCCAGCGAGGAGGAGAGGCAGGCGCGAGGCGGGGCGAGGCGAGCACCACGCCAAGCAGCAACAGAAAAGGCGGGCGCCGTCAGAGCGCTCCTCGTGCCGAGGCAGCCGCAGCCCAAGAGTCCCGCTCCGCCACCTCCTGCTGTTACTGCCGCCGCCGGAGCTGTTGTAGCGGCTTCTGCCACCGGCGCCACGCTGCTGCCGCCGGAACTGTTGTAGCGGCTTCTGCCCCGCCCCGCTGGAGCTGTTGTAGCGGCTTCTGCCCCTGCCGCCGCTGCTGCACCGAGCCTCCCGGTCCTCGCCTTCCAGTCCTGCCACATCCAGCCGGGCCATTTGCAGGAGGAGAGGTAGGCGCGAGGCGGGCGAGCTTCCCCCCGCATTCCTTTCTCCCTGGTTGACTACTTTTTATGATATCTTATGAAAAAAATTTGGCCGGAAAATTTGGCCGTGATAAAAAATAATTTGGCCGAATTTGGCCGTATTTTGGCTTGAGTTTGGCCGCAGAGCCAAACTGCGATCTGGCAACCCTGCGCCCCATCCATTATATTAGCTCCGCCATCTTATATTAGTTCCGCCATCTTGTGGCCTGTGCCACTTTCTGGTAGTCAGGAGACTAAGGCTGGGTTCACACAACAGATTTTGACACAAAATTGGCTGTGGAATTCTGCATCAAAATCCAATTGCATTCCACTTCCCATTAATTTGAAAGGGAAATCTGCACATAGTAATCACATTGATTATTAAACCAAGCTTTCTAAAAGTCCTTTATTTTTACATTCCAGCATGGCTTCTGAAATCTCAAAAAATAAAAACAAACACAAAAAAAGAAAAATTACAGATGAAGGAAGAGTGTTCCAAGAAAAGTGGACAGATGAATACTTTTTTGTTGAGTCCAACAGTAAGGCAATCTGCTTAATTTGCAAAGAATCAGTGCCAGTTTTCAAAGACTACAATTTGAAAAGGCATTACATGACAAGACATGCTGAGAAATTTGCTGTGTATGAAGGAATGTGTCGTAAAGACAAAATCGCTGAACTGAAAAAAAATCTATCATCTCAACAAAATTATTTTTAAAAAGTATTGATTCAATCAGATTCTATTGTCAAAGCCAGTTATGTGGTTGCAAACCTGATAGCCAAAAAATCAAAACTGTATTGCGATGGTGAGTTTATTAAGGAATGCATGGAAACCGTGGCTGATATAATTTGCTCGGATAAAAAAGGGGACTTTTCAAAAATCAGTTTGTCTCACCAGACTGTAGCCAGGCGAATTGAAGATATAGGAAACTCCATCGAAAAAGTTGTGAAGAGTAGAGCTGCTCATTTTAAATTTTATGCTATGGCAATAGACAGATGCTACAGATACCGCTCAATTGGCAATTTTTATTAGAGGCATTGATGACAAATATAATATCACTGAAGAAATGGCTGCTTTAGTTCCACTGAAAGACACAACTAAAGGAAGAGATTTATATGAAGCTGTGAAAAATACATCACAGCGATTTTCTTTGTCATTTGCTAACATACCTGGCATAGCTACTGATGGTGCCCCTGCAATGATAGGTAACAGAGATGGACTTGTAAAATTGATAGATGATGATGCAATTGCCTCTCAAAATTTCAGTATGATTAAATCCAATTGATCAGCACAATGTTTCAAACTATAACAGCGTTCGAAATGAAACTGAAACTATGGCATTCTCAAATGAAGGCAAAAAATTTGATGCATTTTAGCACATTGGCTAAACACGCCTCTGTGAACACGGAAAAATATGCAGCCTTGCTTTTCAATTTGGTACAGGAATTTCAGAACAGGTTTCAAGATTTTAGAAAAAATCAGCCATCTTTTCTGATATTTGCAACTGCATTTTCAGTGGACATTAATATATTACCTGCCAATTTGCAAATGGAATGCATAGAGCTCCAATCTGACATTCAACTGAAAGAAAAATTTGACTGTGTCTCTTTAATGGACTTCTATAAGATATATCTTCCCAGAGAAAAATATCCTTCACTTCACAATCATGCCTTATTCATATCATCGCTATTTGGAAGCACCTACATTTGTGAGCAGCTATTTTCAAGGATGAAGCACACAAAGAATAAAACTAGAATCAAAATATCTGATGAGCACCTTGAGCACTCACTGAGAATTGCAAAAAGTTCCATCGAAGCAAATACGGATGCATTGGTGGCTGAGAAACAATGTCAAACATCTCACTAACTTCATTTCCAAATAAATTTAATATGTTAACTATGTTTTCTATGGGTTTTTTTTGGATGATCAGGTATTGTTACTGTTATTTTATGTGCGGCCCAAACCAAATTTTCATCTTCTAATGTGGCCCAGGGAAGGTGAAAGGTTGGACAAGCCTGATCTAAATGAAGTCATTCAGCCTCATAAAGATCAAATGGTAAAAGAATGATATTGCTGACATATAATGCTGCAGTTTCATACACACTGTTTTCTAATACAATAAACAGTCTCAAACAGATAATTCTACTTCAATGCATTTTATTTTTCTAAAATTGGGTTAGAGGGAAATTAAACTTGTTTTCCCTTTCGTACCTTCTTTCTGACTTGAATAACTACCTTTCGCCCAGTTGGCTCATCTAAAACATGTGTTTCCCAAAGTGATCAATATCAATACCCCTTCTAGGGGCAATGGGTAGTACAGATAGTCCTCGACTTACAAGTTCATTTAGTGACCATTCAAAATTACACCGGCACTGAAGAAAGTGACTTATGACCATTTTTCACCCTTATGACCCTTGCAGCTTCCCACAGTCACATGATCAAAATTCACATGCTAGGCAACTAACTTTATATTTACGACAGTTGCAGTGTCCCAGGAGTCAGGTGACCGCCCCCTCTTTTTTTTTTTTTTTTGCAATGTTCTGACAAGCCATCTAGGGGAATCCAAATTACCCTAACAAGCACGTTACCAACTTCACAAAGGCAACTATTCACTTAACCACAGTGACAAGAAAAGTCATAAAATGGGGCAAAACCCGCTTTAACAAACATTTCCCTTAGCACATACCGGTAAATTCTGGGCTCCTGTTGTGTCCTCGTAACTCAAGGACTACCTGCGCTCTTTCTTAACTCAAGGAGTTATTTGTTAAATTATTTTCATATCATCAATGTTTGGGGTGGGTGGAACAATCCGAATCTTCACCTGAATTTGTGTGTGTGTGTGTGTCTGTGGGCAGGTTGAAGGGTATGGCTCTGGAGTGCCGGTTTCTGCCACTGTGTGCTACACACCAAACACTCCTATGGGTTTCTCTCCCTCTCCTCCACATGCTGCATATCAGACAACCTTTCCAAGGTCTTCCCAAACCCTCAGCAGATGTTCAAGGGAACACTTGGAGCTTGAATATCTGACAGGTGCTGGGCATCTTCCTCCACCACCACCCCCCAGCAGTTACATTTAAGCCTACTAGTTTGCTTGGTGTTTCTGGCAATTTCTGTTGAACCTTTTTTGTTAAAGACCTTGGTAATAAAAATAGGCATTTCAGGAATGAGATGACATTGCTTATTCCAAAACTGTCATTCAGAAGTATTGAAATACAATCCCTATAATCCATAACAGGGCAGCTACTATGGGTTGTGGTGGATTATGTGAGATACGGATTGATTCTGGAGTGCTGTATGAAAAGTCCAATATAACAGTAGACACTGAACCAAAAAAGTACGTAACAGAATACTGTACACTTGCCAAGAACACCTACAAGCATTGATGGCATTCTGGCCTTGTCTTTCCCCTCTGGTGCACACCAGGAATCAGTCACTCTGTTCTGCTCTAATTTCTGCAACTTCTATTGTTTAATGTTTCAGCGGTTCCTCCGCCCCCCCCACAAGCCTCCTACACACATACACTTCTCACTACTTACACACCACCGTTGTGAAGAAACTTCAGAAAGCCGATATTTTGGGGGGATGGTGGTGGTGGCATAGGCTGACTCTCTAAATCGCTTTTTATTAAACCGTGAAGCGGTTTAAGAATAAGTCTTTTTGTTATTTATAGCAAGGCCTCAGCTTGTAGGGGGTTCCTCCCCCCCTTCCCGCATCCATCCCCTCCTCCCCGCGTCAGTTTAGCGCGCCCCCCCCCCCAACGGGTCCTACAATCCTCCTCTCTCCCCACAACCCTAACACCCCCCGCCCCGCACTTCCCCCAAATTAGAGCTCTTCCCCAAACACCCCGAGGAACCGATTCCGGGAGACCGAAAGGGCGGGAGGGGTGAAACCAGCTCCCGGGTCGGGCCCTGGGCGGCCGCGTCGCCAAGTTCTACGTCAGCCCCGTCCCGGTTTCCAAGGCCAAGCGGGGCAGGTCAGGCCTCCCCCGCCTCCAGGTTGAAACCCTCCCGCTCGGCGCCCGCCGCCCTAGCGCCTCTCACCTCGAACTCGCGGATGTTGTTGGAGGTGACGAAGATGCCGATGCCGATGGGGATAAAGATGAGGCCTATGACGAAGAAAGCCGGCAGGACGGTGCCGGCGGTTAGGATGGGTTGCCAGGCCGGCAGGCGCTGCTGCTTGAAGGCGGTGTTGTCCGGCTTGCGGCTCTTGGTGACGGCTCCGCCGGACGCCCCGCCGGTGGCTCCGAGGCCGCTGCTTCCCGGCTGCCCGTCCGCTTTGGCGTTGTAGTTCATCGCCATGGGGGCCTCCGCTGCCTGGAAACGGCCCGGGAAAGGCAGGAAGGAGAGAAGAGAGGAGGCAGAAAGGGTGGTGGCGGCGGCAGCGGCTGCGAGACAACGACCGGCCTCCGCTTCTCGCTCCGCAAGAGTGACACAACCACGGCTGCGCAAACACCCCGCTATAAATGCAAAGGGAAGCGGAGCGCTTTTTCCGGCCTTCCCCCACCCGCCGACCGGCACTTCCTCGGTGTGCGCATGCGCCAGGCGATAACTTGACCTTGGGTGAAGACCGGTTTCTTGACGTCGATAGATTCCAGCTCCTCCTCAATCCATTCAAAGAGCCAATGGGAGGAATGCCTCCGGTAGAATTTCTTAATTTAAAAAAAAAAAAAAAAACACGCATGCGCAGCCAAGGGGCGAAAAAAAAAGAAAGAAAGAAAAAATGGCGTGGGTTTGTCACGCTTGACGTAACTGTTGCAGAACGTTGAGGCCGCTGTGGGTGTCTTAGCGTGGCCGGATCAGAAACAGCATTTGTTATTACCATACGTAATTATTATACATAGAAAACCGTGAAACTACAGCTGCAAGCTAGTGCTGGCCTTCATATGCATCAGTTTTTCCCAATAACCTAGGCTATTGTAATTTATTTATCGGAGTAGGGGGCGTGCATAAGCGCACCAACGTGCCTACCGTCCCTGTCCTATTGTTTCTTTTTATTTTTCTCATATGTATCCATTTCATGTATTCATAACTATGTTTATACTTATACCTATTATCTTGTAAACGATTGACAAATCAAATAAATAAAAATAAAATATATGCAGATTCAAGCAGCGAGGCCTTTTGCAATTGGCAGTTGGAAATTTTGCCAATGCCTATATTTTCTTAGTGCCACCCAAGATTTTTTGGTATGCCATCCTGTTGGCCAATAACTACTGGGACCATCACATCTGGTTTTTCCCTAATCATTCGATTTCAATTTTCAGATCTCAATACTTTTAATGATTTTTCCAATTCTTCGTATTCTATTCTTCTCTCCCCACCGTATTGTCATATCAATTATCCACGCTTTCTTTTCACCCACAATTGTATCTAGTGTGTTATGAGCCAAATCTGTATTGGAAATACTATATGTACTGTAATTATATGTTTAAGGCCAATATATGTGGAAAACTCATTGAGTACTGTACTCCAAAGCAGATATATTTAAAGGGCGTGCATAAGCGCACAATCGTGCCTGCTGTCTCTGTCCTGTTGTCCCCAATTATTAGTTCCTGTTTCTTATATTTAAACTTATGTTTATTCTTATTTCTATTGTATTGTAAGCTTTGACAAATAAAATAAATAAATAAATAAAATGCATTCAATGTATTCAGATAAGAGTGGTGAAGATAACGGTCCAGTAGATTCCTACTGAGTGCTTTTCTGTAGTTCTGTGGAATTTGTATGGAAGTGCTTTGCTATTGCTTTCTTTTGATGCAGTTAAGTAAATATTAGGGGAAAAAGAAAGTCTATCAGAAGTTTGCTTCTGAGGACTGGGTACAGAAAAAGACAATTATGCCAGCAGTTACATTTAAGCCTACTAGTTTGCTTGGTGTTTCTGGCAATTTCTGTTGAACCTTTTTTGTTAAAGACCTTGGTAATAAAAATAGGCATTTCAGGAATGAGATGACATTGCTTATTCCAAAACTGTCATTCAGAAGTATTGAAATACAATCCCTGTAATCCATAACAGGGCAGCTACTATGGGTTGTGGGTTATGTGAGATACGGATTGATTCTGGAGTACTGTATGAAAAGTCCAATGTAACAGTAGACACTGAACCAAAAAAGTACATAATAGAATACTGTACACTTGCCAAGAACACCTACAAGCATTGATGGCATTCTGGCCTTGTCTTTCCCCTCTGGTGCACACCAGGAATCAGTCACTCTGTTCTGCGCTAATTTCTGCAACTTCTATTGTTTAATGTTTCAGTGGTTCTGCTGCTGTTACAATTAATAATCAAAGATACAATAGACTCCCCCTTTTGAAAAATATATTGGGGGCATTCGCACAGAAGAGTTCCACTCACAAAATGAACCTCAGAAATCCTATCCCAGAGTCTGCTCGGGAAAGTTGGTTTTTTTCCTTTTTTTGTATTGGTGGCTTGAAGGACTACATGAGAACTCTATTCCATGCACATGCTTAAGCATTTCAATCCTCTTAAAACTATGGGAACCTCTTTACAGAATGGACCTCAGCACTTCTACAGTGCAGCCTTCAAAGAGCCGCATAAAATTCCCTGTGGTCCCTCAACCCAACAGAAAGTGTGCACCTCTGAAATAAATTAACAGTTTGCTATTAAATATTTGCTTGTTGATTTGTGGGAAGTATTATGGGTGTTACAAAGGGTAAAAAGGCACAAGAGAATGTGATTTGCAGGATTTAGAGAGAATTACTGAAATTGTAAAGATAAATCTGATTGACACCATATAGTGTTTTTTTTAATTTGCATAGTTTTCCAATTAGCATAACTTTACAAACAGAAAACCCTGCCTAAATCAAATCTCTGACATCTACTAAAGCCTTCACAAAATCTAAAAGGTAAATTTCAAGGCATATAAATTGGTTGTTATCCCATAAGGAAATCGTGGGCTATGATGAACTCTTCTGTATTACTTCTGCTGACTGATCTTATCCATATTTATTGAAAAATGGCCCTTGATTTCACTGGAATTTACAATCACCTGTACAGCTAGAGGGCCTTTTCTCATCTTATCTTACATAAATACCACCTTAGGTATGTACGTACTAAACATCATTCAGACGTAGCAACATATTAACAGCAAAGTCTTCCTGATTACATCCACACTTAGAAAACCCAGATTATGTAATGCACCAGGAAATACTTTATCATCCATACAGTACTAATTCATGGTCTCTGTGTGTTCCTTCTAGTAAATGTTGATGCCTGGCAACTGCCTGGACAAGTCCCTGCAGTTTTCTTGGCAAGATTTTTAGAAATAGCTTGTCCTTGTTTTCTTCCTGCAGTTGATATATAGTGACTGGCCAAAGATCACCCAGCTGGCTTTGTCCCTAAGGCAGGACTAAAATTGTTTCTAGCTTGGTATCTTATCCATTACACCAAACTGGCTCTCTATTTATTTATTTGATTTCTATTACTACCCATCTCAATAAGTGACTTTAATTCTTTAGTTTCATTCAAATGCCTGCTTTCAGATTATTTTTCTAACCTCAATTTTTGCTCATCATGATTCCTTTTCCTTTTCTCAATATTTCATAAAATATAAATATTTCATGATTAAATTTCCACTTAATATACTGTACATCTATGCAAAAATGTCTAATATATTTTGCCATTTTTGCTAACTCAGTATTATATTATTTCTATGTTTCAGCTAAAATATAATCATAAGATATAATTAGGGGACCTCTTTTAGTGTACAGTTCCTTCACAAATACACCTTCATAAAAATCACATACTTGGTTCCTGGTGAAGTCAAATGAGTAGTAGAAATTAGTTTTGAAGCTCAGAAGATGCCCTGCCCTTTTGTAATACTGAACTATGTTGTGAATGATAACACATTTGCATGTATAGGGATTGAAGACCTAAAGATGAATCAGGCACACCCTTGCCATGTCACCCGTCACTTCTCTCAAAAATGGACCAGGGATTGAGGGATGCTCAGAAATGACACAGGAGTAATTAGGAAGGGAAAACTTCCAAAATACCTATGTGTGCAAAGGCAATTTCTACATAAAGGGTTTGGAATGATGATCTCCACTATTCAGTTTATTCTGGAACTGAATTTCCTGGTACACACTTAACAAGGCCAATCTGCAGCAAATTGAAAACTATGACACAAAGATCGAAGTAATTAACTGATAATTTGCTACCTAAACCTATACAAACCTAATAAAAAACCTATACCAGAACTGAATAGATTACAATTAATTTCTCCGTCCAATTAGTTAAACTGACCTTAATTAACATAGCATAATATGTTTTCAATATGAACTGTTAAAATAATTTTTTTGACAATTGTTGTCTGTTAAATTCAAGGGATACCATGATATTGTTGCACGCTTATGAAAATTTATTTGACACAGTGCAATAAAAAGAAAAGTGTTTGGCACAAGAATATGTAACAGCACACATGTAAGCATTGTTTAATAAACATTGGCATACAATATTTTTTAAAAAATCTAAAAGTTAAATACAATTCAAGGCTTTGGTTTGTTGGCAATTATTTTATGTTAAACCATAGCACAGTGCAAAGTTCTATAATACTGTTTTATAGAGCAGTCTTCAGGGCAATTCAGTCAGTGTCACATTTTGCCTGGAAACATCTGTGACAAGTTTTATTTAAAAGGTGCTTTTATTGAGGTCAAATCCCTATCACTACCTATAAAAAATATACAAACTGGCACCTTGCAATTTCAACAGTGTATTCTACAAAATGAATGTGCCATGGACATGGTGATCAGAAGGTCTGGCAAAACAAAATCCTGGATTACAAAGTATATTATAAAAATAAATTATGTAGGAAACACCAAACAAAATCAGACAAATACCAATTGGTTTGGATACTTTGCAAAGCATGTTTTCCTTTCTTACCATTTAGTTTTTTTAAAAAAACCCAGCAAACAGAGTTTCTTGAGAATTAAAATAAAAGCTACACACACACACACACAAAATCAAAATCCAATGGAAGCAGCAAAATGTACTTCCACAAGTGATCAGTAGCACGGAAGATCAGAATTATAGAGGCAGAACGTTCACAGTGATCAACGCAGAGATGTGGAGAAGTGCACAAGAATAACATGGAGTTGATGTGGCTTCTCATCTTGAGTTTATGCGCACCTGATGAATGACGATGCTCTCTAATGGGGAAAGAAGCATAGTAAAGCAATAACTGTTACCATGGAAAACATGAAAGCTTATGAGGACCCATATTACTTTTTTTTATCCCAACATATTACAGATATTTCAAAGTGACATTTCATATCATATCAAGCTTGTTAGAGCAGAACCTGGAGCATTCCAGAAAGTATTTGTCCTTGTGTTCAGATATTTAAAAAAAGGGATTATCCTTTCCACTTGTGCAAAACAGGGCATCTTCATGGAAGACAGTCTAGTTTTGTTTTCACCTATCTCAACAATCAATAGCAATAGCACTCAGACTTATATACCACTTCACAGTACTTTACAGCCCACTCTAAGCAGTTTACAGAGCCAGCATATTGTATCCAACCATCTGGATCCTCATTTTACCTCAGAAGGATGGAAGGCTGAGTCAACCTTCAGCCTGTCAGGCTCGAACTTCTGGCAGTGGGATGCAGTTAGCCTGCCATATTGCATTCTAACCATTGTGCCACCATGGCTTATCAACAGGGTGAGGAGAATATTAGGGAGAAATGAAGAACCACACAATTACTTGTGTTTAATACGATCAGTGTTATGTGGATTTCACATTTATTCTTTGGGTCTTTATCCCATGCACACATAGGAAACTGGGAAGGGACATGATGTTTAAGACTCTCTAAACCAGAGGTGTCAAACTCAAGTCATCATGGTGATGTCACATGACATATCGGGACTTTTTTCCCCTTTGCTAAACTGGGCATGGGCGTGGCCAGCACGTGTCTCATCCAGCCCGCGGACCGAGAGTTTGACAGCCCTGTTCTAAATATAGGCAGTGCGTGTAAGATAATGTCCCAAATAATTACTATTCTAATATTTGAATACATAAAGAATGAATGCTTTTTGTTTTCAGCATTTTTTAAGAAAAAAATCTAAAACTTAAGCTTTTTTTTGTTTTTGTTTTTCAAAGAGTGAAACATTATCTATCTTTGTTGGCCTTGAAAGCAAATTATAATAAAATATTTAAGATAGCTCTGTGCTTTAATTTGGGCCAAAAACGTAACGGAGAAGAGAGCAGGTTGAATACACCCTAAGCCCATGGAGCTTCAGAAGCATAAAATGTCTTGTGCGGGAGGAGGGCAGGATGGAGTGAAAAAGTACTGGATTAGGTGATGAATAGGTCAGTCCTACTGATTAACCTGCAATCAGATCACCCCCAGTTGTCCTAAGTGCAGCTTCACAGATGAGTAGCATATTCAAGAAGAACGGGTGGCAAAATGACAGACAGCAAGGTTTGTTTCCTTGTTTTACTTACAGTCATGCTGGAGTGATCAAGGATGGGCAGTGTGTGGTAGGTGTCATTCAAAATTGCCCCCCTAAGGAATACTGGGAGCTTTGGTAATATTGCCTGAGCAAACTGCCTGAGAGGGGGGGAAAAATCAATAAGAACAAAATGAAAAGACAGAATGAGTGTGGCTATGATGACAAGTCGCACTAAACTCAGTCTATGGATTGTGGTCCAGCTTGGAAGATAAGTTTGCTGTTGTCTGAAAAGACAAGAGAACAACCAAGTGGGGCTTTGGGAAAAGAACCACCCTTTCTCTCCTCCTGGAAACATTCCATTCCTATCTAGAAATATGGAGCTAGGAGGTCTGTATAATCTATGGTTAAGGTAGCAGATTTAAAAAAGTCTCTTTTTTCATATAATGTTGTCCTAGAGAAACTCCAGATATAGGAGGAGGAGGAGGCTGGGCTCTGACACCTTCTCAGTGAAATAACAGAATTGAGCTACTTCTAGGATTAATTTTTTTCCAATTAATTTTTGTCCAGCTTTAATTTAAAACTTCAATTTTAGCAATAGGAAGAAAATAACAGCATTAGCCACACTCAGTAGGCAGAAACTCCTTTATGAATGGTATTCGATGAAGAAGTTAAAGAAAATATTTGTGTATTTTAAAATATGATGTGTTTTCATTCTGAGACTTCAATAAGTTTTAAAAAGGACCCCTTTTCTTTAAGGCTTTCCAGTTTGGGTTTATTTATCTTATTTTTGCTTAGACAGCATATATGTGTGTACGATTGCTTTAGACCAGGGATGTCCAACCTTGGCAACTTGAAGCCTGGCGGACTTCAAGTTGTCATGGTTGGACACCCCTGCTTTAGACTGAGCTGTTAGGATCTAGTAAAATGACTGGATAAAGTACATTAGACAAAATATTAATTGGTAGAGACTTTAAACTGACAACAAAGATACTTATCATAGAATCCCCTGTTTTAACGCATGGCTGTGAACTTTAGATCACAGAAAGAAAAAATTATGCCTTGAAGTTCAATGTTAGAAAAAGTAATTGAGAATTGCTTGGATCACAAGACTAACAAATTATTCAATCCTACATGAAGTAAAACAAAGTTGATCCTTGGAAGCATTAATAATGAAGCTGAAGCTTGGATATTTTGGACACAAAATATAAAGACAAGAATCACTGGAGAAGACACCAAGGCTTGGAAAAATCAAAGGCAATTGAAAAAGAGACCAATAAAAGATAAGATGGCTATAAGCAATCACCCAGTATGAGTATGAGTTTATAAGAATTCAAAGAACCAGTTACTGACAGTTAATCATTGGGTCTGTTGGGTCATTAAATATCAGAAAAATTTGAATGACAGCACAACAAGAATTGGAAATTTAATTTGGCCCATGGATTGCAGTGAAAATTCAGCATAGTTAACTGTGGCTTTCTTTGAAAATTCTGGAAGCAGACCGTGTCTAATTCTTTATAAATGTCAACTGCAATTGACATGAACGTTATCACTGTCATGAGGATGTGTAAATACGTATATTGCAGCATCATTTGCTTTTTTAAAGATGGGGGTTCCTTTCGTAATCCTGTTACCAAATTGAATACTTCTGTGTTAAATTTTCATATATTAAATGTTTCTTTGGGAAAAGATTCTCATCACCCTTGCAAAGTAGTAAATGTTGATTATAGGGATGAACCAATAGGCATTATTATTAAGATTTAATCTTCAATTCGATTCACAATCTGGGACTGGTAAAAACTTAACAGTTCAAGTTCTAACCAAGAACCTAAGAGCTGCTAAAGGTAACATCTGAGTATATAGTTCCGAGTAAGGTGGTATTATTATTGTTGTTGTTACTATTTTGCATTCTGTTGGCAGTTTGGGCATAGATAAATCAAATTTTGGAATTTTTCAAATGTATAGTTTCCAGAAGTGCCTCTTATAGGAAAAAGCTGATTAAATTAACTCCTGGCCAAATCAAAGTGACATCAATACATCCTGAGGTCAAGTTTTATAATAGTTATTCTAAGATATTGCCACTAGGTGGCACTACTCTAACCTAATTCAAAAAGCAACCATTTCCCATTATACAGTACTTACTTGGAAGCACGATTAAGAGAAATTCATGAAGTTTACTGCTGGGTCACTACTTTTAACTATTTCAAAGATAAGTTGAAATGTATACCCCTATTGGTTCTTTATAATTACTATGATGGTGACACAGCTACTTGGCACCCCAATATCAAATCTGAATATCCCAACCATATAAAAACATACTGATTAAATTAAATATTGGTAGCTGAAAGTTACATTTCTTTCCTCAACTTAAATAATTTTCTGCAGATTTCTCATCTGCCACTTCTGTGTTTCAACAACTTTAAAGACCCTTCCCTACAAATGCCTCACTAAAGTGTATCACGTTTTGTTACTTCCAGAAAATTAACACAATTTAATCCAAACACACTTCTATTTCTTCTTGCATTCTTGGTTGAAGCTTTCCAACCTAGAAGTTCTTAATCCTAATGTACACAAAATTCCTACAGCGGAACCTTGTCCAACTAGTAAGATAGTTTTAACATGAGGTCAACATTTATAATAATAAAATATTACCGTAGCTCAAGCTTTTTTATAACAGTTCAGTGAAGACTAAAGGAATTACATTGATGTGGGGGGTAGGGAATAACCGTCTGTGAAAATAAGCCCCAAAAGATGATCTCACTGCCAGCAAATGACAGTTTTGATCATGCTCACAAATGTCAGCAGCTAATAGGCAATAAAAACAGATAAGAGCTTTCTAAAGCCATGGTTACTATAGCAGCTGGTGCCATAAGCCAGTTAAAACATTGGGAAGCAGGTAGCAAATGTGATCTTACACTATTGTCAAAACGACCTCTAACCCAAGTTAATTTTGAAAAGGTATCTATACTAGCCAACATTGACTTAAACCCTCACTAAACCATATCTTGAGACTCCTGTGGTATTTTAGTGTTATTAAGGCATTATATGAAGAGCAATATAAAAATGGTCTGGGATCTCATAGCGGCAGAACATTAAGAATTCACTGGATAATACCTGTTATCAACGGATGTTATACAAAATCTGCATTTTTAACAAGCTTTTTATTTGCTTCAATGATCCTTAAACTTACGGGCCAGTACATATAACTCGGGGAAAGATTATGTGCTAGTTTTGTACTTAATGAGGTTCTCTGGGATAGCAGGCACTACTTAACTCATTACTGCCAGTCTGTCCACATTGGTAGATTTTATTCTAAATTAAATAATGCGGTTCTTTTTTTTTTTTTTAAGCTAAAGTATAGCTATATTTTATCTAACAAGCAACATAAAGAGCTGTGGTCAATCTATCAAATCAATTAGTAGTTGCTGGTGAGTTGAAAAATCACCGTAAAATGAGTTCAGTCTTTTTTTCAACGTTAACTATTCCACTTACCAACAAGGCCTGATCTGATACATCACATTATCCCTTACCTCCATTTAAATGCACATTCCCCCTTTGTTTCACATGGTTATCAATAATTTTTTTTAAAAAAAATCTACAAATTTAGTAGATGCAAGGAACAGACCTGCTACCTCAACAATGTATTAAAAGCATACCTTTCCTTGGGTCATATAAATGAGTACTGTAGCTGCCCTTGATTTCTATGGTCAAAGCATTGTCTTGTAAAAGTGAATTTCATTCATTCTGTCCCTGCCCTCCCCCGTGGCACTGGGTAGCCCGGTCCTTACCAAAGATTCAATGAGGTGTAGTAAGTTTGATAAAAATGAATATATTAATTCATTATATCATATTCAATTTCTTTTCTAAGCCACATTCATTTGAGACTCTTCCTATCATTAGGGAATGTTGCACATGTCATAGGGGCAACCAACATATTGGATGACATAGTTTACATCTCTATTATACTAAAAGAAGGAGGAAGGGAGAGAAATTTTAATCCTGCAAGCATCCTTATGGCTTCAGCTCATATTTCCCCCCACAATAAGATTAAGGATATATGCTTAAGGAAAAACTAGAACTCAGTTTTCCTGGTTTCTAGTCTAGCGCTTTGGCTACTGTACCAAACTGATTCAATATTATGTGAAAGTCTCACTGTCCAAAACCATGACGGGGGACTGAAATCCATTATCAATGGACCCATCTGGGGATGGGCATGACATATGGAATTTTGCAAATTAGAATATAAAAAGAAAAAAATTAACAAATGAAGTGCAAGAAACAAAAACTGGATAAGTGGTGTATCTGTGAAACTAAGAGAAAGGGCTGATGCATCTCAACAAAGATAGCTGGGGAAAAACATAAGAATAGTTGTAGTGAAAGAAGAGCGTTGGTTGGAAACAATAATACCTATATACTTATGCATGCAAATGAAGACATGTTGTTGACTGAGAACTCAAATGATTTTCAGGAAATGTTAGCTTGGTTATGATGAAAAAGATACTATGGTTTCACCGATTAATTAATGAAATACTAAAGTACTTGTGCTTGATGGAAAAAAAGTGGAGTGAATTATTGCAAGTAATACATGGATAGTATTCGTCTAGAGCAGGGGTGTCAAACTCAATTTCATTGACGGCCGCATCAGGGTTCTGTTTGACCTGGGGGGGGCAAGTGGGTGTGGCAAGGATGGGCGTGGCCAGCTCAACATCACTCGAGTCAGGGGCACCTGTAGTGGCCCAGGTAGGGCTGGGGGGGGATCCATTGTCTCCAGTGGAGGAAGGTGAGACCAGGGTGATTTGGGGCTCAGTTTTCAACTGCAATGGCCTCCTGCAGCCCTCTGCCTGTGAAAACGGAGTTCCTGAGCTCCATTTTCACTGGCAGAGGCACCGTGGGTAGTTTTTCATTGTTTCCAGGGTGGCCTCATGGGCTAGATCTAAGCATCCCAACGGCTGGATCTGGTCCCCGGGCCTTGAGTTTGACACCCCTGGTCTAGAGTAAGTAAATGACTTTATGTTCTTTGGTGGAATGTTTCCAAAATTGGGAAAATGGAGACAGATATTTTAAGATGTGTAAATACTGGCTAAATAATAATAATAATTAGTATGTGGAAGAATGTTTGTTGAAAGAAACAAAATTATTCTACCTAAGTTGCTATATGGAAATGAGGGTTGTGCAAGTAAGGATAAATTTAAAAAGTAAGTTAAATGGGCAGGAGCTACTTAATAAGTACTTGGGGGTGCTGGATGAATGTGACTTTAACACAAAAGTGCATGAGCAGTACAGAAGAATTAGGATGAGATGGTTGGTCATCCACAGAAAATGAGAGGGACTGAATTGGAAAACAAATATGTGAAGAGAAAGTGAATAGGTTAAGGGAAAAAGAGCAATTAAGAACATTGTGGTTGGAATTGACAAGATCCTCAGAAACGGGAGAAGTTTAAACAAGCAGTGGATATAGTAGAAACAAAGTGAGAAAGAGAATGATGTTGGTGTTAACTAAATGTAATTTTTATCTCTTTTTCGTTTTTTTCTCCTTGTGTTTTTTGTTACTTGTGCTTACAATTTTTAATCCCTTTTCTGCACTTTGTACAATGTTCCTTGCCCCAAAAGGGAATACTGTGATGTGCATGTACAGTATATATCATTTTACGCTATTATGCCCAACTACAAGAAGCTGGGGGCTGGGAAATGGGACAGGAAAAGAATTTGGCATGTGTGGATTATCTAAGCAGGAAAAAATCAATAGAAACAATGTTCGTTGTTGTTTTAAATCACAGGTTGTGATTTTAAGAAACTGCCACAACAATTCAGATGCCTTTGCTGGTAAGGTTGCTTATGAAATCTATTCAACATTTGTAGGAGGGAAGAACACAGCTGTTCAGCAACCAGGAGAACAGCCTGCCTCCAAGCTGCTCAGAAATCCAGTAATGCTCATAGAAGTGCAGAAGTTCAAATTAAGGTTGGTTGTTCAAAGAAAACAATATTTCTGGAACAGAACAGAAAATAAATGCCACCTGTGTAGAAACCCTTTACCAATATTGTTCGGCAATATGGGAATTTGAGGTTCAATGAATCAGACATCAGGCTGAGGGACATCCAAGATATCAGACTCAACCAAAATATCAACATCTTACTCTAAAAAAATTGAAATCTCATTGTGATCTATGATATTTTAGACCCGTGTAGTTTGAAGAATGAGGGTTCAGTCCTTGAAGAACTGCTTAACATTTTTTGCTGCTTTTAATTAAAGTATTTTTCACCTGAAATATTTCAAAACATTTCAGTACATAAACCTTCTAATGAGGAAGAAAATGTAGCTATCTTCTAATTTCCTTCCAATTTGTGAAAGACTAATCATTTATGGCACCCTTTCAGTTATGATTCATTTGTTTATTATATTTTACTTAGAACCACTGATGGATGGCTACTTTTGTTTTATAGATTGTCCTTTCAAACAACTTAATCTCTTCCCTTCAGAAATTCCCACCAGTCTTCTAATGAACAAATCCATGCATTCTGTTTTGGCCAATATAACCATTTCATTTTAAAATGGTTAGAGTTGCAGGAAGATTAATTTTTATTACATTTCCCTCCAGTCCAGAATCTTAAGAAACCTCTCGCTGAATTTTAACAGATTATCCAATTGGAAGAAGAGGGAAGAAAGGAAGGAATTTGATATCAAAGTCTTTCCCACCAAAACTAGAAGTTTTTGTTCCATTAGCTTGCTTTTAAGAAAGCTTCCTTCATAACTGAAGCCAGCATATTTTTTAGAGATCTCTATTTTTTAAACATGCTTTCAAAAACAAGAGCAAAGCACTTCAAAAAATTCAATGCAGACAGAAGAAACATTCAAGAAAACACCATTCAGCCAATGTGTTTCAGAATCTTGTCAAAAGTTAGAAATTACTGGCTGATTTATATCATTCATTGACCTGACTGAGAATTTTAAATGATTTTAATGATGCATCAATTCAGTCTAGCTTGAGAAGGAGGAAAACATTAAAGGCTGGCTCTTTATCAGGTTTTTAGGTTCTACTAAATCACTAATGGGGGCATTTGTTCTTGCCAGTTTTTATCTGAGAAACATCAGAACTGAAGGACCAACAATATGCCTTTTCTAATGAGCTGCAATTAAACAGTCAACTCTGTTACACCACTCATTTAGATGTCCTGACAGTCTCAAATGATTACATAATGCACAAAAAAAGTGGTTGTAAAAAAACAATTTTATAATTAAGAGGGAGGTGTTTGAACATGTTAATCAGTAGCTCCTTTCTAGAAGTAGCTGAACCAGGCTGATCTGTGAGTTTTTAACTCAGCTGAGGGGACAAAGGGATTACTACATTCAGTAGGTAAGACATGCATGCATTAGTTGATGTGACAGCTTCAGCAGGTGTCATTAGTACATGCCAACACTAGAAAAACCACACAAGCAGGGCTTATTTCCATGGTAGCAGTAAAACCTGCACAACATACCCCCTGAGACTCTGCCCTCAGCCCTTCCCCCCACCAAGGGAAGAAGAGCTATTGGCTGAAGACTTCTTCAGTTCTATTTTCATAGACTGAGTCTCGGCACGAGGCTCGAATTTGGTCTGATTTCCTGATCCAGGGGCCGGCACAATTGGCTTCCCAGCTTTCATACCTTTAGATACAGGGATTCGGGTCGGGGTAGGTCTCTGGGATGACCCATCTTGTCCTGTCTGTAAGACAAAGAAAGGGGGAGAAGAGCGGGGAAACCACAGTGTTAGAATTGTGTGTGTAATTTGTGCATGTGTATTTGAACACACAAAATGTTCAACTTCCCTTTCAATCTAGGGTTGTGCCAAAATCAACAGTTAGCTTCTATACCTATGGGAGAGTAGAACCTAGCATTCCTGCTCCTAGGTTCAACATCTTAATCATTAAACTATACTGGCTTTCCATACACATACACACACATATCCTTCTATGGCTTCTTATCTAGAAAACATTTAAGACATATTTTCCATAATAAAGGTACTGAACAGACTCTATTTTCATTGATGTACTATAGCTGGAGATTCAGCCCAAGAGCAATATAACTTCTTTCAGCAAGCTGATCAAATCTAGTACAAATTATGCAAAGTTTGGCAAGATGGCCTCTGTCACTCCCACAAATTGCACTGTATCCACCCTACATTGGAATGAAGATTTTATATATGCTGGGTTAATGTTGGTAGGCCAGGTCAAGAAACAGAAGACACAAAAACTACTAGAACTCTACTTTTGTAGGGTACAATAACAGAATTGTGAAAGACTGATAGGGTTTTCCTCTGCCTCCTCTTATACCAAAGAAAATCAAGGCAGGATCATCTTGACTTTCTTTCTCATCCTGTCTTCTTTTCCAGATTGATGTTTATTTAATTGTTCTTGCATTCTTTCTTCAAGGTGATCTCCATCACCATTCAAGGAGGGAAGTTAAACCATTTTTTTAAAAAAATCCACTGCATCAGGATTTTAAAATATTGTTTCCTGGACTAAAACAGCATTTAGAGTAATCTTTCCCAACCTGATGCCCCTTCTGATGTAATGGGATTATAATTCCCCGAATTCTCTGCTAATATGGCCAAAACAGCTTTGGTAGCTCATCCGGAAATTGCCAGAGTGGTTCTTTAGTGACTTGTCTCAAAACTTTGGCATTCCTATTATGATTTAACTCCTTTTAGAATTTTCAAAATCCTGAGGGAAAAAACTATTTTCTTCCCAGTGGAGTCCATCTAAGCTGCAGACATATCTATTGTATACCACTTTATCTGATAAAGTTTAGCCTAAAAAAACCAGAAGTCTGGTGAAATGTAGACCAGTTAATAGTAGAGATCATAGCTTCCACCAAGGGTGCTAAAATTCCCAGGAATCCCTTGGGAAAGGGGGACAAAATCACTGGATGAAGCAATGTCCTTAAATCTGATTGCATCCATTCATTAGAACTAGTGGTGGGACCATAGAACTAGTGGTGGGACTACATAACGCAGTTATTTTATCCAACAAAGAGTTTGTTGCAATTTGAAAACTTGTTAAGAAGACAAATATCTTAGCCTTATTTACATTGACAATATATGTGTCATGCCCCTGATGGAGACTGACTCTGAGGAGGAACAGCCGACAGGGAGTGGAAGTGTGGCTCCGGAAGTTGTGGAGGAGGCTGGGGAAGGGCAGAGGCCGGCTGAGCAGTCAGAGGAGGATCCAGGCCCATCCCCTATCCATCCTAGGGCACGCAGGGTAGGAGAGGATAAGGGAGAGATGTGGTCTACTCGGGAGGAGAGAATCTTGATCCCTCTTCATGGGCTGCAGGTGTGAGAACTGCATAAGAGTTTGGACCTGCTTTCTGGCAGAAGCTGGAGACAAAATGTGGAAATATCTCTAGTTTATTGTTCTTTTCTGAGCTTGGCATCCTTCTCAGTGTATGTTCTGATATCTGTGGAGGTCCTCCAGCCCTTATCTTGCCTG
This sequence comes from Notechis scutatus, assembly GCF_049901735.1. Classification (NCBI taxonomy): domain Eukaryota; kingdom Metazoa; phylum Chordata; class Lepidosauria; order Squamata; family Elapidae; genus Notechis; species Notechis scutatus. The sequence goes on along the minus strand of NC_142009.1, from coordinate 119,598,887 downwards.
GTTTGTGTTGTTTTTTACTTTTTATAATTTAAACAGCATTTCCTCCTTCTTGTAACTGCTTGTGTGGGAGTTTTTTCTCTCCAGTCAAGGATATTTGGAGCTTGGAAGCAAAGTGAAGGAATAAAAGGGGGCTTCACCTATTTTTTGTGACTGTGTTTATTTTTTATCCCACCCTGGGTCATCACAATATGATTCACTGTAAAGTAACCATCATTAGTCTTGTACTCTCCATGTATCAATATCCCAAACAATTACATTTGAGTACAGGCATTGATGAAAATGATCAAAGATGCAGCTCAAATCACCTAGTGAGAAGAATAACAGAATAACAGAGTTGAAGGGGACCTTGGAGGTCTTCTAGTCCAACCCCCTGCTTAAGCAGGAGAACCTATAGCATTTCAGACAAATGGGTGTCCAATCTCTTCTTTAAAAACACCATAACTTCTGGAGGTAAGTGGTTCCACTGGTTGCTCTAAAGTGAATATGATTGTGAGAACCACAGGTGAGTTTTTGTAAAGGAACTAACTGGTTGTTTTAGAGACTAAGCATAAAATATTTGTTTGAACTTCCTAGCAACTTTTCATCTTCTACATTCCAGCCTAGAAAAGTAAATTAGTAGAAAGAACAAAACTGCCTTTACAAATTTTCAAGCATCATGAAATACCCGGAACTTATATATTGAACTATTTAAAATAACAATAATCACAATAACATCAACCTGCTATATTTCTACTGCATGAAGTTAATTCCATATGGAAACATGCTTGCCTATGTTTCATTAACCTAAAACTCATTTGTCAGACATCTGAATGGTTCTTCTCAGAGGCACAATTAAAAAGAGAGAGGGAGAGAGAATGAGAATGAATATCTTTCTGGCAGCTTAATCATTAGTAGCGACACTTTAGCAACTTCTCTGTCTCAGCACTCCGGTTGGCCAAGATCAAAGACTCTTCTGCTTGTGATCTACTGGCAAGACACGCTGGGAGTTTGCAATAGAGGCAAGAAGATAGGGTTGGGGAACTCAGGTTTGGGAATGTCAGCTATGTAGGTTCATTACCCTGAGCTAAGTCTACTTCAGAGAATTGCTGGGAGGCTAAAGCATCATTCTTGGTTTCATTCCCTCCTAATACCTAACATTCCACCATTCTAGGAGAGAGGGAGAATTGGGATGATACCAACATGGGAAATTACCCCTCATAGGGCAGGACAGGGCTGGTACCCTTCAGCCATGGACAGAGCTGGTGTTCAGCAGGTTCTGACCAGTTTGGGAGAACCGGTAGCGGAAATTTTGAGTAGTTTGGAGAATGGGCAAACACCACCTCTGACTGGCCCCGCCCCCCAACTCTGCCTCCCGAGTCCCAGCTGGTCAGCTGGGTCTTCTGTTGCCCTGCACAGGAGAATGGAGCTGGAAAGCAGGTTAAGGTGGGGAGGGAATGGGGATTTTACAGTATCCTTCCCCTGCCACGCAACCAAGCCACACCCACCAAGCCACGTCATGCCCACCAAGCCACACCCACAGAACCGGTAGGGAAAAAAAATTGAATCTCATCACTGTAGTTCCCAGCATCCCTGGGAAAGAGGAGAATCCACTCATTGCTACTAAACCAATCGCTGTTACACTGAGGAAGGGGTCCAGCATCCCACTTCCGAATAATGGGAATGAATCAAAAGAGCCAATTGCCTTTCCAATTCTTTCTCTGCCACGGCTACAAGGCAGAGAGGGCTCGGTCTGCATTGAGTGCTCAGGAAGAGAGAGAGGGTGGGAGGGACAATGAACCACCACCACCCACGCACACACACACTTTGTACTTGTCTTCTGCTGTCAGGTTTTCAACGTGGGATCCAGGAGCAAAAGAGACATTCTACCCAGGATGCAGCAGAAGCAACATGGGAAGAAAAGGAAGGAAAACATGCCTTTTGCATGCTCGTCCCTCCTGGCACCAAAAGCACTTGCTTGTTTTGCACACACACAGACACACAGAATGGCTGCTGAACATTCTTGCTTCCCACCTTCCTGCAAGGAAAGAGAAATGGGGTGGAGGTGGTACATCTTAGCTTATAAGGTTGCCTACGTGTGGTGGCAGGAGAGGGAAGCTTCACCTCCAGGCTGCCATGAGAGAAACTATAGCTCTGCATCAACAGCCCTTCGGGAAGCCTTTTTATACATGTATATATACCTGAGTATATACACACCTGTGAAACTGTAACGGCAGCAAAGATGGGGCAGCTGTATCATGAGAGCGCCATTTCGCCTCCCACTTCCTCTCTCAAACCTCCCCACAGAGCATGACACACTGAATACACAAGGGCCACATTGGTAGCCTACTAGTACAGTGAAGACGTGTGTCAAAGTGACAGGTCTACCTGTCTACTGGGAGACCACTGCACATCTAACAGACCATGTTAGAGCTGATTTATGGCTGCCCCATTCTAGATTCATATTTACTAGAATATCAGTTAGTTCTTATTCTTGCCTACATACTTAGATTTCATTGTATTATTTTACTGTAGGAAAGAGAATGCAAAGACAAGTTGAATATATGGATTAAAGATCTTATTTTACTTGAGGTTTTTTGTTAATTATCTAACAGAATCCTAAGATTGCAATCTAAATATAGTTACCCGAGAACAAGATTGCAATAGTTCTGTTTTAAGAGTAACAAACTCACAACTGAATCATCCTTATTAAATGCAATGGGATTTCCATGTTGGGCCAAGCAGCATTAGTTCTCATTTCATCCAATTCCACGAGAGAAGAAAATCCTGTTTCAGTTGACTTTTGAAAGAGACAAACTTATAAAATGATACAGATCACAATTTAAAATCTGGAGAATAAGTAAAGGGAGGGAAACAGATTGGATGTCCATCTGTCTTAGAGACACATTTCCCTCATAACTCAAAGGCACAATGAAAAAAATGTTTTAAAGAATATTCGTATAAAGAATAAAGGCTTGAATAACAACTTGTAGTCAACAGCTAGTTTTTAAATGAGCTAGTTGAGTCTGAATACTCAAGGAATTCTTTAACATCTCAGATGTTTCCTTTCTCCTGCCTTGATATTCAGTAGTCGAAGGAAAGACTTATGGTCTCTTTTGACCTTAACTTGCAGGGAAGTTGCAGGAAGATGGATGGAGATAAAATATGAGGGTTGTAAAACAATTACATTAAAAAATAATAATCCCACTCCTGTACTTACAGTTCTCTCTGGTTTAAAAACAGCTTCCAACTACTATTTGGGAATTAATTAGGGAGCATTTTTTGGATTTGGGAAGTTATAAGTAAGGATAGGAAAGTAATGTCTTCACAAGACCTATTTCTATGATTAAAACATCCCAAAAAGGGGGACAAAATCAATTTCCAAACCAATGAGTTCTTGGCATTTGGAGACTTGGAATAGCTTGGAGGTGAGAATTTTGAATAATAAACCCAAACCATTACAATTAATCAGGTGTTGGCAAGGATTGTTTGCCGCCCATGGGTCACCAATTGACTCCAACTCTACTACCACTTTTCCCTACATTGTGCAGATGTACAAATAGGCAAAAGAGTTTGGATTGCTTACCACTGATTGTGTTCCTCGTGTGGATGATGTAGTAACTGGAGTGATAGTAATGGTGCTGGTCACTTTGCTTGCTCCAGATCTTGAGGATACATTATTCCTGGGGGACCGAAGGACAGTCCCTGTCAACTCCTCCTTTTCTGACACTACATTCATAGGCCTGACAGTAATTACAGGGCTCATTCCTTCTTGAGCAGTGCTAGGTGAGCGTTTAAACTGAGTTCCTAAGTGGATGTGAATTTTATTGTCCTCCGTTGTTATAATGCTTGCATTTGGATTGTACTGTCGGACTGGATTCGGGACAGTTTGTTTCTCCGGCGTCACTCTAAACACAGCTCTTCCCATGGTCATGTCCTGTGACTCAGGGGATACAGTAATTTCTGTGGGTGCTGCAGAGGTAGATACGGTCATGATCTGAATTGGGGACATGGGCCTTTCCATGAATGGAGACATCTCACTCTCTACAGATTTCTCTCTGGAGAAAGTAGTTAGAGTCACCGGTGACATTGCTCTCTCTGGGCCCATTGGGCTCTCGCCACTTTTCCCTTTTTGGGACATGACATTAGGAGAAGGAATTATGGTGATCCTTGGTTTCTGATTTCCTAGGGTAGGAATAACAGTGGTACTTGAGAAGAAATCTTCGGCTGTTGGGCTGGTGATTTCCAAAGTGGCCGTACTGTTTTCATGATCTGGGGTCACCCGAATATGAAGAGGCTGCCCTTGTTTTGGAGAAAGAACTACTTCCCCAGGACGTTCAGGGCTGGTTTGGATCCTGGCTCCTTTCTCTTGAGTTAGCTGACAGCTGTTGTCTCTTTTTTTCATCCAAGGAATCCAAGATTTTCTCATGGTCAGCTCATTTGCAGCTGGGGGATACCTGTTAAGAACAGACAACCTGTCACTGGGCTTCTTGAGCCCAACCTGCCGAAGGTTGTTCATAATGTGGTTCTCCTCCTGAAAGGATTTCCTAATGAACACAGCAGGTGTTTCTTCTTCTGCCGGTTCACCATTCATCAGATCAGTTTGTACCCCAGTAGATGTCACAGGAACGTCAACCATCCTTCTGCCATTCGTGCTGGGTCTCAGGACGCGACTGTAGCGTTTGGACAGCTCGAGCTCCTTTGTCAAATTCAGCACCTCCTGTCCCATGGCTTTGTTTTTACTTTCTTCTTCCAGAAACCTTTGCTGGAGGACTGAATAATCTACTTGGATCTGGGATAGCTGGTCTTCTTTGTTCATCAGCTCATGGATTTTTTCTTTAAGAGCCTGGACTTCTGCTGTCAAGTCCCTGCATTTAGTTTCTTCCACTCGGAACCTTTGCCTCAGCTCAGCCTCTTGACTCACTGCCTCTCCCTTCTCTATTGCTTTATTTTTAGCAATCTGGAGCTTCATTTCTTCCAGCTGTTGGGAAAGAAGATTAGCTTTGTCCTGCTCGGTCCTAAATTTTCGCTCCAGCTGATCATATTCATCCTCGGTTTTCATCAGGTCTCCCTCAACCACTTCTAACTGCTTGAGACGATTTTTTAGCTTTTCTATTTCAACTGTTAGTTCTTTGATCTTGTTATCTTCTTGTCCAGAAAACCCTGGTCCTTTTCTAACTCGACCTCTGGCAATTTCCCTTTCAACCTCCTCTATACCATCCATTCTTTTCTTTAATAGATCCACTGTACAGCTCAGCTGCAGTGATCTCCCTTCTTCACTTTTTAACTTGTTCATTAACTCCTCCTTTTCCTTAGTCAGATTGGATACCTCTTCCTCCATTTCAGATTTCAGCTTCAAAAATTTTTTACTTTCCTCAATTAGCTTTTCTGTCACTTCCATCACTTTGCTTTGCTCCACCTTAAAGTTCCTATTCAGGCTTTCTATTTTCCTCTCTTCCTGCTTTATTTTATCCGCCATGTTTTTTCTTTCATCCACCAGCATGACGGTAAAAGACTTCAGCTTTGTCAAATCGTCTTTTAGGATCAATTCTGCCTTTTCCAATTTGGTTTCCGAAACCTCTAAGTCTTTTATCCGGATCTTCACTACTTCCAACTCATTGATCAGATCTTTTGTTAAACTCTTTTCCTTCTCCAAGTTCAAACGCAGCTGGGTACACTCCGATTTGCTTCTGCTGAAAGCTTCTTCCAGCTTCTCAAGATCCGACATCCTCTTCTGCAGTTTCTCGACTTCCAGCCTCAGTTCCTTACTCTGGTGCTCCTCCTCTTGCAATTTCTTTTTCAACTCTTTGCACTGAGATTCTGTTTTGGTGATCTCCTCATCTTTGCCTTCCATTTCAAGCACACGCTTGCGAAGGTTTTCCACCTCGGCCATCAAGCTGGAATTCCCACATTCCCCTTTGGCTATTTTGTCTCTCAACTCCTGAAGTTCCTCTTCAGTCTTTTGAAGGCCTTTATTGGTTTCTTCGAGTTCCTCAATTTTGTTGCTTAAGCCCACCAGCTTAAGTCTGAGCTGCTTATTGTGTGACTCTTGATTAGCAACTTTAGCAGTCATCTCCTCATGCTCTTGAGAATAGGAGGCCGTCTTGCACTCAAGTTCAGCCTCCAGCTTCATTAATTTCTGCCCATCTTCTTTTGCTGTGGAATTTAAGACCTTAAACTTGTCTTCTTCTTCTCTCAATTTCTGGGTGAGGTTTTGTATTTTCTGGGTTTGCTGATCGAGCTGTTCAATGTGCAGCTGCCGTTCGTCCACCAGCATAAGTGCAAATGACTTGAGTTTAACAAGTTCTTCTCTGAGCTTATTGAGGCGCTTGGTATGGTCTTTGTCCTTGCGAGCTTGGTAGTTTTTTTCCTGTTCAAGCAGCTTCTTTAATCTAAGAGAAGAGACGGAGAAGGAATGAGTTCAATGTTGCAAGACCTTTTTTTAAAAAAAACAAAACACAACTTATTTTGACTCCCTTACAACAAGCTAACCCATGTTGGTTTTGGCTTAGAATAAAATGAGAATCCAGCCATTGTGGCTGCTTAACTACAATTTATACTTAGCATGCTATGTGAAGCCAATCAGTTCTGCAATGGCAATGATGGGCTGTTTCAGGTTCAGACCGGTTCTAGTGAACCCTCATGAACCATGATCAGTTGGCCCTGCCCACCTGCCCCTGTGCTATCCTCTCTTACATTTCCTTCTTTTGCAGCTCAGCTGGTTCGCACGGCAAAATGGATTACCGCGCCTCAGCTGTTCTACTTACAGGGGAAGGCTAGAAGGTGAAGATGGAGAGGTTCAAATGGGTGTTTATTGAATGGTGCGCGCTCGCTCACAGAACCGGTTTTTAAACCGGTTGCAGCCCACCCCTTTGCAGTGGCCTATCTCAAACCCTGCCTTTTTGCGAAGTTTTGCAGAAGACAGTGAGGATTCAGTTGCTGAGGGTCCTAGAACCAACAGAATTTCTGAGCCGCTTTTCTGGAATGAGGTGTGGGGCATGGAACAACAATGGCCTACGTTGCTCTAGCAGAAAATCTTTCTTGGGACCTCAAGAGAAGGGAAGTACTCCCCCTGGCCCTACCAGACTCTTAGCAGGATTCCATACCATTGACTATTAGGAGGATTCCATACCATTGACTATTAGGAGGATTCCATACCATTGACTATTAGGAGGATTCCATACCATTGACTATTAGGAGGCATCCAAAAACTATTCAGTTCATCAACCTCTTTATGAAGTTTCATACGTTCACCAAGTCTCAAGCTTTATATGAAAATAATTTAAGAAATACTACTTTCATTAAGGACACTACGAATAATTGGAAGATTTGCGAGAAATACCATTTGCCTACAAGCAACAACTGATGGGACCACAAAATACTGTAGATTAAATAGTAAATGGAGAAGCCAAAGTGCTCGGGAACTTTTGAATTCAAAGACAAATACAAAAACCAGGCTTAAGAATTGTTGATAAGGAAAACAAAATCTGGATAGTGGACGTTGTGGTACCTGGAGATAGCAGAAGAGAAGAGAAAATCACAAAATACAACGGCCTGCAAATAGAAGTAGAACAACTGTGACAAAAGAAAGTAAAATACCAACAATGATAGGCACTTTGAATGCAAACCCAAAACATCTGGAGCACCACTTGAACACCATCAGCATCAGACAAAATCACCATTAGTCAATTGCAAAGGGCAGCTGTATTTGGAACAGCTTACATGGGACAATACCTTTAATACCATCCAACAGCAACATCTGCCTATCCCAGGCCCTTGGACAGACTCAATAGGGGAATAAAAATGCTAAATCCAGACTTAGCATCTGGCTGACAGTGCAACCAACCATAACACTAAACAGCAACAACAAGGGATAGTCTCATCAACCCTGAGGTTTGATACTGGCCACTTATGGGGGAACCTTGGACTATGGTATCCTTCTGAACCCTCTGTTAGGATTGGGTTCATAAGGTACTGTTTTGCTAATGGTTCTAGTTGTTCCAACATGGGCAGTTCCAATAAGAGCACATGGAGAGGAACCACTGTAAATTCCACAGGGCTCAGTCTTCTTCCTTCTCGTTCTGAAATATTTACACGAAACACTGCATGAGGTCATGTTTTGGTTTAGGATGAGGTAACCGTTCTGCTAATGATTCTCAGAATTGTTCCTCATGACTGCATGAATGTGCCTTCCTCCAATCCCTAAATCATCAGAAAAATATCTTGGTATATAATTTTTCTGGGATAAGCTCCTGGTTGTCCCTCACTTATACCCATTAGCTAGAGATTTGGGGGGGCAGAGGTTTGTCAGTCTTTTAGATATGTGCAGATGGGCTAACTATTCTTAGAATTTGGGCTAGAAGAGTAAAAAATAGTTGAAGCTATTTTTATGTCAGTTTCCCAATATTCCTAATCAATAAGTGATCCAAGGAACACAATGCCAGGAGTGAGTGGTCACAGTTGGGAATGCTCAAAGATATACCATAAAAGTGACATCAGATTCGGCAAAATGGCATTATCTACCTTCCTCCCAAACTAATAAACTGGTATAAAGCATGGCCACGAAGAACCTCTTGTTGGTAGAAGCAGTAGAAAAAGCTGATATACTCATTTGGAACAGAACCAGAAATACAGTTCTTCATGAGTTTAAAGAAACCATCCACCCACCCACCCATCCATGAACTGTTGGCACAGTGGTTAAAATGCAGTATTGCAGGCAAACTCTGCCCACAGCCTAGAGTTCAAACCCAATGGGCTCAAGGTTGACTCAGCCTTCCAAGATCATTAAACCGAGGATCCAGATTGTTGGTGGCAATATACTGACATTACAAATTGTCCAGAGAGTGCTGTAAAGCACTATGGAGTAGTATATAAGTCTATTCCTATTGCTACCATCCATCCCTCCATCCATTCATAAATATACATAAGAGACCAAACAGAGTTTTTTTGAAGAGCACATACAGTATATGTAGTGATCTCCCAGAAGAATACCCATATATATAACAAGGCTATATAATTCTGATAAGTAGTTAAAAGCAATTTAAAAAAAACAAAAATAAAGATGGAACAGAAAATTGAACAGAGAAACTCTGATGATAGCCAACAAGACTGACATAAAAATGAAACAAAAGAGGAACAAGATGAAGAAAAATCAATAAGCCCTCAAGATTTATAGTAATATCCAAAAAGAACTTGAATGTACTGTTCAGAAACACAGCTTGCAAAACTTGAACAATCTATTTATATCCTGTCTGTATACTTTTTTAAATTAAACAACTCAGGGGGGCAAACATATCTAATACTCCTTCCTCCTCCTATTTTCCCCACAAAAACAATCCTGTGAGGTAAACTGGGCTGAGAGAAAGCGACTGATCCAAAGTCACTCAGCTGGTTTTCATGGCTAAGGTGGGACAAGGACTCGCAGTTTCCTGCTTTCTACCCTGGTGCTTTCTACCCCTAGACCAAACTGGCTCAATATGGAATATTCAGATTGAATTCAAATGTAGAATTTTGATTGAAGAATACAGTCAAGAAGACAGACAAGTGGCTGTCCAGTCTCTTAAAAGCCTACAGTGATGGAGAACTCAGAACTTTGGCGTGCCCTTGGGAAAACCTCACTGTAAGCTTTTAAGAAGAAACTAGACAGCTAGTTGTCCAGAATGGTGTAGGTAGGGTGTGCAGGAAGTTCGACTAAAACACCTTCAAAGTCCCTTCCAATTCTGTTATTGTGTTAGCTAGTCTGTTAAGAACAGTGAAATTACAGAGAGTCGTAAGCTAGAACCAAATCAAAGCACCTTATTTCTTTTAAAAGACAGAATACTACATTGCAAATTGTTAATTTTTGCTCCTCTTAAGTCCCTTAACATGACATCTTGTCCATAAACTGTTGCACAGTATAAATCATTGTATGCCTTTCAATATTGGTTGCTGAGGAACAGCAACAGAAAAAGACAATAGCCTTCACGTCCTGGTGTGAACTTCTTAGAACCATGGGGTCAGCTCCTAAAAGATACTGGATGACACCAATCTTTCATGTAAGCCAACATGGTCTTTCTGAACATTCTTAAGTTAGTCAGGTGCAATTATGCTGGGCCAAATTCTAATGACCCTTATGAACAAATGCCTGATAATAATAAGTATCTCCCAACTTTGCCTCGTCCATTGTTTTCTCATCTACTTCGCTCAGTCTTTCAGGAACAGTTGTTTTTTTTCCTAATCCATCATCCATTCACAACACATGCCCAAAGTATGAGTATTTCTGTTTGAAGGGTGCGGTTATTTATATGGTCCAGGACTAACTGGTTTATCTTGCAGCTCCTAGAACTTTGGCAGCTATTTGCACCTCCCTAATTCGAAGGGATCTTTTTTTCCCCCTCTCATTTTTTTTCCAGGTCTTTCATAACCGTACATTACCACTAAAAAAGACTGCTCCTTGAACTATTTTGTTCATAGACAAAAACATGCAGTAAAAGAATATTTAAGCTTGTCACTGCATTTTCATAAGATTAATCCTTTTCATTTCCCCAACATACTGTCCCTCTTTAATATTCTCAAGTCCAAGGCAGAAAACTTTTTATCACCTTATTTTTTTTCACCTTATCTTTACGTTTCTGCTTGACATTCATTTTGTGGTGTTAATCCAGGTAGTCCTCAACTTATCGCCATCCCTTCTGAAACCAAAGTTACAACTGCACTGGAAAAAAAAAAGACTTAGGACCAGTCGCTGCACTTACTGGCCACTTACAACATTCCCATAGTCATGTGATCAAAATTCAGGCCTTTGGCAATCAGCATGCATTTATGATGGTGGCAGCATCCTGGGGTCATGTGATCACCATTTGGGACTTTTCGCAGCTGGCTTCTGACAAGCAAAGGCAATGGAAATAGCTGGATTTGCTTAACCATCTTGTGATACACTGTAGGAAGTTAGCACCCACCCCTCTCCTAGAAAAACGAAATATTTTAGGATATATTAAAAAGGCAGAATATTTCCCCTAAAAAACTCAGAGAGGCAGAAACTCGGCCCTGCCCCCACAACCATTGTTAACAGGCCACTAAGGCCTGGGCCAGTCTATTCTACATAACCAAGTTCTACCTCCTTCAAGCCATAATAGAAATTGCTCAAAGCCCTTTCATTACATCATCGTCCAGCAAGAATCAACCAAGCCTGGGACTCAAAAGACAACCTACCAAGTTACCCCTGCATGGCCCCGTGGGAATCGGACAACCAATCAGAACACAAGCTCAAAGTCAAAGCCCAGAGAGGGTATAAAACCCAGGGACTCTCGGCATCCCTTCCCTTTTTTTCACCCAGGAGCTCCAAGACATGTGATCCTGTTCATCATTAAACCTTCTTTCCAAGCAACTTCCATGATTCCATGTCTTTTTCCCCACTTAAGAACTGCACCTAGAAGGATATTTCTTCCAACAACACTTAACAACTGCAGTGATTAATTTAACTTGCTTAGCAATGGAAATTCTGCTCCCAAATCTGAGGACTAACTTCATTAATCCAAATCATTACTCCCCATTTTTACTTTCATAATGAAATTGTCTAATTATTTTGATTTCAGTTAATAAAGACCTTTCTCAATTAACCCTTCCCAATAATACAGAACTGTCCCACTAAATCAAATGTTATCATTTGATATAGAAAAGTGTATTCTTGTGTGGCTCCAATTCAGCTGAAAGCTCAGATAAGGGAACTTATTAAAAAAAAAACTGAGTGGAAGCTAATGTTTTCAGTCCTTATTGGACTAAAGGACTAGGTCACAGACCAGCTAGACCATGTGAGAGACATTTCTGGTCTGTCACCAAAACAAATGTCCTCCCTACTCCATGTTCCAGAATGAATTGAAGGAACATATGACAGGATCCATTTTTCTCACTCACAATCTGTGCACAAATGCATCTAAAAGTCAAGAAAGTGTGAAAACCTTCTCACCATTTTCTTCAGTCAAGTATACTGTTGCTTTTGCAGATTAGTTAACAGAAGGATAATTCTCTATATCAGAGGTGGGGAACCATGGCCCCTTTATGACTTATGGACTTCAACTCCCAGAATTTCTGAGCTGCCAATGCTGGCTGAGGAATTCTGGGAGTTGAAGTCCACAAGTCATAAAAGGGCTATCATTCCCCACCCCTGCTTATGGATGGAAATGGAAGTTAGCTATCCAGAGGTTAGCTGGCTTTCACATCACATCCCCATAACCGTCTGTTCCCTGTGCAGCTTTATAGCTAGGAAAAAGGGTTTGTTAGAACTTTTAATTATATCAGTGTTCAAGTTGCATATAATCATTCTTTCTCAAGATTGCCTAATGATGATGGAAGGAATAAAACTGATCTGAATTTAGCATCTGGAACATAAGAACACAAGCAGCATCCTGGCGGATTGGACTCCAGGCCCACTTAGTCCCGCATTTCTCACAGTGCTAGTCTTAATTCTTGTCCTCCTAGCAGGTAACCATCTGCACCAGGAATCTCTACTAATCTCAAAGTCTACCCGTGTCCCAGCCGATTGCCTTCAGAGGCAGCCCCACTGATGGATCACAGAATAAAAGTAAAAAAGACATTAGGCTTATCGCAGGAAGAAAATCAAGCTCACTTACAAATTGTCACTAATTATTTAATGCTATAATTGCACAATGAGTACAGCTTGCTCAGAAGACAAATTACTTTAAGAATGTTTTGAAGCTGCTACCTGAACAGTAAAATATTAATTCAAAATTTTGGACTGTGTGAATCACAAACAGATTTCAATATGGAAAGGGGAAAAGAGCAACATTAAAATTCTTTCTCTCAGGGATAAGGAAAGTGTCCAGGGCAATAAGGAAAAGTTTGGAAAATCTATTCTGCCTTCAAGTGGCATCACTGAGCAGTTTACACAATGTTCTGACATAGTTTTGAAAGGCAGAAATACCATAAAGATTTCTTTGTATCTTTTGGAGGCAGTTCTGAAATACAAAATCTGCAGAAAACAGAAACCATGTATCAGTAAAGAATCAGGCCATATTTTTTTCATTCATATGGAATGTTCATAGTTTTGGAAGCTGACATTCCAATTCAGCATTTCTTTAGTTACCCTGATTCTCTCAAATCAAGCATATTATTTTAGTGTTTAAAAAGAAGAAAGCTTTAAGCCAGAAATCTGAGCACAACCCTAAAGTATGACATTCATTTTAGTGTTTAAATAATTATTATTTGTGGGACAGAACCAATTATCAGGGTTATAAATCATCTGAGTAAATTAAGTGCGATCAGCAGATATGAGTGTTAAAGTTAGAACATTAAAGTTTTAATCAAGGTCCCTAGCTTGAGGGAATTTTACTGCTGTTTAGAGTAGCAAGTATTTCCTGATCAAGCTATTCCAAAATTGGAATTTGCACAGCATTCTTTGTGTCCTTTCCCCCATAAACCTTTTAAACATCTCCACAAAGAAACAAGATGTTTAATTAACTAGTTTGAATGAGGTGAAGAAAGATGGAAAAAGCAGTGAGAAAAACTGTCTGTTGTTCTGGATTTCAACTGTTTGGTTCTTGGTGCTCAGAGAGCATCACAGCCCAATATTGTTAAAATATTTTTAGAGTGACTTTCAGTACAGATAGAGTCATATTCCTTCCTTAGGTTCAAGGCAGTATACATAGATGGGTAGGAGTGTCCCTAGGTTATTGCTCATTTGGCCTTGAATGGGATTCAGACTTGCAGCAAAATGATTATAATCTTCCCTCAGCCTTAAATAACACCCCAAATCTGTCTGAGCAGGAGGAAAAGTGTGTGTAAAATGAAATATGTATGTCGATATTCTTTCAGGCCAGTGGAATTAGAAGTGTTTAAAGTGCCAATAACAAGTCCAGTTACTCAGAAAAATTTCCTGTTGAGACAGTGAAGTAGTTCTACTGACTTCCTCACAGGCATCCATCAGATAAGGTCTTCAAAACAGAAACATGCTTCACCTTTTTAGCTGCATGACCAGAATTGATCAATACCTACAGAGTTTGGGGGAAGATTGAGACACAACGAAAAACTTTCCCCCCAGCACTCAGTGTGAAATGGAAGACTTCATTCTTAATTCACTATCTACATCTTACCAAGAAAGGTCAAAGCCCTCTGCGTAAAACCAAAGCCTCCCACAGATGACGCTGCAAGATATCTTCCTGATCTTCGCCCCGGTTCAAGCAGAAGAGAAAAAAAAAAGTTTTTTTAAAAAAAGAAGCTGCGGCGCTGTTTTGCGCAATCCTCTTTAACAAGCATCTCTCCGTCCTTCCGCTTGCAAAGCTGATTCTCCCTACCAAGCAATCTCATTCACACGCACACACGCCTGCCCCCAAACCCCAAGGTGCACCGGCAGGGAGCAACATTAAAGGAAAACGAGCACGCAACCCTACTTCACCACCGTGCAGCTTTCTTACCTTTTTTTTTTTTAAAGGCTGAGCGACCCTTTCTATTCGCCTTCCCTTGCAAAGTAGTCGGCTGGTGCCCAGGCCCTGCTCTCCAGGGAATTAGCCATCACATTCCAGCCATGTCATCGGAACAACGAAAGGTGAATGTTGTGCAAAACAGCCTGGGACCACTTTACTGGTGATGTCATCCACTCCCTTATACAGCTCATTATTGTGCAGATTTAACTTTGGGCAGCGGGGGTGGAGCCTCTCTACTTCGGGAAGCAAGGGAGAATGTTGGCTAGAGAAAGGTTTTGTTTTTTTTGTTTTTTTAAAAAAAGGAGGAGGGGAAGCACCAGAGAAGTGTGATTTCTCCCACTCACTCCCTTTCCTTCCAAACTCATTGAACTCCGGCCAGTTCTATTTAACATACGTTTAAGCAAAGAAAGAAAATGGAATCACACAACATGAAACAAACCATTATGTCGCTATAAGGGTTCCTAAATGCAGCACAAGGCAGGATGGAACTTGAATAATTTACCCATACTTATGGGGGAGGGACTCATTCATAATAATGCTTTTCTTCAAAAAGCTATCACAACTATGCATTAATGGTCCATGGTTTGAGAATAAAACCAGATTATAACTGGGATAAAAGTAGTTTTCATTCTTTTTTGGCATTTAATAACTGGGAAATAGGAAAAAAAAATCTAGCTAATCAGGGTCATTGCTTTGTCATAGGATAATGTTAGGGTTAGGATTTGCTTTCCCCAATATTATAACTTCTAAGGTCTGGGCAGATGACAGCACCAGCTGGCCTGATTTCTAAAAGATCAGCAGACCTAATAAGTATTAGGATAGGAGACCATGAAGAAATCCCAAGGTACATTACTTGGTACATTAGATGGGGAAGTTGAAAAAGACCTCCCAGAAAAAGCAATGGCATTCTGTGGCTGAAAAGATATACAAAGATTTGTCAATGGTCACTAGGAATGGTGCTATACATAAATTCCTAAATTACCTAAATTCCAAAGTAAAGACTGGTATTAGTTTTCTTAAAGTTCAGAACACTTAACCTATGGGCATACTTCTCTAACAAAAGAAAAACTAGCCAATCCTTGGAATGTCTTGTTGCTTAAAAATGTACATCTTGCAAAGAACACATCTAACCATTCCTAAATTGGTTATTAGGCCTTTTGTGATTAAACTGACCTTTGGACAGATGAGAGTTCTCCACAATTAGGATTCTTTGACACATACTTGTGAGAAGTCTACCTCTAGCTAACAACAGATATGAAAGAATTTCAATTCCTATGAACTAATGGGTTGAGGTTCTCCTCTACCCAACGCCCCTTTAAAATGTCATCATACAGATGTATTGGTTATCTTCCTAATATGTATTTATTGCTTCTTATGAAGTGTCTATCAAAGTGTCCTTTTTTGGACCAAAAAGAATTCAGGCTTTTCATAGAACATAGCACCATACAATATGGAGCACAACCTTTTAGAGCTGAACCTGTTTCACTCTTCTTCCATCAAGCAAAGTAATTTGTCTAAGTCATGGATGTTAACCTCGATCACGTCACATGACATATCGATATGTTTTTTGCTTTTGCAGAGCTGGAGTGGGCATGGCCTATGCGTGATGCATCCAGTCCATGGGCTGCCAGTTTGACACCCCTGGTCTAAGTGTGATAGAGAATGCTCATGAAACAAAATTAAATGAATTTTTCAAGATAACATTGACCAATCTCAACTTTGGAACAGAGATTAGCTGAAATCCATTTTTTAAAAAATAAATAAATTTTCTAGTTCCACAAATGGCTCTACGCGGGGATATCAAACTGGCAGCCTGTAGGCTGGATGCGTCTCGCACAGGACATGCCCACCCCAGCTCCGCGAAGAGGGAAAACGTCATGAAATATCACATGACAGCCACATGACACCGTGAGTTTGACATCCATGCTCTACAGTAAGGGTCTTTCAACTTGGCAAGTTTAAGACTTTTGGACTGCAACTCCCAGACTTCCTGAGCTAACATGACTGGACGAGGAATTCTGGGAGTTGAAGTCCACAAGTCTTAAAGCTGTCAAGTTTGAAGACACCCTGCTCTACAGTTTAAGATAATTAAAACATTATTTTGATGCTGAATGTAAATATCTGTAGCTTTTGTTGAAGCTGCAGTTGTCTAGTTTGTACCCCATTCTGATTGTCATCTTCTCACATTGATTGAAAAGAAAATCTGTGTGCTACAAAAACACTCATTGTGTATCTGTTTGTCTGTCTATACCTAAAATCTGTTAAATACATTTTAAAAAATCAAGAGACCCAATACTGCTGTGAAATTGAAATTGCCATGATGTACCAACCAGATTTATTTGCAAAGTTGTGACCATTGCAGCATTCCCATGGTCATGTGACTGTGATTTCCAATGTTTTCTGCCAGCTCTCCACAAGAAAAATCAATGGGGAAGCTGGCAAGAAGTTGGAAGTAATTCATAATCCCACTACTTTTTTGCCTATAACCTTAGTCATTCTGTTTAGGTAAGTAAATATTGCCTTTTTATTGAAGTCCTTTGCTACTACAGTTGTTTTTCTATCACTTGGTTGAAGCATTGGGGTAAAAAAATATTTAACGTTATTCTAATTGCACCAGACTGTTTCCCTCAAAGGACAGCCCAATGGGCAATAGGATTGTATAGTATACAGTATAATGGTGGGATTCAAATTTTTTACTACTAGTTCTATGGGCGTGGCAGGGGAAGGATACTGTAAAATCCCCATTCCCTCCCCAGCTAACCTGCTTTCCAGCTCCGTTCTCCTGTGCAGGGCAACAAAAGAAGACCCAGCCGATCAGCTGGGACTCAGGAGGCTGAGAATAGATGGGGGCAGAGGCGGTCGGAGGTGGTATTTACTGGTTGTCCGAACTACTCAAAATTTCCACTACCAGTTCTCCAGAACTGTCAGAAGCTGCTGAATACCACCCGATACAGTAGTATAAATATTTGAGCGAATCCTGCATTTTGCGGATCCTGACAGAAAGACTGACACTTAGGACATTCTCTATATAGCAACAAAATTGCAGCAAAAGGAATGCCTTGGTTGCTAAAATTTATCCCCAAAATATTTTGCTGTGCCAAGAAAACATACTGTGGTACAATTTCCCATTGCGACTACACCTGCAACTACAAACCTTAATTCTTGATAAATCTTGACAGAATGACCAAAGATGAGGGGTGTTGGGAATTGTAGTGCCACAATTCCCATCTCCAGATTACACAATTTACTTAATGGGGGGGTGGGGGCAGTAAAAGCTACCTGGCCTCCCCTTTAATGGAAGACATTCACATACCTGTTCTCTTCAGATCATCATTTCAAATATATATTAGGTCAGCAGAAACACCTCTCCACAAATTGCTGACCTCCAATTTCCAGCCTCCTGCATTTTTTCTAGGCTGGCTAGAGATCTTGGCACTTGGAATTCAATAACATCTAAGAGGCCTTAGGTTGCCCATCCCTGTTAAAACTTCAAGACTATGAGCGTTATGTTTAATCTTGCTGGGGTCTACTTTTTAGATATGCAAAATATGGGCCAAGATGAATGACCTGTGCCTCTTACAAGGAAATAGCAACTTTCATTTCTCTTTGCTTTTATACCCCCTCCTTATAGGCAGGCAGGCAGGCAGGCAGCTAATGAAACTACCCCTATCCATGACAACTGCTTGCCAGTAATTGTATTTCTGATTAAACTATTGTTACAGACACAGGAATGTTTTTTTCATGGCTGTCTTAACGCATGGGCCTGATAGGTACTTGCCCATGGGCCAGATGAACATATATATATATATAATTTTATTGACCATTTACATTTTTATTCCTGTGAGTAGTTGTCGTAGGGGCCCCCAATACATTGCTTTACCCGATAATGCTGTTAAGGAGGCCCTGATTTTTTTTTTCTTAGAAAGAGCCTGCTGCTTAAACATTGCTTGCATATCTTTCATAAGATGGGAATACATTCAGTGGATTCCAACCTGACAGTACACTTATGATACACCTACTAAATATGGCTAACTTCGACATTATATTTGTCTGTGAAACATGGCTCAATGCATCTCTCCCCGACTCCATTACCACAGTAAGAGACTATCATGTTTACCGATCAGATCGTGAAAATCGTTGAGGAGGTGGTGTTGCTATCTTCTAAAAAAAATCCTTACATCTAAAAAATATCCAAGTTACCCAGGAGCTTGCTCTTCCTGAGACCATCATCTGTGAACTATCCTTAAATATCACAATTCGATTCTTACTATGTTACAGAGCACCTGATTATGACATCGAACATGTAAACAAGCTAAATACATTACTAACATGGGCTGCATCCTGCCCACATGCTTTTATCTTTCTTGGTGATTTCAATCTACCTCATATTGACTGGACCCTAAATGATTGTACAACTGAAATCATACACACAACCTTCTACAATGCTATTACAAATCTGGGACTGGAACAACTAGTAACCAACAACACTAGACTAAACAACTGCCTCGATCTCATCTTCTGCAATAATTTGAATTTAATTTACTGAATACAAACTAAAGAACCCTTTTCCAGCAGTGACCACAATATGATTGACTTTTGTCTCAACATACGTCCACACAAAAATCACCACAATGATGTAATCCCCAATTGTAACTTCAAAAAGGCAACTATGATCTTATAGACAACGATCTCTCATCCCTTGATTGGCAATCTCTATTCACTGGATGCAATACTGTTGAAGACCATTACAACATATTTTTACTCGAAGTCAAAAGAGTCATCAAACTATATGTACCAACAACAACTCCCAAAACAAAACAAAAAGCAGATTACCCATAACAATAAGGAAACTTCAATCCAAAAAGAGATCACTCTGGCGGAAAAACAAATCTGGTCACGTTGCCAATTTCAAAAGCCGATACAAAAATGTATGCCACCAGATAAAGACCGAATGCACCAATTATCACATTAAACAAGAGGAAAACCTTCTAAGCACCAATTCCACCGTGCTTTTACAATTTTGTAAACAACAAACTAAAAGACTCAAGGTCCATCCCTCCCTTGATAGGACCTGATGGTAAAGACTGCAACGACGACACCATTAAAGCCAACATCTTTAACACATTCTTCGGCTCAGTATTTGTAAACAGCAATGGATCATGCCCAGTATTTCCTAGCCGTACCACAGATAACAACAATGATCTAATACATATCGATTTCACAGAAGACAATGTTGAAAAAGCACTACGCAATCTAAAACATATCTCTATCTATTGGACCGGATGGAATATGTGCCTACTTCTTAAAAAAGCTATCCACTGCCATAGCCAAACCTCTAAGCATAATCTTTGAAAAATCTTTCAGGACCAGCTCCTTGCCTAACCTATGGTCACAAGCCACAGTCATCCCCATCTTCAAAAAGGAGACCCAAGCCTAGTTGAAAATTACAGGCCAATCTCCTTATGCTGCGTCACCTGTAAAGTCATGGAATCAATTATTAACCAATCCATCATCCTCCACTTAGAGACAAATAACCTACTCTCCAATAAACAATTTGGTTTCAGAAAAAAACTATCCTGTAATCTGCAACTCTTACACTGCAAAAACATATGGACGACACAACTCGACCAGGGCAAAGCAATAGATGCAATCTACATAGACTTCTGTAAAGCCTTTGATTCAGTGGTACACGACAAACTACTCCTAAAAATAAAATCCTATGGTATCTCTGGACAACTGAATAACTGGATAGAAGCATTCCTGTCAAACAGACAACAAATGGTCAAAATTGGGAGCGTCCTATCAAATTCAGTACCTGTCAATAGTGGTGTCCCTCAAGGCAGTGTTCTAGGACCAACTCTCTTCATACTCTACATAAATGACCTCTGTGATCATATTAAGAGCAATTGCGTTCTCTTCGCTGATGATGTAAAGCTGTTCAATACCACAGACAATACTGCTACCCTACAAAAGATCTTGACTATGTATCAGAATGGTCAAACAAATGGCAACTTCAAATCTCAACAAATAAATGCTCTGTCTTACATATTGGCAAAAAAAATCAGAAAATAAAATACAAGCTGAATAGTCAAGATCTTGTTGATGACCCAAGCTCTGTAAAGGACCTTGGAATACTCACCTCTAATGATCTAAGTGCTAGAGCCCACTGCAACTACATAGCCAAAAAGGCATTAAGAGTTGTTAACCTAATCCTACGTAGCTTTTTCTCTGGTAATATCACACTACTAACCAGAGCATACAAAACATTTGCTAGACCAATACTCGAATACAGTTCATCAGTCTGGAACCCACATTACGTATCTGATATTAGCACAATTGAGAAAGTCCAGAAATATTTCACAAGAAGAGTTCTCCACTCCTCTACTTGTTGTAGAATACCTTATGCCACCAGACTTGAAATTCTAGAACTAGAAAACCTTGAATTACGCCATCTTCGGTCTGATTTAAGCATGGTATATAAAATCATACATTGCAATGTCCTACCTGTCAATGAATACTTCAGCTTCAACCATAACAACACAAGAGCACACAATAGATACAAACTCAAAGTTAACCGCACCAAACTTGATTGCAGGAAATACGACTTCAGCAATAGAGTGGTCAATGTCTGGAATACTCTACCCAACTCTGTAGTTTCTTCCCCAAACCCCAAAAACTTTAACCTTAGACTGTCTACTATTGACCTCACCCCTTTCCTAAGAGGTCTGTGGGGACGTGCATAAAGCGCACCAACGTGCCTACCGTCCCTGTCCTATTGTTTCTCTTATTCTTCTTTTATTTTTCTTATATGTACCCATTTCATGTATTCACAACTATGTATACACTTATACTTATTATCTTGTAAACAATTGGCAAATCAAATCAAATCAAATAAATAAATAAATAAATAAATAAATGATAAAAATGATCCCAGCTTTAAAGCTAAGCCTCACATTGAGCTCAACTCAGGGTGACTTCATACCGTTATTGATTACCATTGTGATCTTTTTGTGAAATGTTTTGTTTAAACTTTCCCATTCAATCTACAGCCCTAATTTGCTGTAGTCTGACCTTCCTTAGTTTTCTTTCACAACTGAGAAGAGTGTAAGATACTGTCACTTACTGGGGTGATTGACCATAACTTTGGCATATTTATTTATCTATTATTTAAACTTGACCAAGAAATATTTTGAAGCTTCAGTAGGCATTGGCCAAATCTAAAAACCACAGTATGTTGACTTTGACATATGAATCCAAATTATTGACTTTAATGAATTGTTTTGAGGCTGTGATTTGCTACCTGTGGCATTTTTTTTTTCCTAGATGAGGAAAATAGATGAGATCACAAGTATTCAGTTATTGTTGTTGACAAATTGTTCTAAACCATGGCTTGATTTATGGTTAGTGTAATAAGCCACAGTAGCAAAATTAATGCATAAGACTAAGCTATAAGTAACAGTCTATAGACCCCAATCACTACCTATGGTTAACATCTCACTAAGCGAAATGAAAAGACACATTATGGCTTAGATTAGAATCATGTTTCTTGAATAAATTACACTTCATTGAGCTCACATAACCTATTGAACATGATTTGCACATACACTAAACAAAATACCTTATGACTGAGCATGGTCTGCCTTAAAGATGACCTCAGGTTACAGCCATAATCCTATAGGTACTTACTTTACAATAAAGTACACTGATCTCAGTAATACTTATTTCTGAAGAGACAAGTAGAAGGTTACATTAAATCACGGGTGGGGACCATGGCCCTTTTATGTGGACTTCAATTCCCAGAATTCCTGAGCCAGCCATCCAGAAGTCATAAAGGGGCCATAGTTTCCCAGCTCTGTACTACATGAAGAGTTATTTGGGTTTTTTTAGTTGGCTGCTTCTAAAAGTTGACCAGATAAATTATTTTAAACTCCTTGTAAATGCTTTCTTTACAGAGAAAACCGTGTTGTTCCAAATTAATATAAACTTATCATAGTTGAATGATGGCATCAAAACTAACTGCAGTGACATGGATTTGCATATCTACCTTGCTATGCCTCACTTTTCTTTTGGATATTTTGGAATTAAAGGAGAAAAAGAGATTAGCAAAATAAGAGAACTTTAAATCTTAAGCAAGTATAGATAAAAAGACTATTTCAAACTTTTTTTTCTTGAAGATCAACCCTTATTTGACTGATTCATTTTTAATTTCTAGTGAAACCCTCAGAAAAACCATAGGTCCTTTTTAATTATGGCTACCAAAACTGTCAAAGACTGGACTACAAAAAAACAAGACAATCACTAGATGACAGCAAAGGGAAAAAAAACATAGTAAACGCCAACCATTTATCAATTAACTGGATTTTTGCAACCTATAGAGCAAACTTCTAGAAAGATCCAACCTCTGTTGTATCAATCTAACTATAATGAAGGCTAGCCCTATATCACTTCAAAAATGGCTGGACCATGCTGAAGATAATATAAGGGCCTTTTCTCACTTGCAGCTGCCATAGGACCATCAAGCTCTGACTTAATTAGGGCTACCAGACCTGAACAGCCAAGAGCTTCTAACTTTACTTTTATCTCATCATTAGTGCAGGAGTATAAGAAAACCTTATTAACCTTATTATTAACCTTATTTTCCCACTTATTTTAACATTATTCAAGAACAGCCTCAAAATACACATCACTTAGGCTTTGTTATCCATTATCTTGGAGGGAAGTCAAACAATGACAATAACTTGACAAACAGAGGCTAGAGATTGACAAGGGGTATAGCAAATTTCATACCAGTATTGCCATCTCCCGATTCATAACACTTCAGAGCTCAGCTTTTGCATCCTAAGTGCATCGTGGGGAAATTGCCTCTGGGACTGAAAGGGTTAATTTAAGACCTCCCAATAATAATTAGATGTTAAGGACAGAAAGGTGTGGGGATATGCTGTAGATACAGAAATTGCTGGTTTCTCTTCCATTCCCTACTAGCTGAAGAATTTTTGTTCTTGAAAGAATAAAAGTTTTGATTTGAAATGGATGTTTCCAGAAGTAGAGAGTCTGCAGACATGCTTCTTTACAGCATCCTTCATTGCAAATGTATTCTGGCACCAATTGCAACCTCCAAGGACTCTGTCATACCACCCAACCACATAATTTGGAACAGGCAAAGCTCCCAAGAGCAGCCACATTTTTCTTCATTGCTCTTTTTTTCTGTCCTGAAGTTTCCTGATGAAGACTGGAAAGGAGCAGAAATACGACAGACAGCTAGGAATTCGTGGTAACAAGAGCACATCATTTTCTGTGCTTTATTAATAATCCTATAATTATCTGAGAAAGTTCTTCCCCTCCTATTTCTTTCACTATCCCCATGTGAAACTAAGCTTTCAAAATTGATCGTGACACAACTGCATACAAAAGCCAGCAATCAAAAGCGACAGCTTAATGCATAGAATATTGCACGAGCTTAGTTTAAATCTCAGCCCGTTTAGTTCAGTAAGCATCAGAAGAATGATAGTTGGTAGTCTTTTCCCCCCCTCCTGGTTCCCTTCCTTTAAAAAAAAAAAAAAAAGACTGTCTATTTAAATCATACACAGCATGCCCCACCCCAGGGTGATAATTTCTGCTTCAGGCTTTTTGGTGCTCTTGATGAGTTGCAGATGGCTTTTCCTGCACAGGTGATGTGGCCCCAGACTGACATCATCAGGAGAGCAGCCAAGCCTCATCCCAGCGCCAGGATGACTGAAGCAGTGTGGAATGTATCAGCACAAGCTCTGGAGAAACTTGCCAAATACTTACGTTGCTGGGGGCGCTGGGATAAGTGGGGGAAGGAAGGAAGATGCTATTGGGAGACCAAAAGCAAGTTTTACAGAAGCTACAGAAGGGAAGGAGGTGGGAATTCCCTAGACCAGGGGTGTCCAACCTTGGCAACTTTAAGCCTGGAGGACTTCAACTCCCAGAATTCCCCAGCCAGCTTTGCAAAGCTAGCTGGGGAATTCTGGGAGTTGAAGTCCTCCAGGCTTAAAGTTGCCAAGGTTGGACACCCCTGCCCTAGACTCTTCTATGATGAAGACCACACATTTTTCAGAGGGGGGGGGATAGGATTCAGCCCAGTGGTTGCTTTAACAGGCTAACATAGATTTTTCCCCCTCTCCCCCTTCAGTCCTGTACTGGAATAAATTAGTAAGGGTTTTTTTTTTTTTGCTACTCTCAGGACCCAGCTGTTTTAAGTAAAAACTGGAGCTTCAGGGACAATGAGCTAATGAAATCACAAGCTGTGTTTTTTAACCTATGAAGGGAAATTTCAGGTTGGGAGTACTTTAAATACACTGCTCAAAAAAAATAAAGGGAACACTTAAACAATACAATGTAACTCCAAGTCAATCACACTTCTGTGGAATCAAACTGTCCACTTAGGTAGCAAAACTGATTGACAATCCATTTTACATGCTGTTGTGCAAATGGAATAGACAACAGGTGGAAAGCATAGGCAGGTAGCAAGACATCCCCAATAAAGGAGTGGTTCTGCAGGTGGTGACCACAGACCATTTCTCAGTTCCTATGCTTTCTGGCTGATGGTTTGGTCACTTTTGAATGCTGGTGGTGCTTTCACTCTAGTGGTAGCATGAGACGGAGTCTACAACCCACACAAGTGGCTCAGGGAGTGCAGCTCATCCAGGATGGCACATCAATGCGAGCTGTGGCAAGAAGGTTTGCTCTGTCTGTCAGCGTAGTGTCCAGAGCATGGAGGCGCTACCAGGAGACAGGCCAGTACATCAGGAGACGTGGAGGAGGCCGTAGGAGGGCAACAACCCAGCATCAGGACCGCTACCTCCGCCTTTGTGCAAGGAGGGACAGGAGGAGCACTGCCAGAGTCCTGCAAAATGACCTCCACTGGGCCACAAATGTGCATGTGGCTGCTCAAACAGTCAGAAACAGACTCCATGAGGGTGGTATGAGGGCCTGACGTCCACAGGTGGGGGTTGTGCTTACAGCCCAACACCGTGCAGGACATTTGGCATTTGCCACAGAACACCAAGATTGGCAAATTCGCCACTGGTGCCCTGTGCTCTTCACAGATGAAAGCAGGTTCACACTGAGCACATGTGACAGACGTGACAAGGTCTGGAGATGCCGTGGAGAATGTTCTGCTGCCTGCAACATCCTCCAGCATGACTGGTTGGCAGTGGGTCAGTAATGGTGTGGGGTGGCATTTCTTTAGGGGGCTGCACAGTCCTCCATGTGCTTGCCAGAGGTAGCCTGACTGCCATTAGGTACCAAGATGAGATTCTCAGACCCCTTGTGAGACCATATGCTGGTGCGGTTGGCCCTGGGTTCCTCCTAATGCAAGACCTCATGTGTCTGGAGTGTGTCAGCAGTTCCTGAAAGACGAAGGCATTGACGCTATGGACTGGCCCACCTGTTCCCCAGACCTGAATCCAATTGAGCACATCTGGGACATCATGTCTTGCTCCATCCACCAATGCCACATTGCACCACAGACTGTCCAGGAGTTGGGGAATGCTTTAGTCCAGGTGTGGGAGGAGATCCCTTGGGAGACCATCCACCACCTCATCAGGAGCATGCCCAGGTGTTGTAGGGAGGTCATACAGGCACGTGGAGGCTACACACACTACTGAGCCTCATTTTAACTTGTTTTAAGGACATTACATCAAAGTTGGATCAGTCTGTAGTGTTTTTTTCCACTTTAATTTTGAATGTAACTCCAAATCCAGACCTCCATGGGTTGCTAAATTTAATTTCCATTGATGATTTTTGTGTGATTTTGTTGTCAGCACATTCAACTATGTAATGAACAAAGTAATAAGAATATTTCATTCATTCAGATCTAGGATGTCTTATTTTTGTGTTCCTTTTATTTTTTTGAGCAATGTATGTTTTATGTTTAAAACAAAAACAAAAACCCAGAGACTTTGAAGACAAGATTTTCTCTACCCAATTCTTGGTTTTGGAGCAGAGGTCTCAAAACCTGGCAACTTTTAAGACTTGTGGACTTCAACTCCCAGAATTCTCCAGCCAGCTGGAGAATTCTGGGACTTGAAGTCCACAACTTTTAAAGTTGTCAAGTTTGGGGACCCCTGTTTTAGAGTCAACAGGTCACTGGCCTTGGTTTCCCACCAATCCATGTGTCAAATGCAAGCATGCTGAAATACCATAGTGCCACTGATATATATATGAAGGTATGCTATTAAATTGAGAGAATGCAAGTCACTTCCTACCTCCTTCCTTTCTATTCACGCTTTTTAAGTATCAAAGGAGCACAGCTGAAAGCTCCTATGTACATGCAGGAGAGTGTTAAACTGTGAATGAAATTAAAATCCCAAAAGCTAATGCAATCCTAAATTGTATTAACAGAGGGATACAATCAAGATCAAGGGAAGTACTAATACCACTCTATAAAGCCTTAGTAAGATCACACCTAGAGTACTGCGTCCAGTTTTGGTCACCACATTATAAAAAAGATGTTGAGACTCTAGAAAAAGTACAGAGAAGAGCAACCAGGATGATTAGAGGACTGGAGGATAAAACATACAATGAACGGTTGCAGGAACTGGGCTTGGCTAGTCTGGTAAAGAGAAGGACTTGAGGAGCTGCCACAGGGAGGAAGGGGTCAAGCTATTTTCTGAAGTGCCTGTAAGCCAGACAAGGAATAATGGATGAAACTGAACAAGGAGAGATTTAACCTGGAAATAAGGAGAAACTTTCTGACAGTGAGAACAATCAACCAATGGAACAGCCCTCGGAAGTTGTGGGAGCGCCATCACTTGAGACTTTCAAGAAGAGATTGGACCGCCATTTGTCCGAAATGATGTAGGGTCTCCCGCTTGGGCAGGGGGTTGGACTAGATGACCTCCAAGGTCCCTTCCAACTCTGATTATCTGTATCCATGCACGACTACAGCATTATGTTAATACTTCAGAAGGATTTGTTTTTTATATGACTGCATAAGAACTGATTGACTTATAGTTGGCTTCACACATTTCTAAGTACAAATTGCATGGTTTCTGGTTGATAAAGGTATATAATTTTGTTTATGATAGAATAATTTATTCAATAGCCTAAGGTTAAGTATTAAAAGCAATGCATTATATTGCCCCAAAGTATTAAAAAAGGAAGCAATAATATGTTAAGTGCCATGCTCTAGCTAATATGAAGATGACACCAAGTTGGCAGGAATAGCCAACACTCTAGAAGAGAGGTTTAAAATACAGAAGAATCTTGACAGACTTGAACATTGGGTGCTATCTAACAGAATGGAATTCAATGGTGAAAAAAGTAAGGTTCTACATTTAGGCAAGAAAAATCAAATACTTCAGCAATAGAGTGGTCAATGTCTGGAATACTCTACCCGACTCTGTAGTACATTTATACTTATTATCTTGTAAACAATTGGCAAATCAAATAAATAAATAAATAAAAAATAAAATACACAGGGTACAGTATATGTGGTACCTTTCTCAATAGTAGTAACTGTGGGAGGGATCTCAGAGTCCTAGTGGACAATCTTTAAATATGAGCCAGAAGTGTGCAGAAGGTGCCAAAAAAGCCAACACTGTTCTAGGCTGCATAAACAGAGGGATAGAATCAAGATCACGTGAAGTGTTAGTACCACTTTATAATACCTTGGTAAGGCCACACTTGGAAAACTGCATCCAGTTTTGGTCACCATGATGTAAAAAAAGATGTTGAGACTCTAGAAAGAGTGCAGAGAAGAGCAACAAAGATGATTAGGGGACTGGAGGCTAAAACATATGAAGAACGGTTGCAAGAACTGGGCTTAGCTAGTCTAGT
Organism: Notechis scutatus; assembly: GCF_049901735.1. Lineage (NCBI taxonomy): Eukaryota > Metazoa > Chordata > Lepidosauria > Squamata > Elapidae > Notechis > Notechis scutatus. Next base: position 119,570,691 of record NC_142009.1, on the reverse strand, counting down.
GAAGAGAAGGACCAGGGGAGACATGATAGCAGTCTTCTAATATTTGAGGGGTTGCCACAGAGAGGAGGGGGGGTCAAGCTATTCTCCAAAGCACCTGAGGGTAGGACAAGAAACAATGGGTAGAAACTAATCAAGGAGAGAAGCAACTTAGAACTAAGGAGAGATTTCCTGACAGAACAATTTTTGTCCATTGGCACATATTTGAGGTGCAAACAGTTCAGATGCAACACGAGGCGGGGAAGAAGTGTACACTAACTGAGATGATGATATACCCCAGATACCCCTGTGGTTTCACATGAAAAGTTTAACTTGAGGAGTTGAGCTACACAACCAATCTTAAATTCACATGCTGCAGGGTGGTAAGAATGGTGTATTTTTTCCTTTTTCACTGATCAAACAAGCAAACTATTATTATTTCTAACAATACTTATTTGGCACAATCCAACTTTAAATTATTTTAAAGTATTGTATTTTATATTATTTTAGTATTGTACATACATGTATGTATGTATTAAATACATTAAAGCTATTCGGAAAATAGCTTGCAGCTATATCAGGGAAGGAAAGTGTGACTGTGGGAACCAGAGACCACTTTATAATCATCATTATGATGCTGAATCATGGTTTAGAACCACTAGATTGGGGGGTGGGGGTGTCAAACCAATATAGAAAAATAATCCTTTACATCCATCTAGTGGTTATCCAAATTTTTGCAGCTCAAATATAATATGCCTGACACTAAAGCCAAAATGGATCTGAATGTAAAAATGCATTTCACATACAAAGCACACAGTTGCATTGTATATTTGATTCTTTCCATTAATTTTGTTTGCAAAAACTGGGCATTTCAAACATTTGCTTTCACGGTAAAACAGACTGGTTGGCTTTGCTTGCTTCATAAGCTTATGGAGTTAATTACTAAATCCCGTGTCCTGGGTTTGCAATTTCAACCATGTGTGTTGGCTTCACATATATCACAGTTAGACAAACTATGATTACTCATTCGTAGGAATCTCTTAACATTGCCTTTTTGATAGGGATTAGGAATTTCTAACAGAGAGCTGTTCGTAATTTCCCTCCAATGCTTCTCCCAATGCTTTGGGGGTAATTATGATTTGTTGTATAAAATATATACAAGTAAAAGTCAGTGGCAGCAGTACCTGGCTGTCCTTTTTTTGGCTTGGTAGCTAAGCAGCTTAACACCTCGTAACTTGGAGAGAAGAACTCCAGAGAGTACCACAACTACTGGTTTGATTAGGAAGTTGAAAAACATTTCAGAAGAGGCAGTGACAAGCTAAATCCATCATATAAAATTATGAAGAAACCGGAAGGCAAGGTCAGTGAAGGGGAGACTTTATCTTACCGGTATGTAGAGAGTAGATATGTCCTCAAAGTATAAATACAAATATTAGGAACTCTCTCATTAAACTCTTATGGCAATTCCTTTAACAATGAATCATAATAGTATTATGGGACCAATGGAACCACAGATGGTATATTCGTAGGCTGCAATTCTTTGCCAGTCCTGAAGCTGCATTTGCTGACTTGAAACAGTATTTTCTCATCCAGAGGTACCACAACATTGACAAAGAAGTAAGGTAGATCAAAACAGCATGTAATTGCAAGACCCCAATTACAATTTCCTGCAACCAAGAAAGGCTCATTCTTGAGCATCAGAAATATGCTTCGATCTCAAAGTTTCCACTAAATGTAGACATCTATTAGCAATAGCAATAGTCCTTAGACCTATATACCCTTCGTAGTGCTTTACAGCCTTTTCTAAGGGGTTTACAGAGTCAGTATATTGCCGCCAACAATCTGGGTCCTCATTTTACCCACCTCAAAAAGATGGAAGGCTGAGTCAACCTTGAGCCGATGAGAATCGAACTGCTGGCAGTCAGCAGAATTATCTTACAATACTACATTCTAACCACTGCACTACCACTGCTTAATTTATTTTTTCAATGTTTGCAAAAGTCTTAACGAGTGAAGTAAACCACTTATATACATCAAGTTTATGCTTATACAAATTAATCACTATGTCTGAAGCATTGGATTTAATGGCACCACACAGCTGATACTACATTGGGATTGATAGGAAGGTTTCATTGATAGTGAAACTAATATATAAGTAGTCCTTGACTTTCAACCATTGAAGTTACAATGGCAGTGAAAAAAGAAACTGATAGCCGTTTTCCACATGACCGTTGCAGCATCCCCATGGTCACGTGTTTAAAATTTGGGCACTTGGCAACGGGTTCATATTTATGACAGTTGCAGTGTTCTGGGCAGTGGTGCCCAGAATTTTTTTACTACCAGTTCTCTGGGCATGGCTTGGTGGGCATGGCAGAGGAAGGATACTGTAAAATCTCCATTCCCACCCCACTAACCTGCTTTCCAGCTCCATTCTCCTGTGCAAGGAAACAAAAAAAGACCCAGCCAATTAGCTGGGACTTGGGAGGCAGAGAATAGATGGGGGCGGGGCCAGTCAGAGGTGATATTTGCCAGTTCTCCAAACTACTCAAAAACTGGTCAGAACCTGCTGAATTCCACCTCTGGTTCTGGGTCACCAATGACCGCATGATTCACTGAACCACTGCAGTGATTCACTTAACAACTGTGGCAAAAAGGTTGTCAAATGAGACAAAAAGCCACTTAATAATGGATATTTTGGGCTCAACTGGGATCGTAAGTCGAGGACTAGCTGTATTGAAAAATATTTCTGAAATGTTAAATCATACCCCCCTCCCTAGAATGCTTATAGATCTGCAAAAAAAAAAAAAAAAAGGCAGGCAAAATTAACTTTTGAGAGTGTGTTTGAAGCTCACCGTTCACGCTCCTGTTCCAGGAGGTTGGTAAAGTCATCGCTTTTGTTCATATAATCAGTATGTTTGTGCTTTTCATTTTCCAGCTCGTAAACTGTACGTCGATGGCATTTTTCTGCCAAAAGAAGCTGCTCAAGCATGCGTCGATATGTTTCCTTCTGCTTTTCTTCCAATCTGTCTAGCTGGTTTATTGAAACATAAAAGGGACAGTGTAGATAGATAGATAGATAGATAGATAGATAGATAGATAGATAGATAGATAGATAGATAGATAGATAGATAGATAGATGATAGAAAGAAAGAAAGAAAGAAAGAAAGAAAGAAAGAAAGAAAGAAAGAAAGAAAGAAAGAAAAAAGAAAGAAAGAAAGAAAGAAAGAAAGAAAGAAAGAAAGAAAGAAAGAAAGAAAGAAAGAATACTTTATTGGTCAAGTGTGATTGGACACACAAGGAATTTGTCTTGGTGTAAATACTCTCAGTATACATAAAGAAAAGGTACATTAATTAAGAATCAAGAATCATAAGGTACAACACTTAATGATAGTCATAGGGTACAATAAGCAATCAATCATACCAGGAAACAGTCAAGTGGGAGGGGATGGGTGATAAGGAGTGGTGAGAAGATTAACAGTAAGAGTAGTGTACACTTTGTAAATAGTTGGACAGTGTTGAGGGAATTATTTGTTTAGCAGAGTGATGGCTTTTGGGGAAAAACTGTTCTTGTGTCTAATTGTTCTGGTGTGCAGTGCTCTATAAGTGAGGGTCATTGGCTGAGTGTGGTTAATTTACCCAACAAGGAATCTGCTGTATAGAAAAGCCGTGTACTCAATTATAGTTTCTGAGCTGCCAGCATTTGGATGTGCTCATCACATTGGATGTCCTAACTAACTACCGAGGAAAGACATTCACATTTTGGCTATTTGAGGAATGAGCTTTCCAGGCCTGGAGCTTGGTGAAAGCGGTTCCAGGATCTTCCAAATGACGGGGGGACGGTAGAGCGTGCTGAATGCTTTAAAGACAGTCACTTTACTAAAATAGAAATACAGTGAATTCCTATGGATGTCCTCTTGAGCAAAAGATTAATAGCAACAGCACTTAGACTTATATACCGCTTCACAGTGTTTTACAGCCCTTTCTAAGCAGTTTATAGAGTCAGCCTATTGCCCCCAACAATCTGGCTCCTCGTTTTACCCACCTCAAAAGGATGGAAGGCTGAGTCAACCTTGAGCCTGGTGAGATTCGAACTGCCAAATTGCAGGCAGCTGGCAGTCAGCAGAAGTAGCTGCAGTACTGCACTCTAACCACTTGCACCACCATGGCTCTGTGTGAGTAAATGTACTTCAATGCTTGATGAGAATGTTCCGTTTCTTCCTGTTTTCTGGCCACTAACGTCTCTCAAAAGAAAGCATCCATAGGAATCTCACTGTATTTCTACTTTATGAGTAAAATGGTTGTCTTTAAAGTTCAGTCATTTAGAGGAACTGGAACCTAGGTCATCCCAGTCTTGGCTTATGATTTCTCAACCATTGCTTCAATTTCCCCAATCCAATCAGATTCTATAAGTGAGGAAACCTCTTCATGACTGCTCTGATGAAAACTGACAAGCATCACAAGAACACATTCTGAAAACAATCATGTCAGGAAATAAGCCTGCAGATGCCCTCAGCCAAGCCATCTTGGTAATTGACACACAGCTGTGCAACAGAGAAGTTCTATCAACGCCTTTGCTGGCTGGAGCAGATTCAACCGCTTGCAGATGTCACTGTAGTTTGCATTGGGCAAATGTAAATGAGGAATGTAAACTTGCTAACATTCCAGTATCCTAGTTTCAACTTCAGAGCTAGAGAAATCTTGAGAAGTGAAATTACAATTATCGATAGGATGCCTTCCCTGGAAGTAAGGTTGCCATTTTACAACCTGCTTTTTGGAAGTTTCTGATATTAATATTCTTTCATGATACGTCAGGTCAAACAGCAGAATGCAAGTTGAAGAAAAACATACTGTTTCAACTCCTACCCTCAAAACGATACTATAGAGCACTACGCACAGAACAACTAGACACAAGGACAGTTTCCCCCCGAATGCCATCACTCTGCTAAACAAATAATTCCCTTAACACTATCCAACTATTTCCAAAGTCTGCAATACTATTACTATTAACCTTCTCATCACTCCTTATCACCCATCCCCTACCACTTGAGACTGTTTGACTGTAACTTTGTCGCTTGTATCCTTACGATCTATATTAACTGTTCTCTAGTATGATTTGATTGCTTATTGTACCCTATGACTATCATTAAGTGTTGTACCTGATGATTCTTGACTCTTGACGAATGTTTCTTTTCCTTTATGTGCACTGAGAGCATTTGCACCAAGACAAATCCGTTGTGTGTCCAATCACACTTGGCCAATAAAAGAATTCTATTCTATTCTACATTCAAAAGACTCTCATGATTTTCCGTGTCCCAGGATCACCTGAAAAGTGCTCACCTCTGAAATGGGCTTTTCGTAAACATCTTCTCCTACTGATTTCTCTTTGGAAAGGAGAGCATCTCTATGCAATATTCGGAGGACATTCTCTGGGGCTGCAGAGCCATAGTGCGCCTCTAGGATTTCCGGTCTGATTTTCTCAGTCTTCAGCATATGGATCACATCGTCTCTAGCCTGCAAGTTTACAATTCGGTATTATTACCATTCTAACACTACGTCGACATTATGATGAAATAGTAGCATTCTTTTCTGTTATCAACACAGTGCTGTGCTCTAAAGTGCATTTACTGAATTTTTAAGATGTACCAGACGTTGGTTAATAAAAGGTTTTTTTGATTCCTTCCCTGTGAAACCCCATATATGGAAAAGACAACAAAATCAGAACAGAGGGAAGAATCTGGATTCTTTCTTTTACAAAGCCGGATGATGCAAGCCTCAAAAATGTGAATGGGATGGAAACAATATTCTCTCCTAGAAAATGAAATTCAGGATCACCCACTTTAAATTGATTGGCAGTTGATCTGGAGGACTGCTTCAAAAAGGGCACAGATTATCCCAAACACAGTATGAAAATGATCTACGTTTTCTAAAGAAGACCCCAGTAAATGTGTACAGTTTGTGTCAACTCCCTAACATTCAGCGTGGGCCAAGAGTAAAATGCTAGAAGAGAGAGTCTCAACACAAATGGGAAGTGGGAAAGACTAGAGTAAAAAGAAACTGAGAGGTATGTTTATTGACCGCAGTTAACTATAATAGGGAAATTAAATTCCATGTTCGAAAGGCCATATATTTCTAAATTACAGATTCTTGGAGCAAACAATAAAAGATGGTTATTTTATTGTGCCGTGTGTATTTTGTGTGCAGCTGTACATGTGACTTTAAACTGAATTAGGATGAGTAGTGGCCCCCACTTGGAGGAATTAAAGCATGTTTCAGCCCTGATCACCATTTTATTGCTTACTAAGGTATAAAGGTATGCCATATTTTTGTATTTGTTGGGTTTGATTTGTTGTTTTCCCTTGGCACACTGCTCAGAATCATATTGTCTGAGTTGGGTGACCACATAAAAGAAAGAAAGGCACTTTTTCTTGGGAAAAAAAAGTTGTGTATCCTTGTTTAAAGTATTTATATCCCACTCTTTACCTTGAGAGTCTCCCAGAAATCTTCCAGATTAAAAAACAACAACAACAGATAAGCACATAAGGGAAGGAAAAGAAGACTGCAAGGAAAAGCAATAGAAAATATCATTTAGACAGCAGTTTTTAATGACTTGTAAGGAACATATTGGCTGTTTATGAAGGACTGTTCAGGAGTGCCCTGATGACACTGTTGTCTCCAGAGCAGGTGCTATTATTGTGTTTCCATTCAGCATAATTAGTCGTAGTAACCTTTCTGAGAAGGAAGAAAAGGGTCAGCCTTGCTATTAGTAGCAGCCTCACCAGCAACTAGTAGATATGGCAATTCCATACTGTTCCTCCTCTTCCTCAGATGACTCACAGATTTGGTGACTGGATCCTGGAACTACTCTTCGTTGAGCCACTGTGAAAAATCCTTTGGAACAGAGATCTCCAAACTTGGCAACCTTAAGATTGGTGGACTTCAACTGGTGGACTTGCTGGCTGGATAATTCTGGGAGTTGAAGTCTACCAGTCTTAAAGTTGCCAAGTTTGGGGAGCCCTAATTTGGAATATAGAAATTGGGCCACCAAATTGTTGACCCCACTGCATTGTGGTGAAGAGAGGAAACCCGTGACCTTATCTTATATCTGATCCCATTACACCACAGCTGTTACACTATTAATAAACTGGCAAATGGGACCAAGGGCACAAATCAGGATTTGTCATGTTAGAATAATTCACAACAAAAATATGGACTTAGTAAACTTATGACTATCCATTTAATGGTGTTTATGTTTATGGGCTATATTCTCAGCAGTGTACCCCCGAACATACAAGGGGGACACCTGATAACGGCCTTGATGCTCTGTCTTCCCTTTTCATCTTGCGGGTATGAATGAAAAGATTGCTCCCTCCATCTCTGTTACAGAGCATCGTTGCCGAAATTCGAAAGAGAAATTGCTAGGCTACTGAGATGGTCAAGCAGCCAGAAATGACTTTTTTATGATAGGGGGGAGAAGAGGGGATGAAATCCCATTAGTCACCTTAGCCATTTTCTGACTCCTAATTAGAATTCACTCTAGCCCAGGTAAAGAGTACACAATTCCTGGTGGCTTCATGGACATACCTATCAGAGCTGGTATTCAGCAGGTTCTGACCAGTTCTGGAGAACCGGTACCGGAAATTTTGAATAGTTCGGAGAACCAGCAAATCCCACCTCTGACTGGAGATTTTACGGTATCCTTCCCCTGCCACGACCACCAAGCCACGCCCACAGAACCGGTACTTAAAAAAAATATGAATCCCACCACTGGGGGCAGGATAGGTTATATGTCCTTCTCATTCATAGCAGACATCAATTAATCATTCCACATGGTATTAATGGAACTTCTGCAGTTCCCAAAATAGCAATTGTTGAACAATTGGGCATCGGTTTCTGGGACTGCCTATCTCCAGTTATTTCTGTGCATCCCACAGGGTTTCCTTCTTGATGAGGTAATGTCATCTGATGAAGTCTAGGAGATTTGCTGCCTTTTCTATGGCAGTACTTGCCCTCTTTGGAGCAACCCCTCCCCCACCCAAAGATTGAGATCACCCCAACTTTTTAGCCTTCAGGAAAGCTTCAATGTCTTGCCTATTTCCCCTGGCATTGGGCCAGGAGAAGAGATGAGCTTGTTTTTGGGATGGTGGTGGGTATAAAAAAACCCAGGTTTATGTAGTTGAAATGTTAGCATTTAGATGTTTAAAAATCTATACATTGTGTGGTTTTAATAGTAATACATGAAATCCTTGACTTACAACAGTTTAGTGATAGTTCAAAGTTATAACAGCACTGAAAAAAAGTGAGCTGTAACCATTTTCCCATGATCACATGACCCAAATTCAGACACTTTGCAATTGATTCATATTTATGACGGTTGCCGTGTCCCAGGGTCATGTGATCATGTTTTGTGACCCTGAGACAACCAAAGTCAACGGGAGAGCCAGATTTGCTTAACAATTGTGTTACTAACTGAACAACTGCAGTGACTCACTTAACAACTGTGGGTCATAAAATGGGGCAAAACTCAAGGTGTCACTTAGCAACAGAAATTTTGGACTCAATTGTGGTCATAAGTTGAGGATTACCTGTATTATTTGGGGATTTTGTAATTCAATATATGGCATTCCTATGTATCACAATGGAGTTGTGATGTAAATAAATCTTCTAAATAAATAAATGATATTCTTGTTATATTCATCAGTTACCTCACAATCCCTATTTAAAGAGAGAACAGCTGGCCTTTGTGCACCATTCTAATTTAACAGTACTATATTAATCAGATATGTCTTTCAAGAACAAAGTTCTGACTGCTATCTCTTGAGGTAAAATTTGTTTAGTGAATACTAGACACCTAATAATGTATAAGAAGGGTTGGTTAAAATCACCTATTTCTTGCACTAGTAAGAAACTGGAGTTCCTGACTCATGAGCTTTAGGTTTATGCTACTAATACTGTACTTCAGACTGAAATTCCAAGACTGTCAACATGTATGTTTTGGCTGTATTCCCAGATCTTGGAATTTATCAAGATATCAGTAATTGCTGATATAACATTAAAGGGAAATAGTTACACCTAATTTGCACAAGCCGATTGCTGATATCTGTGGCTTAATAAAGCTTAACAAACTCCAGTTATTATAAATTTCTTCAGGGACATTTAAAGCTACTTTCCCCACAAATCAATGTTGCTGTTTTTTAAAGTCACAAACCTGTTACTCAGGACTGAAACAAGGAATGAACCTGTATGACTAGTTCAATGAATTGAACACTGTAACTCATCTCCCTTTGGCTGACTGACATTTCCGTAATCGTAGCTAATAAAATTTGATGTCCCAAAGGTAAGATGCTATAACTGTACTGTCCATTCATCTAAAACAACCCGTGGGCCAGGTGTGTCACATGCTGGCCACGCCCCCACCTGTTTTAGCAAAGGAGGAAAAAGTTCCAATACATCACATGATGCTGTCATGACAACACAAGTTTGACACCCCTGTTCTAAAACAAGAATACGTTGCATTTTTTCTTCTTTTTCCAGGATATTGGCAGTGCCTCCAATGGATCTGAGAATGTCACTTCTCTGCCCACCTCCAATGCCTGCAAAGGTTTGGTCGCTGATAGTTGTGCTGATACAAAGAAATGGCATTTTACACACCATGTTTTGAAAGAGATCAGAAAGATCCAATTGCTGCCTGCCAACACAGCTTTGCCTCTGTTTTATTGCCAGAAAATTACACCGATGATGTCACTTCAGTCTAAAGAGAACATATCACCCAAGCTCTGGGCTGACATAATTCATTATCTGTGGTCTGGTCCAAGAGTACTGAATTCCCATGACAAGGAATTAAAGTTACTCTGTTTGAAGTTTGAAGGGTTGAAAGATACCACTTCTCATTTTCCTGACACTGAAAAGCAGTTTTGTTCTGTGCTATTATCAGACCACAAGGAGGCTTGCTAAAGCCTATCATTCCGCAATCCTTGGCAGTACAAGAAGCAAACTCAAAAGGTCATTGTAGATTGTGTACACAAAACAAAATGTGTTGATATGTCTTGCATGCTTCAAGAATTACCACATCACAGTGGGTAAATCAGCTGACTTGGGAAAAACTGTAGCTGTCTATTATAAATGTGCCCATGGACAAATTTAGCGCTCTGTAGAGTCTATGGTCAATGACTAGGGTGACTGAAGGTAAACTAAATAGTCCAGTTCTCTTCTTTACCCATTACTGTAGACCGGGGTCTCCATATTTTACAACTTTTAAGACTTGTGAGCTTCAATTTCCAGAATTCCCTAGCCAGCTCTGCTGGGAGTTGAAGTCCACAAGTCTTAAAGTTTCCAAATTTGGGACCCAGGGGTGGGATGCTACCAGTTCTGCCTGGTTCTATAGAACCGAACCGGTTCTGTGTTTGCTCCTGTGTGGCCCGCCCGCCCGCCTGGGCTCTTACCTGTCCTTTATTTCCTGCTTTTTCAACCTCAGCTGCTTTTCGCGGCATAGCTGAGGTTAAAAAAGCAGTAAAAAAGTGGCTTTTCAAACACTGTGCACCCGCATGCAGCACTTTTCAGCTGCCCCGGTGGCACAGCTTAAGGTTTATTACACGCAGTGTGCGTCTGGCACAAAATGTAATCACAGAACCGGTAATAACACCTGTTGAATCCCACCCCTGTTGGGACCCCTGCTGTAGATTCATAGAAGACAAGATTTTTCTTTAGTTTTTTTACAGATGTCGCTTGGATACTGTATATTAAAGCCCCCCACCCCCCACTTTCCCCCCCAATTTGTTGCTCTTCATATGTGATGGCAAACAACTCCCAGAGCCCATGGGGGATTCTGAGAGTTGTAGAGGTCATACATCATAGAGCTGGGAATCCTGGGAGCGGTCATCCTAAAATATCTCATTGTGTTTTTTTAAAGGTATCCTGCTCTTCTTTCTCCTTCAGCCCCCACCCCATCACCAACCCCCAAAATGAGTTGCAAGGAAGTAAGGACTTTCTCTCTCCCTCCCTCCCTCCCTCTCCGTCTCTAAACAATTTGAGAAGATTTCCTACTTGGATTTTCAGTAAAGTCACTGAAAAAGGATGGAACTGTGTTGCTTACTTTTTCTCTTATTATGTATCTTCAAAATATTATAGCAAACTTCCTCAATTTGTACACCCTCTGGATGATTTGGAATATAACTTCCATTTTCATGGATGATTGAAATTGTAGTCCACGCACTGCATTATGGCTGCTTATCTTCCCAAAAAAAACAAGAGCATTTCTCCCCCTCCAATCCTACTGCATTATTTAAGATTTATTAAACAGAACAGAAAAATGAACACATATATTCTCATTATGAAAGTGATCAGTTACATACACATGCAAAGATATTTAATTATTGAAATGGTCTGCCCTGCCAGAATCTTCATCCTAGTTTGCTTTGCACTTAGGATCGTCCCTTTTTTTGGCCAGGCTTCACATTTCTTGACTTGGCCATTCCAGGGAATATATCAGGATATCAACTGAAAACTCATCAGGGAGATGACTTCATTAAAAAAAATAGAGAAGCCTTTGGAATCTTTATCTCACTAGCAGCTTTTCTTTGAGATTAACGGACTGTGTGAATCAATGCAAATTGAGTTTCCCTTCCATTATTTTGCTAGGATTAAGGCTTTCTGCACTTTCTGGTCAGTTTTTCCAGTTGTGTAAGAATACTTAATGTGTAAGGCAGTTACCAGGCAGGTCTATAGTATCTTGGTAGGGGTAGTAATGGTTTCATTTCTCACCAGTGAATTTTGGATGTTGTTCTGAGACAGATGATATCATGCAGATGATGTCATAGAGGCTTAGATAGTGAATAAACAGGGCTCTCATTTCCTTATGGAGATCAGGGGATGCGGCTAGTGTTTTTGAAGTTGAAGATGAGATTCACAGGGCAGATTTTTCTTTCTCACAAGCAGGGGTTGGGAGGAAGGGGCTGCCAATACCCTCTCTAATATTTTACAACGGTATTTTTTGATAGGCTGAAAGTAACAGAACCCTATTCCATTTTCTCCAACTCAGTTTGCATTTCTTTTCTGCAAAAGATTTCCTCTCTATCTACACAGGGAGGTTTAGGGGGAATAAACATCCACCTTAGTGTTAGAGAACAATAGAAAAATCTTCTAACGATGAAAATAAGCTCTTTCCCAAACAGCCAACCAGAGAGTAGCAATTGGGTTTGTTCTACAGACAAACTGTGATCAAGCCACTATTCTGATTCACTAGAAACACTGGAAGACATTTCTGAGCATGTGCAGGATGCATGCAGAAGTCTCTAACCACTACTTGATGCAGCAAATTAGAAGCTTTGAGGAAATAAAATCAATTGTTGCATGTCACTGAAGGGAATCATAATGTAAAATATCTCCTCAAAGTAAAGAGCTGCCTTCTCAAGAGAAGGTGGAGGGACAAAAGACCAAGATGGCAGGAGGGACTATATAATGGAAACCGCACTCCTTTGTATGTCCATGATCTTTCCTGCAGATATCTGTGCTTCTCCCACAGGCCTAGTTCGTGGTTTACCATGTTGTGGGAACTCAGCCATGGTCTTAGCATTTTCTGGAATCACTTTAGCTTTGTGAACTCTAATAGAGGTTGAGCACAACATTCTTTGTAAACATAGAAGATGTGCATTGTTAACACTTTATTGTGTAATCCCAGCCATAGCGTTAGAGAGAGCCTGCTGGATGATTTAGGGTAGTGCATTTCTCAGTAGGAGAGAAGGAATGGAGGCTTTTCATCCTCTGCTGAAAACCTTATAACAGCAATAACACTTAGTCTTATATACTGCTCCATAATGCTTTACCGCAGTGGCCCCCAACCTTTTTTGAACCACGGACCGGTTTCACGATTATTTATTCTTCCACGGACCGGTACCCGAGTAATGCGAGACTCCACCGCCATCGGGACAGCTCTTCATTCGAAGCCGCCCCGCCCCTTGCGAGCACCCAAACGCCACTTTCCAACTGAAAACCCGGAAGCACTTTCCAACTGAAAACCCGGAAGCAACCGAAAACCCAGAAGCGCCATCAAAACAAGATGGCGGCGCCCAAGCTTTGTGACCCGGTAAAAAATGATTCACGGACTGGTACCGGTCCAGGGACCGGTGGTTGGGGACCCCTGCTTTACTGCACTCTTTGGGCAATTTACATTGTCATCATGTTGTCCCCAACAATCAGGCTCCTCATTTTGATTGATAGATGATAGATGAGAAATGAGAGAGAGAGAGAGAGAGAAAGAGGGAGAGGGAGGCAGGCAGGCAATTTCTTTAGGTTGTGGGTAGAGTTAGCACCTGCAATACTGCATTCTCACCATTGTGCCACTGGGACTCCCAATAGCAAAGTTTCATTGCTGGGTCACAAATATTTTACTTTTTACTTTTTAACGAACAAACATCTTACAACAAATAATTAGATTTTATATATACCTGTAGTTCTCCTTCCATTATACTCAGGAGCCGGATGAGGTCCTCTTTAGAGAGCTCTATTGATTTCTTGCTTTTTCGCTCCTTGGGCCCTTGTAATTTGCTGCGCTGCTTCACAGTTCCTGGACCTAGTATTTCATCTTCTTTCTGATTAGTTTTGTTCTTTTTCTTTGCATCTTCCTGAAAGTTTTGATTTTCTGAAGAGTTCATAATACTCTTTGACTTGGGTAACTGCTCGTTGGATGAGGTCTCACCACCTTGATTTCGAGATCGCATTTTGATCTAGATTAAAAAGGGGGGGAAATTAAATGCAAGACTTCTGCATTTTAAAGAAACCACAACTTATCAATTTGCACAGGGGTCTCAAGACAACCAAGAATGAATCTGTTGTAGTAATCACCACTACGAATAGCCCAAACTTTTTCACATCATTCCAAAGAAATATGTTTATAACCTTCGGCAAAAAATATTATGGGATAGCATCTAAATATAAATTTAAATATGTACTAACCGAGTGTCACATATGCACTACTGCAATGCAACAGTGATGGAAATTGCTGTAATTGGTCACTAGGGAAAGTAAAAGAAAAGTTTTCCGGACTCCCTAATTGGGGAGGAATGATTCTAAATTTTAAGGAAAATTCAGAAGCATTTCATTGCTTTTAAGATGCTAGGAACAAAGCACCTTTCAAAGCTGCTTCACAAAGAATGCAGTTGCTTCTTTTAAAAACTTAGCAGAGAACTTGTTTTATATCATTATGAAGCACTGTCCATAGTTGTGGTATCAGGGAGATACCCATGGGGATTATTTTGCATGCACAGAAGGTGTTTTTTTTTGCAACTACTGAAACTGCCAGAAGTGGTCTCAGCGTGATATGTATGCAGCATCTTCACACCTCAAGAAAGCAAACTGGTTACTTCTATGCAGTGGGATGGCCATCTAATACTGGTCAAGTAGACAGTCTTTGATCACCTTATTTCTATTACGAACATAGTGTCAGCTGCAACTTTCAATATGTATAACTTTCAATATGTATTTCTGCACCTATTTGCCTCAGATCTTGCTTTATGTCACCTGTGCCTCCATTCAAAATCCAAGAAAGAAACCTTAGACTCCATTAAAATAGAGAAAAGTACTTTTACTGGATTTGAAGTGATAGCAACAAAAGGAAAGCCAAGATCTGAGGTAAATAGGCACGGAAATTACATATTGAAAGTTATCCCAAGTCCCCTCCCACAAGAATCCAGACTGGTTATCCAATCTGAGGTGTGTATAATGTTATGTGGGGTACATCTTCAGGTGGTTTCTCATTCATCTAGTATGCCAAGACGGTTGACCTTGGCTTAGTAGAGATAAGTATGTGCAGTTGCATTGTAAGCGGGGAAGTGTCCCCTCTCCTTTTTAATTCACACAAGAACGTCTTTGCACTCAAGCAATCTCCCCCCAATACCCCTCCCCCGTTTCTATGGCAGGCGACAAGAGTCAAGCAGCAAAAGATGTCAGGAAAACTTCTTGGAGGCTGATACATAGATATATAATGGCTACTGAAGTCTTGTGACTAAACAGAATTTAAATATCACTCCTTAACATACACATTTTCTCTTGTAAGAACAATGGTTAATGCAAATTAGCTTTCTAATGATATTCTTGGCTCTGGGAGAATAGTATCAGTAGGATCCCTTTCTAATTCAACAGCCTAATAGTAGTTGGGTTTTTCTTTTATCTTTGAGAAGGGAAGAAGCTATGTTGATACGTATTAAAAGAAGCAGTTCTCACAGGGTACCTTTGACTATAGCTTGGCAGCTGCCCACTCAGAAAGTAATAGGAATTACTAGGGATAAAGCAGGAAAGTCTGAAATTCTGGTCTCCCTGGCATCCAAACCAGAAATGGCCATAGGCCCAGCCACAAAATGCCTTAATGTTTCATGCCGCTTTAGTGATGCAATATAAAACCATTCTTTGCTTAACAATATTGTATGGCATTAATCATAGGATAGGAGTTTCACAGAACATGCTAAGCCAAACAAAGCACAGTTTAAAATAGCACAACATGTGAATCCAACCAAAGATTGGTGTTGTTATTTTTCTTTTCATTTTGCACCCTGCCTTATTAATTTAGTTTTACCAGATACGCTGCCAACTTGACTTTCTTTTTTAATTTTGTTTGGTTTTGCTCTTGTGAATAGTTTTCACATATAATTTTGTACTTGTTAAACAGCTTGATAAGAAGATGGGATGAAAATGTTTTAATTCCATGAAATATATCATCAGTTTAATCAACCAGAAACCATTCTGAAAGCAGATAAGAATGGCACAGCAACATATTTTTGAGTGATTTCATTACTGCCATGTTATATTATTAGTGTCATGGTTAAGACATCAAGTTAGAAACTGAGACAATGGCAGTGGTAGTGCCTTCTTAGAGACAAAGCTATTTGGGTGACCATCACTTCATAAGACAAGTTTTGATGCTTTCACAGATGTATGCTCTCAGTATAACATCAATTTATGTTTCACATAAGTAGAACAATAATCACACAGTAAATATTAAATACAGCACATTAATATGAACTGACAGCACACCATTTTAATGTTTTCTTTAAAAATATACTATTTCACACATTCAGCTGAAAAGTGAATGATATTATTAGGTGCCGATGTACATAACTTTAGAGAAAAATTTGCAGGATGTGAAAACACTTGCACATAGGCAGATAAATTCTTATTGTGAGACAAGAAAACAAAGTTGAGACTAAGTAAAATTAACTGAACAGAGCAAGTACAGCAGGGGAAGTACCTGCAAGAGGAAAAATTGTTAATACCAGCTATCATGTAGGCCAGGATGTATGATTATAAAACTTGATCTTTGGAAGGACCTGGAGACAATTTATGATACTTTCAGGGTAGGTTTCCAGAACATCTGAGTCATGGAGGACATTGTTGGAGTATAGCCTCAAGCAGTGGTGGGATTCAAATGTTTTTACTACTGGTTCTGTGGGTGTGGCTTGGTGGGCATGGCAGGGGAAGGATACTGTAAAATCTCCAGTCAGAGATGGCATTTGCCGGTTCTCCGAACTACTCAAAGTTTCCGCTACTAGTTTCCGCTACTCAAAAGTTTCTGCAACTAGTTCTCTAGAACTGGTCAGATCTGCTGAATACCACCTCTGGCCTCAAGATTTTACACGGCCTAAGGTAGGGGTGTCAAACTCACAGCCTGCAAGCTGGAGGCATCATGCGCTGGCCATGCCCACCCCCGGTTTTGCGAAGGGGGAAAAAGTCATGATACGTCATGTGACGACAATGTGACGCTGCGAGTTTGATACACCTGGTCTAAGACAAAATGTCTTCTCTGGGTTTTTGGTGAGTCCTGCCACCTATACCAGTGGTTTACAGCAGCTTCCATCGTCATCCAACTATCATTGTGCCAAAGTAAAAGTAGTAAGGATAGATTTTATATCTCTTCAATTATGTCCGAATAATATCTATAAAGCATCGCCCTAATCCTAACCAGTGGGAAAGTGATTCAAGTAGACTTCTATGTCAGTGATAGCCACAGCCTATTGAGCAGCTGATCTTCTTTACCTTTTTATTTCTCACAATGACCCAGGGGTTTTAAATTTTCATTTTAATGCTGAGTTTTTATTCAAAATGATTAATCAAGGAGCCTAATACTTCACGGTATGTATGTATGTATGTATGTATGTATGTATGTATGTATGTATGTATATGTATATGTATATGTATATGTATATGTGTACATATATGTATGTATGTATGTATGTATGTATGTATGTATGTATGGCATTCAGCTTTGTTCGGGTATTTTTCCACGTCATTGTAGTTGTTCTTTTAAAGTTGTAGCAACGTTTCAGCAGAATCTCATCTGCCATCATCAGGCTATAATACACAATACAGAAGCCTGATGATGGCAGATGAGATTCTGCTGAAACGTTGCTACAACTTTTAAAGCACAACTACAATGACGTGGGAAAATACCCGAACAAAGCTGAATACTATATATATATATATATATATCAAAAGTATCCCGAAAACTACAGATTAATTTATAGTTTTCTTTGGTTTAATTTTGTTTATTTTCACATAGGCCTCCCAAATGTATGTTTTGGTGCACTCTGGTTATATACATAATATATATATGAAGGACTGTTTATATTTTGATATTAGAGGGTTCTAACTGGAAAATAAAGGTAAAACCTTCAATTAAAAGAAATAATGACACAAACTGTAATTTTTTATTTTGCTGTGGATCTTACTTGATAGTATCTTTATTTCATGGCTCTATAGGAAAGATAGATAACTTCTTTTCAGAAAGAAAGAAGCTCCCCCTTTTTTTTCCCTGACAGTGCATTTTCATTTCATTTTTCTTCCAAAAGATAGTCAAGCTAATCCATGAGGACTGGATTGACATTTAGCTCTTATGCTGTTGGCCGATTAGGCTGGGATCCAGCAGAGGTGAAATGTCACATAGGAATGTGGAGCTAGACAAGAAGGAAATGGTCTGGAAGCGAGCCTTCTGCGTCTGTAATGCATTACCAGCTGGCAAATGTGACAGGAAAAGAAGGAATAATAATCTGACTAGATGGGAATGTTCTTTACTAATCACCAGTTAGCAAGATGTGATCTATTGCTTGCCTTATTGTGCTGGTAGGAAAGGCCATGGATGTGAGCCAGGCTACCTGAGGTCACAGTTCCTGTGATTTGCAATCTAGCTAATCCAGCATTCCTGCAGAGTAACCTCAGGGACAGTTTAATGTATAGACCAGGGGTGGGGAACAATGGCCCTTTTGTGACTTCAACTCCTAGAATTCCTGAGCCGATTGTGCTGACTCTGAAGGATTTTCTTATCATAGCCCGTTTCAATCCCAAACAATACTTTTGCTTCCCTGTGAAGTTATAAACAAGGAGGCAGAATTTTGAGGGCTAGCGGTGATGCCATGAAGAGTGAGATGTCTGCAGCTTCCCATATTTCTGGTACCCCAACTGAACCTGTGGTTGGGGTCTTTTCCCCCTCCTACCCACTCTATTGTTAGTATTGCCTAGTAAGGAAGAAAAGCAAAGAGGAAATCATTTGATTACGTGTGAGTGTGTGTGAGAGAGGGAGGGAGGGAGGGAGGGAGAGGTAATACCTATCGAGATGTACACTTCAAGAATTTTATGGTTTATGGATCTTCCTGGTATTTAGTTAGAATGGTACCATTGTCTTAAGTCACATTTCTTGAATAACCCAGACTAAAAATATTGAAATTTTTATTAATATTAAAAGACTCCATTCAGTACCAACAGCCAGCTGATAGTGTAAATGACAAAACTCCAAGCACGTTGTAGTAGCAGCTACTAATTTAAAGGAATTAGAGGGATTATTAATTGAAATTTCCTTCTTAACACTTTTTGACCACACAGTCTATGCATTTGTTTGACCAATTTAATACAAATCAGGAAAAGGAAAGGCTATTTATGATCCTGGTCGTGATTTTATGCATTAACTCCAGCAGCGTGGTTAGTTTTTGTTCCTGAATATACTTTATTATATAATAACCATAAGGTCATATTCTTTTTGTTGGATTCTCACTGAGTTGAACTGCATACAAAAAATGATGTTGAACTTGATAAATCTGGACTGGTTAAATTTCTGGTGGCTGGGAGCCACATGTGACATTTTTGAGAAGCTGAGGGCAGTGGCTGGTGATGTAATTTCAGAGGATTTTCTATATTTGGGAGTAAATTAGAGATTTTCTCTGTTTTTAAAACTACATTAAATGAATATTGATACTGATATTGATTCTTGGCAGTTGTAATCAAAGGGTCTATGGGAACCTACAATTCCCTCAGGTTTTTATGTGATGCGGTTTCCAGGAAGTGGACAACAGCTCTCTAAATCAGTGATGGACAATCTATTGTCTACAGGCAATAGGCTCATGCATGCCTACAGGCTCATGCAGTCCTCTAATGCAGGGGTCCCCAACCCCTGGTCCATGGACCTGCACCAGGTCGCAGCATGCTGGAAACCAGGTCACGGAAACAAGCAAAGCTCCATCTGTGGGATGCAGGCAGCGCACAAAACCACGCGCCCTCTAGTCTGTGGAAAAAATCTTTCTCCCTGGTGCTCAAAAGGTTGGGGACCATTGCTCTAACCCTTTTCTTATCATTTCTAACTATCAATACAGCAGCAAACTGTCAAATGATGTAATTTTCTACTTCTTTAATGTACTCAATTTTCATATTTGACAAAATCTAAAAAACAAACAAACTACCCTTAACCATCCAATGATCTCACCATATTCCTCCAGTTCTCTGTAGCTGCAAATCCAATTCTTCCCTGTATGTAGGGCAGACTAACCTATTCCAGGAGATGGATGGTATAGCAGCTACCTTTAGACCTCTTTTTAATACAAGATTAGTTCTTTTATGACAGTGTGCCACAAAACATTAATTCTGTCCAGGGAAGACAACTGTGTTCTGCAAGATGTGTATTGCTGGGCCTGTCACGTCTGTTTAGGTTTTTCTGCTGCTTTGAGTCACAAGGGTCTTTTTTGTAAGCCATGCTTATTACTTTGGGGATGGCGGTGCTACTTGCCCTACTTCAATTGCCTTGCAGCCATTCCTCTTCATTCCTTGTTCTCAATCGCTCTCTCCCACTTCGCCCCAATCCTCTCTCCCACACCTGTTAGCCCAGATGACGTGGGCAAGAATGCCCCCAAGCTCTTTACAACCCTTCCTTCATGACTGTGACCTCTCACCAGTCTATTTTGGGAACCTGGCTTAAGAGTAGTAGCTGTCGTGGTGGATTGGATGAGGCACCGAAATGCTTCATCCTGCATTTTACTCCACCCTTCAAACCTGTCATCCAAGCTATTTTTAGACACACTTTTAGTGCTGTTTAAACAACATGCCAATTCTGTGTTTAAAAAGTGGTTTGGGAGATCAGAGACATGGAGCACTTCCATGTCTAACGTCATTTCTCCCAGATACCACCTACATATAGTAAGAAAAAAAAGCAATTGATGATGGTTTTTCCCAACAGCAAATAAAACCAGATTCACCAATTCCTTTTCCTAAAGCTAAACCATCCTGTGTTAGAACATTTAAAAGGAAAGGACCAATCTCCACCCCCGTGGTTCTGAATCTGTGGTCCGTGGACCTCAGGGAGGGCCATGATTTTGTCACAGACGGTCCGAAAAGACTTGAAGAAACATTACGGTTTAAATCTTGGCCATGAAAGATATTTAAAGGGGGTCGGTGGTGAAGAAAAAGTTGAGAGCCACTGCTCTACCCTCATTCCTCAAGCAGAATAGGATTTAATCATCTGGGCAGAACGAGATGCCATCTTTTGCCATCTGAAGGACATTAACACAGTTGTGAAGGACAGTCCCAAGTCATGTAATCCCCTCATTAGGTTCGTGATTATTCTTCTGCTGACAACGTTCTCATCATCTGATTTTGATCTGCAGCTCTTATTACTATTTTTAATAAACTGCATCAGTCAAAGTCACTTGATAACCACAGCTTATATATCAAATAAAATTATCAAACAAAATAGGAATGTCCCGAGATGGAAAACATTTTTTAAAGACTCAGAATTCTATGCAATTGACCCTTGGACATGGTAATAACAGGCATTTCTAATGCTGATGCTTATAGTATATTTCCAAATCCAAAGAGTTGCAACAGATAAAGCAGCACACACAGTAGAAATTACTCTGAGATCAGATTTTGTATTTGTAGTATTTCTGCTTGACAAAAATACTGAGTGTGCATCGTTAGGATACTTACATGATGGTGTATAGCAATGGTTCTGAAATGTATTTGGAGATATGCATTTTTTTCTTTTAAATGATGGTGTAATTTTTCCATTGGTTCTTCTATCATTAAAAATGTCACAATCATGTATATTAACAATGACACATTCCAAATCCACATGTACCCACATGATAAGGTTTGTGCATTACACTAAGCTACAATATGGCTTGTTTGGGTTTGCTTTGGCATATTGTGTAAATTCAACCACTGAATTGTGAAAACTGGGTTTGTACAATACAATGTATAACTCTTCTTTTTATTACTAACTAAATCTTGAGTTGGGGCAATGTAGGTTCTTAGCCTGTATTTAGGAATGATTCTATCCATTATTTTTTGTACCTTGTACCTCTATGTAGGCATTTAGCTGCACAAAGATATAATTAACTTCAATACATGGGTGTACACATCTGTATAAGTTCTACCCATCAACAGCTTATTTTACCAAACTGAATCTTAGAGGCTCATATATTCAGTGCAAAAAAATTGTAAAACGGCTTTTATGAGTACATTCAGCTGAACCTGATTTGCCAGCCTACAATCATTATGTGCTAAAAATGTACCCCATTTAACATCCTTTGTAAGGAGTCAGAATGCAGTTTATAGATGTGACTCCTAGTCTATCAAAGATATTAGCATACATATATGTACAAATCTGATTCACCTTCATATCACTTTTCTCAGATAATAAGATAACAATACAGTCTTGATTGAAATTGGTGGATAGAGAGAAAAACTGGAGGAATCAAATTTACTTTTGAAAGACTGGGAAGGAATTCTTCTCTTATAAGAATAACACTGGGCTGCTTCTTTCCACTATTTCTTATTTTTTGCAGGGGAGCCCTGCAGGATTTGGTGGGACTTCCTTGCACGGAAAAATGCGTAAATTGCACAGTGACATTTTCTGCTCCCACATCAGTTGTGCAATTTTAAGATCTAAACTGATTATAATCTTGTTTCTTACTTCCTACAGTTCACTTACTGTAATAGCATTCATTGCAGGTCAGTAGCGTTTGAAAAGCTCAGTGGTGCTTTTACTGCTTCATGGAAATTAAATACTTTGCGACGTAAGGAAAATGTCAAGAAGGGAGACTGGAAATCAGCCTAAGATTAATGTACCAGGTACATTATATGACAAAATATAAAACAGTGCATTTATTTTAGCAAAATACAAATGAATGCACAGTAATTAAATTCCTCTATTGTCATTTTTAATCAAGTTACATGATTAGTTTCATTGTGTCTATCATATTCATACATACTTTGTGGGAAAATTATTGTTTACAAGTAGCAAACATTTATTGTATAATAAATCATTTTTATTTCGTTATTCAAGCATAATTTCCCCTTTAAAATATTTATTTTTAAAATATGCATGAGAACATAATGAGGTGCAACCTTCCAGAATGACCTTTGGTTATTCTAGAAACGTCATACTTGCTGCCGCTTTATTTAATACTGGTTGTATATGCCAAGATTAATTAATCATAGCTAGAAAAGGTTTTAATGGAAAAGTCAATTTCCAACTTCCCTCCCTGACAATACCTAAATAAAGTCTGTATTTGATTTAAGACAAGATTTTTAACAGAAAACTCTGGCAAGAATCTATTAGTACTGACAGATGGTTTGCTTATTTGCATCTTTTCTCTTGCCATTACAATCTGATGTAAAGTTGCAAGTTCTTGATAACCTGATGCGAGCCACCTAGAGATCCAGTAGAACCCAAAAAACCTTGAGATAACTAAGCACTTAATCCATTGTGTGCCAGAATACCACATGCAAATGTAGCATGGAGTTCCTAATTAGGCAATGTGAATAGTATACAGACCTGAATTTTTCTTGTTAGGAATTAATGTGGGAAGATATGACAAAGATATTATACACCTAATAATCCCTGTAATCACAGCTGCAAGATTGGCCTATGCACAACAGTGGAAATGTAAAGAAACTCCAAGTGAAATAGAAATAATTAGGAAAATGTGGATGTGTGCAGAAATGGACAAATTGATAAAAGAACTAAAAAATAAGGATGAATCGGATTATTACAAAGTATGGGATAAGTTTTATTGCTGGTTAGAACAGAGGAAGGATCAAGAAAATAAGAAATGATTTTATGTATATATTATATACTACGTATATAGAATGTAAATATATACTATTTTTTATATGATTTAGCGATGTAAGACAACTATGTGGGTTAGGATGATTACACCATGTCCATTGTTTTTTAATGTCTTTTTCTTTCTTTTTTGTGTTTGTTCAGTAATTTTTTTTTTTAAAAAAAGAAATAGTCTAACCCATTTGTGAACACCAGGTTCGAACTGATCTGCTGGTATTGCCATACTAAATTTGACATGGAGATTATTTTTATATTGAAGATGTTGTAAGAATTAAATAAAACCTTAAACAAGGGGGGGGGGATCTCTTCCCTTCATTGCTGTAATACAAGTAGGGTGTGAGTAAGACATGACATGATAGCAATATTCCAGTATTTCAGGGCCTACTACAAAGAAGAGGGGGTCAACCTATTATCCAAAGCTCCAGAAGACAATGCAAGAAACAATGGCTGGAAACTAATCAAGGACAGAAACAACCTGGAATTAAGGAGAAACTTCCTAACATTGAGGACAATTAACCAGTGGAACAGCTTGTCTCCTTTAAGGGCTTCATCACTGGAGATTTTTAAGAAGAGACCGGACAGTCACCTGTCTGAAATGATATAGGGTCTCCTGATTGGACTAGAAGACCCCCCAAGGTCCCTTCCAACTCTATTCTGATTGATTGAAGACATTATTCAAGTCTGGTGGTTCTTTCTACACATTATTCTTAATGACATCAAAGGAAAATTAGGATTTTATATTCATATTTCATATCTGTGTCTGGAATACTCTACCTGACTCTGTGGTTTCTTCCCCAAACCCCAAAAACTTTCACCTTAGACTGTCTACTATTGACCTCACCCCTTTCCTAAGAGGTCTGTAGGGGGCGTGCATAAGCGCACCAACGTGCCTACCGTCCCTGTCCTATTGTTTCTTTTATTTTTCTTATATGTATCCATGTATCCATAACTATGTTTTTATTTATACCTATTATCTTGAAAGCCATTGACAAAATAAATAAATAAATCTAATGTAACAAAAGTAAAACCTTTTTTTTTAAATGTTCAAATTACCTTGTTTTCATTCTTAAGATATGCATGTCTTTGCTGCAGGTCTTTCAAACACAAATATTTCTCATATAAGCTTTTTTAAGTGCAACTCTCAGTGTTTCCATACAACTTTCAATAACTGATTTTTTACTGAGGAAAGAGGAATGTTAATGGAAGTTGATAATACTATTCATGTTGCTACATTTCCCAACTGCCTTTCAACAGAATTTGTGTTAGGATTTTTAGTTTCCTCTTCTTAACCAGAAAATCCAAATTTGTTTTGGACCATTATATTTAATCTACATAGGCAATTTCAAAGAACATGCCTTTCTTTTTATCTTCCATGCTATCTTACTACAATTTCCCACATTCTTTAATAACATCAAAAATGAGACGGTATAACAGCAGAAGAGATAAAGAAATCTGAAACCCCCTTTTCACTAATGTATGGAGCGCAGTGGATGCGTAATGAATACACCAGGCAAGGTCATGTGAAGAACACATTCATCACAACCCATCAGAGACACTGTTTGTAAAACCCACACAAAACAAACTAGCAGGATCTACAGGAAAGGGAGTTGGCCAAAGCACTAAGTTGATGTAATGATTTTTTTTTTTCTCAGTCTCTGGCTCTCCATCGTCTTACTAAGTGAACCTATAAGCAGAGCTTTTTGTTAAGTCTGTCCCTGTGTAATGTATATTGGAAGCTTAGCTAATATTTTTATTTTGTGCATTGTGGCCATGACTCAGGAACTTGACAAACTTGGGCATCAGGACTAAGCACCTGTAACTGTTTCAACAGTAGCACTTGAATACTATGAGTCCCAAGGGCAATAGAGTATAAATGTTCCTGGAGAGGCTTGGAGGATCTCGTACCATAGCTGTTATGTCAACCAGGAAACCGGTTTGACCAAAGAGGGTATATGAGGGCAAACATTGCCCACTCCATTTCAGAATTACATTGAGGCCAGGGCTCATCAGAAACATCAATGAAGTTTAACAGTCAAAAACTCACAAAGAAAACTCTTGCATGCAGCAACTTTCTGAGACTATATTCATTAGTATCACACTTTGAAAAGAAACTAGTTGCAACGTTCTGATTGTGACAAAAGGATCACCAAAAATTACCTGATTACAAAGTCATAGCTTCGTATTCGGTTGAAACCACAGGATCAAGAGTCTGCCTTGACAAATATGTTGGGTCAAGGATTACTAAAATGTTAATTTAAACATTGTATAGTTCTGAAAATCATGGGAACTTTGATGCTATTGTTACTCACACCCGTCCCAATGGAAAAAGCTCTTTTTCCATGATCTGATTCAAGGGCAACATGCAGCCATAATATGGTTCATTTTCATTGGGTTATTGTGATGTGATGATATCTACTGATTATGGTTTGTTCTGTTTCTCTTACTTCCCAGAAATACAGGAAAAAAGACAGCTAGTGTGTGTTTAAATTAAGGAATAATATTAAACATACAAATATATAAAGATCCACATGATGGCCAGCTGGTTCTTTCCAAAGTGCCAGTCAAGGGCAGATGTCTCTGGAGGAGCTAGCTCCCCAATCTCTCTGTAGCCCAAATCAAATCAAAGTGTCTTCAAGGAAGGTCCTGCTACATATTCCATGAAAAATCAAGGAATCTTGACCAGGAGAAAACCCTTCTCAGCAGTAACACACATATTATGATATAAGTAAAAATGGCTCCTATTGGGACTTCCAAGGAAAGTATAACAAATTGAAGGCAGCTCTGCAAAAGCAACCTCCCCAAGACCAAGGAACCTCTCCAGATAAGGAGAGAATGAAAGATTACCTACGTGTGCTTTGGATGGTTGCTCCCTAGAAGAAAACCTTGGGAGTAGCAGTTTCTGTAAGTATGAGTGCCAAAGAGGTGGGATTAGCCATCTTGTTTGCAACCATGGTGGAGACTTTTAAAGAACATTAAGTTATTAAATCTCATTTTCTAATCACTTTCAGAAATTGTTCATTAGTGTTGGAGACCACTGTTAGATTTCCTATAAGAAAAGGAGGGGGGGAAATCAGATTTTGACTTTGGGATTTGAGGATTTAATTTGATTAGTGATTTAATTATGGATTTTTAACTAAGTGGTTAAGATTTATTTATTTATAGATACCTTATTATATATTAAAATTGAATTAAGAACATAATTATTGTTTTTTAAATGAAAGTTATTAATTTTTAGGTTTTTAAGTATTTATATTATTTAATTAAATTTAGAGGTTGTGAATATTGTATTATTGTTGCTGTATTGGAAATAGAGATAACCTTTGCTATATATTTGTTTTATGGTAGGGTGTTTTATCATTTTTAACTTTAAACTTCCTTTTATTCCCTTCCCTCTTTTTTCTTTTTGTTTGTTTGCATTTTAATGTCTTTTCTAAAATTTAATAAAGATATATAAAAAAAAGAAATTCCTCATTAATTACTTCTAAGCTATTAGAAAGTTTTGGAAGGACGAGTTTGAAATTTTCTGGGTGAATGAAAGTAAATTTTAATCATAAACTTAATAAGAACTTTAAAAAACTGAAATAAATCGCAAAAGTTAAATAAGATGTTGATCTTAGAAAAGTATCAATGGATTAACGATACAGATAAAGCTGGAATATTGAAACTTTTACAATAAGATTTTGGAATTATAAATAAACAACTTCTTGTGAGAAATAGATATGTTTTGGTTTTTACAACATAGATATGCAATTCTATGATTTCAGAAACTGGACACTAAAGGAAACTATAAATATTTTAAATAGAGGAAAGATACAGGTCTGTAAAGGTTAAGACCATAAAAATATTGGAGGTGACTTTTGAAGAATAGAATCAGACAATAGTTGCTATAATATCAGCAATGTGAGTAATGATATTCCACTTCTATGAATAGATTATGTCCACAAGATATTATTGAAGAAATGACAGAAGTAGAAAAACTTTTTTCCGACAAAATAGAGATGGCATTGAAAGTGGATTTAAGGCTAAGGGAATGATTTAGAGAAGGATGTTTCACTGGATCTTTGAAAAAAAATTGGCTGAAATTTTAAAAGTATAAATATTTGAATGTTTTTTTTTTAAAAAAGTAAGTGCAGAATAATTAAGCAATAAATAGCATGCACTCATTTGGAAACTTACTCTGGTAAAGTGTCTGGTGCTGCTATGTATATGTATGTGTGTGTGTGCGCGCACACACACACATACAAGATCTGCTTGTCTGTCCTGATCATTTGTGTGATATGAGACATTACACTTTGTTACATTGTTCAGTGAAGGCAACTTTTGGAATTCACCAACATGACACTACATCACCTAAAGTAAACCATAACAGTATGTTCTGTACAGTATGTTCTCTTCATGAGTTCCTGTGATTAAAATACTGTGCCGTATGTAATTTAACTGTACCTCACCTCTCTTTTTCTAGCGCTAATTGAAAATGTTTGTTTGTACCATTCTACACAGGGACTTTTTATAGTCTGAGGCTGAAATGATTCATTAGTGCCTTTTTAGTGAATTGCACAGCATCAACTCTGCAAGTGTTTCTTTAAAATGTATGCACAGCCTTGTGAGGAAATGTGAGGGGAAGGGGGCGCAGGAGAGACCAAATTGCTATTCCTGTAAGGACTGAGGCACAGTTATTAATTATCATCCATCAGCCAGGATATCAACCAGGCTGACAATTCATTTGTTCACAAGAACAGTGGGAAAGCATGCTACAGCCATGATACAACTTCTCTTGATCTGCCCTCTTTCCCAGCACATTCCAAGATTGTGAAAATCTCCTCAAAGCCAATACTGTAAAATGATTTCCTATTCATCCATGATTACTAAGAAATGACTAGATAGAAGTTTTCTTTTCCTTCACATAAAATCAATGAAACTCAGCTACAGTCCCACATTAAAACTTCAGGTGCAGAATATTTCCACATATTCAGGAAATTGGCTGATTCATAACAGTTCCAGAGTAACTGAATTCAGTGTGCACATTAATGTATTTATATATTTTCCTACTTCACCTATGCCTTTTAATGGCAACTGTAGGTAATATAACCTAAGTAATCCAAGTTGCTTTGGTAAACTTCTTGATTCAGGAAGTAGTTTAAGCCTTCTAATCCACACTGATTATTAAATACCACATTGCCATTTCCTCATTGCATATATATGATGTAGTCAATAATATATCCAATGAGAAGAGAAAGAGTCTTTTAAAATAATTATAATTTCAAAAGTGACAGCAGAATGCGGAGAAAATAAGAGACACTTGCCAACAGTTCAAATTAAACATTAGGGTTGCTTAATTTGCACAAAGAATTCTACGTTGGAACAATTACATAAGAGAGGAGTTAGGCAAGGCAGCATCTAGCAGTTCTCAGGCTAGAAAAGATCTTTATATAAACATGTTTGAGCTGCCCCAGGCCATCAAATTAATTGCCAAGGATCTATTCACTTGGAAAGTCAGGAGAAAAAAATGGCTTCTATTTAAGTTCAAATTCTGGAGCACAAATCTACAGAAAGGCTGTGACTTCCCTGCACAGCAGAGGGCAAATCATCTGTTTGTGGCTTCGTTTTTGTTTGTAATAGAGTTATTAGCTGAGTTGTGTCATATGGTAGAGCTAGGATATCACAACTTTATCCAGTAACGCCCTCAAGCTCTCTGCACATGAAACAAAAAGGAACGCTGACAGAATGCAGTAATTTACTCATACACAGACATTACCATATCCTATGAAATTGTCTGCCAAGTTTATGTTGGTTATAATGGCTAATTTTTTTTAAAAAAATGATCTCGTATCTATGATGAGTTAAATTTCTTGTCAGTAAAAGTATAAGCAGACATTGCTTGAATTTGTTCCCTTTTTAAAACTCAAATAATTAGTTTCGCCAATATGAAAAAAATGTAAGGGAATAATAAAAGTTACAGCGTGTGTTTCTTCCTATAAAGTTATAATAAGTGACCCCCAGATTAGTTACCAAACTGCAACCAGAAAGAACAGTCCTAGTTCAGCCATTATGCAGATTACAATGGCCCCACTCTCCCATAACAGGAGGATAACTTAGCAAATGTATTTAATTGCCAGTCCTAAAAAGTTGGAGTTTCAATTGAAACTCCAATGTGTGTGTGTTTTTTAATGTGGACTTTATTGCTTGCCTTGGGCAACACAAAACTCAGATGCCCGGCTAGAGTTGTCACTATTTCTTTAAGCAAAATACCTCACCCATTTGTGATGTTTGATCCCATTTGGCTTCACTACCTGTTTTGAGTACAACTTACATTAGTGCAATATTCTTCATGTATCACTACTTCTGCTTTTGAGTCCATGCCTTACCTGATTGCACCTGCATTCCTTGTTCCTCTTTAAGTTCCTATCTATTTGTTTGCAAAACAACTACAACTGCCAGTTAAAAAGGCAGGGAAATAAAGGTAGGCTAAATGTCTTCCTCTGTTAAGAAATCTGTCAGATGTTGTGTTATTCTTAAGATTCAGTAACCCTTCAGTGTGAGTACTCTCCAAATATTCTCACCAAATCATAATTTTTAATTAGGGCTATGCATGCTTCAAAAATAATTAAATAGTATTTTGAATTTCATGCAAATGCAAACACAACCCTTCTCTGCTATCTTTTAAAGCAGCCATCCTTTTCTCAGGCTTCTGCATAAGCCTTGAAAAAAAAGTGCTACTACTTGAAGAGTTACATTTAATGAGCTGTCTCTTTAAAGTAGCAGCTTCTTCAAAGTTGCTTGGAAACCTGAGAAAGAACCTGGCTGCTTTAAGTAGCAGAGAGCAACTCTGCTTGTATTCATCTAAGGTACAAGGTACTTCACAGTAAATTTTGAAGTATTCATATTCTGTTTTTAATATGTCAATACAGGTAAATCATTAAACACAAGAGAAGTTATTATTTTGTGTTTATTAATCCAACCGGTTTAAGTTTCAGTTTTGAATTCCCTCTATTCCTTTGTCTTAATCAAATATCTATGGAGATTCTCAGTCATCCAGGTCATAGTTGTCCCAAAGGTGCTTGGATTAAACATCATCAGAGAAAACAAGAAAGTCCAGTTGTCTCTTGAAAAAGCACCTTTGGGACTTTGTCTTAGTTATGTTTATTTTTTAGAATGTGACACTTGGCATGACACTCAAAGTCCAAGTAAATTCCTTGGCCCAAAAAAGATCACATGCTTCTGCTTTACTATGCTTTCATCCACAACCCATGCAAGACAAACGTGGAGTCTGAAAGCAGACATGTTTTGCTCAGCAACCAGAGAAATGCAGCATCTTCATTGTCAGTCCACCAAAGCAGCTTCTATATTATTGAAGGCTATAGTAGCAAAGTCACACTACCTGATGAAATAGCCTTTGATCTCCTCTTGCCCTACCTGTGTTAGCCTCTGGTGATGATTGGAGAGAACATAAGAGAGAGAGAGAGATTTACCATTCCAGTGACAGTTCTGGATAAAGTTGATATTACATTGCTATCATAAATTCTGCTGTTGAATATGGTGCTTAAGGCTCTGGCATCCAAAGACTCTGGGTATGCACTTGTAAGGGGGGGGGGGCCTGCTTTAGAATTTCCAGGAACTGTATGCCCCACTGATCAAGTGAGATATTTTCCAGGGGATGTGTAAAATGAAGAGAAGTCCCCTAGTGTCATATATCCCTTATTCCTAGTTGTTAACAGCTGCTGGCATAACAAGGTTGTGCTAGCTAGCATATCTCCAGAGCCCATACTTCCGGCAACATATTTGTTGGCATAACCAGGCATAACATGACTGATGAATAGATAATCTTCAAGACTGAATTGCATGTATAATAATTACACTAATAGCTACTATTATATTTTGGAAGGGCGCTTTCCATCATCAAGAGATGTTGATTAAACTGAAGGAAGTGGAAAATCAGCAAGCTACTGTTTCATCTTTGGTAAGTTCTCTAAGATTTTGCTTTCATAGAGAGGAGAAAGAGGATTGGCAAATGAGCCTCAGGAACTGTTGCTGGTGTTTCTCCTCACCACCTAGGGGTTTCAGGTGATCCATTAGATTGACTGGTCCCAGCGCAAATTTTCTATACCGTATCACTGCTGACACCAATAGCCTTTGACCAATGGCTCATCTCTTCATCTTAGCGCTATGGATCCAAGACTGAGAAGAATATGTACAGCAGATTGGTGGGATACTTTTAATCTTTCCCTTAAAAAAAAATCTCTAGAATCTCTGAGTTGTATATCAATGGAGCCATTTAGCCAACAGCAAGGGTCTTCAATCTTGACAGCTTTAGGACTTATGGACTTCAACTCCCAGAAATCCTCTTCCAGTCATGTTAGCTCAGAAATTCTGGGAGTTGAAGTCCATAAGTCTTAAACTTACCAAGTTTGAAGACCCTTGGCCTAGGAGATATTTTAGTAGCGGGATATAATCTTGCATCAATATTAATTTGCTTCGCCTGACACCTTCAGAGTCCTTACCCATTAATTTAATCCTTGCAGTACAAAAATGTGGTTGGATGCTGCATACAGTTCCTATTTGAAGCAGCCCTCTATCAAATCTATTGCCCAGTACAAAATCAACATGGCACACACCAGTTCCCCATGCTGCCTGGGGAATTCTGGGAGTTGAAGTCCACATAACTGAAAGTTGGCAAGGTTGAGAAATACTGGCGCAGAGAGAGTTTTTGTGTTGGCTTCCATTGAATGACCTTTGTTGGAATTCTTATATCTCATCTCAGATCCAGCTGGGTTGGAAGGAGGCGCCTAATCCCCTTTTTCACATGAAAAACTATTTCAGTGATATCCACTGTCTAGAATGAGAAATTAATGTGCCGCTTTCCCTGAAATGAAAGAAATGTGAAGCCTTGAAGGGCAACTCTCCAGTGGCAGAAGGAAAAGAAAGATGAGTCCATGATCCCACTAAGGAAGCTGATTCATATGTAGCATACAGGGATATCAGGGTAGGAATCCAACACTTTGAACCAAAGCAGAGATTTAGAGGTGGGTTTATGTTGCAGTTCATGGAAATGTATCTATCAGCTGCTGATGTCAGTAGAAACATGGAAGAAACAGCAGCTGTTTCATACCCCAAGGAGGGAAATGGAACAAAGGTAGCTTCAAAATAGATCTGAAAGTCAGTGTTTGTTTCCCATAAATCCCACTGAAGAATGAAGGGCCATTTATTCAGGGCTGTAAAACTTGCAGCCCACAGGCCGGATACGTCATGCACTGGCCACGCCCACATCCAGTTTAGCAACGGGGGAAAAAGTCACGATACGTCACATGACGACACGAGTTTGACACCCATCATTTATTCCATCATTCTTTTGTTTAATTGATAAAGATCAATTAAACTACTGACGTCCTCAGAAAAGTGGCACCAATAAAATTAGATCTTCTGCCAGAAAGCATATTGATAGTGTTTCTGCTTCACTTGTGTAACTTTAAAAAAATAATATTGTACTATGAAATCAAGAAATCTAAGCAGAGTTTTATGGTTTAATCTTAGACATGCTTAGCTGGAAATAATTTTCATTCTCAAAAATTGCATTGAAAGGAACATCATTGATTCTGCACCTAATTATACAACGTAAGCAAGTAAAACCATGTAAATTGGTCTGATTTTAAATGTATTCATCTAAGTGAAATAAGTGGCTTCCAGACATACAAGGCACCCTAGATACATTTCCTTTATTCCATATCGTGCTCTAACCAGTTACATTCCTTCCTAAGAACTCCAGAAGATCCAGCAATCTTGTGAAGCAATTTTTGTCTGGGACAAAACAAAGGAGAAGAGAAGAGAATTCTTTAGTGGCCAATTTATTGATTGGACACACAAGGAATTTGTCTTTGGTGCAGTGTACATAAAAAAGAAAAGATACATTCTTCAAGAATCATAAGGTACAACACTTATTGATAGTCAGAGGGTACAAATAGGCAATCAAATCATACTAGGAAACAATATAAATCATAAGGATACAAGCAATGAAGTTACAGTCAGTCATAAGTGGAAAGAGATGGGTGATAGGATTGATGAGAAGATTAATAGTAATAATAATGCAGACTTAGTAAATAATTTGACAGTGTTGAGGGAATTATTTGTTTAGCAGAGTGATGGTGTTCGGGGAAAAACTGTTCTTGTGTCTAGTTGTTCTGGTGTGCAGTGCTCTATAGCATCGTTTTGAGGGTAGGAGTTGAAACAGTTTATATCCGGGATGTGAGGGGTCTGTAAAGTTTAAAAAGCCTTAGAATAACAACATTGTAAGACTTCTACTATGAAATGGTTAACCACTGAGGTTAACTACTTTGTGTATTTAACCATAAACACTAAACCTAATGATGAAATATTTAGATCTAAACAACTATCTAAACATTTCATTGCTGGGCTTAGTGCTTATGGTTAAATATACAAAGTGCAACTGCTACCCTCCCAAAATAACTTACATAAACCATGTAAATCAACCATCATAAAAAAGGTAACAAGAACACCATGTGAGCTACATTGTCAGGGCTTAAAAGAATCCATCTGATTAGGGTTATCCGCCAGATACTTGTAATTGTGATATTATTGTCTACTTGGATAAGAAGGGGAGAGTGATTCAATGAAAGCTATGATAGAGCTTGCCACAGAAGCTTAACCATGTAGGTTGCTGAGGGCCTCAGAGCAGGAATGGCTTGCTGGGATGCCTAGTGTTCTGTGAGGATATAAGGTGACTGTAGTGGTGTTGGAGTGTGAGGAATGGTCTGAGTAGGGGCAAAAATGATTGTGAGTATGAGTACCTTGGCCTGGGAGTCGAGGTCTAGAAGAAGGAAGGAATTGAGGGAAAGAGAGAGAACAGGCAGGAATGTTGGGATTGTGGTGATCAGGGATAGATGTGACAAGAATCTGAGAGCTGGCGATACTTGGGAATTTTGAGACTGCTATTTGGTGTTTAGCCCTCTATCTATTTCAGTAGATGATCATATCCTCAGTGGCCTTCCAGCTACTGATTTTGAATGCCAGGCTGGCCCATAATAAATCTGCTCTTATTTATGATTTCATCATGGATGAGGAGGCAGCTGACCTAGAAACGTAAAAGAGCCATGAGTAGGTTCAGAGCGGGATGATCTCCTCTTGAAAATATGCCTCTGTGAGTTTCAGGTTTGGCATCGGCCAAGATCCCTGGGAAAATAGGAAGAGGTGACTATTGTCATCCATAAGTCATTGAGGACTCCTAGAAACTCTGCATCACAGACAGAGCAGACATGAGCCCCTGTGAGTGAAGTTGGGATAGCTGATTCCTTCTGCTGCACAGTAACATCCCTGCTTGATCTAATGAATTTTGTGGCTGAATTGGTTACAGAGACCTTGATTCTATTAGTCCTTAGGGATTTCAATTTGTTACTAGTTACTTGAGTTGGAGATAGCTCAGGAATTGGATGACCTTCATGGCAACCATAGACCTATCCCAAGTGATGAAATGTACCAGTAGTTGCACTATTTCTCTGAAGAAGTTATGATGTCATCTGGTAGTGAAGGACATGAACATCCATCCATGGTAGTAGTCAAATCATACTCTGGTTGCTTTTTAACTTGCTAATATCACCCTGCCCTATGAGAAGACGGGCCTATTGTATTTGATTGACCTGTCCCAGCAACTGTCTCAGTTATGAACCCTGTTAGAGTTCCAGGAGGACTGGGTATTATCTCTGAGGATATTGTGAGTAGTTTGGCCAAGGTCTCAGTTGTGGCCAAGAAAGGGTGAATGTGAAAGCCTCGGACCATATTGTCCCTACATGATCTCTATGTGCCGATCCTGGAATGTACCTTGGTTTTTTGTTTTTTTTAAGGAGCAATATAATACAAGGCACCAGAAGAGATATCTAAAGTGCTGCCGGAGGAAGACTGAAGAATGAGTCTGTGAGCATAAATAAGAGCCCATATTTAGGAGTATATCATGATGAAGTGCTCTTATTGCATTTGCAGCCCTGTTTAGTACAACTTGTTCCTTTCTGGGGAGAGATAAACTATAGGAACTTTTACAGGACTGCTAGTGAATAATATTTAAGCTATTTGGCAGAGAAGCTCACTCAGATCTTCTCAGACTTAGACTTCAACGGGGCCATGGCCTCATGTTGTTAAAACTGTCCAGGAAGTGACCTATAGTTGGATGCATGCCATGGTGTTGGCTTAAGAAAGTCTAGTTCCTTCAGCATTGGAAGGCTATCTTTGGATTCAGTAATCCTGGGCAATTATTGTCTAATCTCTAACCTTTTCCTTTAAAATAATAGTTTGACAACAGCTTCAGACTATCTGGAGAAAACCCATGTCAGTCAGATTTCTGGCTGGGGTAAGGTCTAGAGCACAGGTATTAAACTCAATCACGTCACATGACATCACATGACATATCATGATGTTTTTTGCCTTTGCGGAATTGGGATGGGTGTGGCCTGCATGTGATGCATTTGGCTTGTGGGCCACCAGTTTGACATGCCTAGTCTATTGCACTTGCTGATGACCTTTGAGGGAGCTGTACTAGGAGTAGCATGTCCATCCTTGTGGTCCTTGATCTCTTAGAAGCTTTCAATACTATCAATCACAGTATCCTGGACAGACTGTGAGGTCTGGGTATGAGACATGTTATTAATGGTGGATCTTTTGCTTTCCCTGTGGTTGGTTCCAGTGCTGTTAAAGGGAGAAAAGGTTCAGTCCGTGGCCCCTCATTTGTGGAGTGGGTACATGAAATCATCCATCCCTTCAGAGCCAAATATCTTGAATGTGCTATACATCTTGATCTCAAGACTATTCAAGAGTTGCTGTCCACATCCCAGTTTCTAGAGGCTGTGGAAGTCCAGATAGGGAGGAGCAAACCCAAGCAAAACTTGAACAAGTATGGGTGGCAGTGGATATTTGCTTAACCCTCTTCAAATGCCTGGTCCTGGGAACTTTCTATCTTTTGTCTGAAGTGGACTCAGAGAATATAACGTCTGTTTGAAAAGCAGGTGGCAGCTTGGGCTAAAAGAGCCTTTGCACACATCCATCTAGTGATCCAATTCAATCAAAGAGTCTTTCAGAAGATCACTTGTGCATCAGTCAGTTCATAAATGGATCATTGCAGTGATTTTTACATGGACCTACTCTTGAAATCCCTTGGAAGCTATACTGGTAACATGAGCAGTAATGAACATACTGTGCTCTACCCATCTAATACCAATGCTCTGTGAGCTGCACTAGTTGGTTGCCATCTGAATGTAATTCCAGGTGTTTTTTGCTATTTATAAAGCCCTTCATAGTAGAGAGCCTGGCTTTTTGAGGGTCTGCCTAGCTCTGATAGTTTCTGCTCATGGGGTAAAATTAGGTGTGCTCTATATCAATGGCTCCCAACCTTTTGGGCATCAAGGTCCCGTTCCGTAGAGAGAGGTTTTCTGTGGATCAGAGAGGCGTGGTTTCGCATGCTGCCTGCATCCCACGGATGAAGTTTCACTTGTTTATGTGGCCCAGTTTCTGGCATGCCGCAGACTGGTGCCAGTCCACACACCTGGAGTTTGGGACCCTTGTTCTAGTTCATCTTGATCTTGGGGACCCAATAGGTCCAGTGATATCCACTGGAACTTAGGAAGTGTGCCTTCTCCGTTGCAACGTCTGGCCTCTGGAATCCATCCTCCCATTCATATGGCTCTCATCTGATAATGTTCAGAAACTGTTTGAAATATCTGGCTGTTCACCCAGGCCATGAGGTAAGATGGTTCTTCAATTCTGTAGAGTTTTGTTTTGTTTTTTTTGCTTGCTTGTATGATTTTTCTGGATGCACATGGTTTGTTTCTTCATTTCATTGTTTCCTGGTTTTAAAGTGAAAGCTGCCCAGAATTGTTTGGAGTCAGAGCAGCCTTTAAACTTTAGAAGCAAATTAATTAATTTGCCTGCAGACCTTAAACTACTTTAAAATCCTCCCCTCCCCCCCCCCCATGTGTGTGTATGCATGTGGGAGGGAGGGAGGGAGAGAGAGAGAGATCATGAAGAATTGGAGAAGTGTTATTATTGCAGAAGTGTTACTATTAGTAATTAGAGTAACTATGGTACCAATCTTCTGATAAATAAATATTGCTTCATTTCCTTATATGCTTAGATTGCTAAACTGAATCATCATAACCTCTATATCAGTGCTTTCCTTGCGTTGGTCTGTAATTACCGGAATTCGGGCTATTACACAAAGTTGGTCTAAATGCATTAAAGGAACAGACACATAATAACAAGAAAGCCAAGGAAACACACAAAAAGGCATTTATACTGACAATGTTTTCAATCACATCATGTTTGTTTACCTATGTTTTTAAAAACATAGATACATTACCAAATGCAATTGATTTGCTGCAGACCACCTCTGTTGTTGCAAGGCTATAACATTACACATACAATGAGGGTTTTTATTTTACAACAATGTTGCAATAGTTAAATGAGAGTCATTAGAATGTATGTTTTCAATAGTCCTTTAAGAATTTTGATTTTAGCAACAAAAGGCAACCTTCTTCTTGTATATCAGATTCCTTTTGACAAAATAAATCTTGAAACATGTAATTTCACAGATTTTTAAGGCACACATAGCTTTCTGGAAAAAAAAGTTTTGTCCTTTTATTTAGATTTTAGAGTATAATTTATCTGTCTTCTGGCTACCTGTTTAGAACAGCAGAAATTGTATAGACATTGAGGAAGTATATCCTTCAGAGAAAAAAATAATCAATTTTTTCAGTGATTTTTTTGCTGACATTCAGAATTCTGTTTTAACTTTAGACTTAAATTTGTAAGCAACACCAATTTATTTGTATTTCCTTATCGGGAATCATTTGAAATTGACTATTTAACCAAAACCTTCTGACTTTTAATCCCACAATAAAAGCAAATGATGGCTTCTGACTTTAAAAGTCTTCTCTTTGTGGCTCCATCCAAATCTGATCATGATATCCTTCTTTTAGGCCCCTGTCTAACTGCTGGGTCATTGCATGCCATGGCTAAATCCAATTTTGGTCTGCCTTAGCACTGAGGTAAAAATCATCCGCCTCCAATCCAACTGACTCCAGAATGGAAAAATCAAATCACCCTTTTGCCACTTGTCCAGTTGTTACATGCCTTGCCAGAACACAACGGGAAGGGTTGGGCCTTAATCTTGAGAATTGGAAATTATTCAAGTGCAGAATAGTTTTTGACTGGGGATATAGAGTTTATTTAAATGTATTTTTTTCTCAAGATTTAAATGCTAGTACTAATTATGACTCAAGGCCCATTCATTATAGGTGTATTTTTATTTAGTCCTATGAGAGGTAGATATTAAATAATTCATAGTCCCATTTTATGGCCTCTGAATTATTATTTCCCTTTAACCACTGAATTAATTTTTAATCTAAGAAGATATGAGTGAGCAGAAGGTAGAAAAGTAGAAATACATCATTGAATAGCCATAGACCTTATACCCACAGTGTGAGGTGGGGTGTGTTTCCGTGAGGAGCAGGGGAGCCTCAGATGAAAACACTAAAATGAGACAAAAGTGGTTGATTGTAGCCATTTTCACATCAGTAGTCCCAAAGGTATCGCTCAAAAGGCAACTGGACTTCTTGAAAATGTTTAACTTCTCATCTAAGAAGCTTTTTTTGGTTCGGAACTGAAAGAAACTGAAGAAACTGAAAGAAACTCCAGTTGCTTTCTGAACAGCACCTTTGGGGCAACCATGATCTGGATGATTGAGAATCTCTGTAGATATTTCCCATCAGAACTTTTGGCAAGAGATAACTTGGTACAAAATCAGAATTAGATCACTACAGTTTGGATGGACAATGCTGTAAG
Organism: Notechis scutatus; assembly: GCF_049901735.1. NCBI lineage: Eukaryota > Metazoa > Chordata > Lepidosauria > Squamata > Elapidae > Notechis > Notechis scutatus. The sequence continues at coordinate 119,531,510 of NC_142009.1, read as the reverse complement.
ATATATCTCTGTTAAATGAGCTTGATTCCAGTAACTCCATGATGCATAGTTTTCTTGGTAACAACACAGAAGTGAATCATAACTGCCATTTTCCAAGATACTTTTTTTTAAATGGCCAGTTTGGTCTACAGGTCTAAAATTTGCTGTAATCTCCAGTCCAAATGCTTGACAGGCCAGTCCTGTTTAACCTGTTTTTGAGGTAAGTGTAACTACGCAAACAGCGCTGTATAAATCGCTAATGCAGAAATAGTCTGGGAACACAAAGCCCCAACCTCTCCTGTCAAGGCCTGCCCATGTGATACCCACCAAAGGAATCAAAGCAAGCAGTTAACACTCACAACATCCTTCTAGCAAGATGCTCCAAAGAATGCTGTATCCCTCTCATCCATTCCTGTGGCACAGCCAAGAATAACATTACAGGTAGTCCTTGACTTATGACCACAATTGAGCCCAACATTTCTGTTGCGAAGTGAGACAGTTGTTAAGTGAGTTTTACCCCCATTTTATGATCTTTTTGCCACCGTTGTTAAGCAAATCACTGCAGTTGTTAAGTTAGTCACAGACTAATTTAACAACTGCAGCGATTTGCTTACCAACAGCTTCCCCATTGACCCCATCTGGCTTCCCCATTGACTTTGCTTGTCGGAAGGTTGCAAAAGGTGATCACATACGACCCGGGGACGTTGCAATCGTCATAAATATGAACCAATTGCCAAGTGTCCAAATTTTGATGCCATGACCATGGGGATGTGACAACAGTCATAAGTGTGAAAAATGGTCATAACTTACTTTTGTACAAGGCCATTGTACTTCAGACGGTCACTGAATCAAAAGTTGTGAGTTGAGGATCACCTGTACCTCTTTGAAGCCCCCGACAAGAATTCAAATTCCCTTATTGGTTAAACTCTCCAAGCGGGACCATCAAAGAAGAAAGAAGAACACATGTTCACTATCGTATCTACTTCTTTCTCAGCATGGAAAACTCTCCTGGGAGAAGGGCTCTGTTCTCTGATTAAGCAGCAGAACAGAAGGAACAGAACACATAGCACGAGAGGATAGAGAGAAATGGAGAGGATAGAGGTGGGGGGAGCACACCAAGTGTGGGATGCAGTGAATGAAGTTTTAATTTTGGAAGTGGGGAAATACTTCCTCTTGGATCAAGCTCACCTTCACCGCCACCCCGCCACCAAATGTCAAGTGAGGCAAATCAGAGACTGTTGCTGGACTGCAAATACCCTGCGCGTTACAGATATCATCAAATAAATCACACCTATTGCACATTTGTATTGTTTCCACGCAAAGCTTCAAGACTCCAACACAGTTGTCAAAATTATGAGGGTTAGAAACAGAGGTAGTATTCAGCAAGTTCTGACCAGTTCCGGAGAACCGGTAGCAGAAATTTTGAGTAGTTCAGAGAACCAGCAGATACCACCTCTGACTGGCCCCATCTCCATCTATTTTCTGCTAATCGGCTGGGACTTCTTTTGTTGCCCTGCATAGGAGAATGGAGCTGGAAAGCAGGTTAGTGGGGTGGGGAGGGAATAGAGATTTTATAGTATCCTTCCCCTGCCACGCCCACCAAAGCACACCAACAGAACTGGTAATAAAGAAATTTGAATCCCACCACTGGATAAAATCATGTCTTTTACATGCAAGGAGAGGGAACAGGATGGCATCTAGAGTGCAACTACATCTTAGGAAAGAGGAGGACCTTAGCAATCACTTTCTGGCTCCTTCCAGCCAACGTAGCCGATGAAGAAAGCTAGACTTATTTTGATATTTGTTGAATTGGTGTCTTTTACACTGCTGGACCTTTGGAAGAATTGTGTTCCAACACTGGACAGAACTTTAAATTCTTTTATAAGTATTTCGTAACATCTTTCAATTACTTGAAAATAATTGATGAATGAAACCAAAAGAACAACGGAAGAAGCTTTTTAAAATATAAATTATAATGGCATTAAACTTATTTGTAGAATATTTGTGCCATTATTTAATCTTTAGTCTTTTAAAACCATGAAAGATGGTATATCCTCTATATCCAGGGTCTAGGTCCCAAAGATCCTCCAAGAAATCTGAATATCTCAAAAGAAAACCTACACAGCTCCTGCTTACAGAAATGCTTTACTTTCACACCCACTTATTTCTGGCTCCTTTAGGTCAATTGTATAGGACCGAAAGATTAGCCATTTAAGGAAAACCATTCATGCTATCACTCACTGCTCTGTGTTTAGTCAATTTCTCTCCACCACTCTCCAATGTTTGTTGGCATGCCAGAAAGCATGTTTTTTTTCTCCATAAACACACACACATACACACACACTATATGAGTGCGCAGTGGAAGAACAAAATTTAGCTACCAACCACATTAGTAAAAGAAAAGATATCTCCTTATGAGGACCTTTCTATGGCCAATGAAACCATGCCTGAATTAGTGAGTGACCTTAAAATATTATCTAGCTTCAAGGAGTATATTATAGTCACACGAAATCCTTGACATTGGGACTTGTACTACTTGTACAATGATACAAATAAGCCCTAGCAGTCTCTTTTGTCTTAAAAAGGTTGTCACCTTAATCTAGGTTCCAGCCAATGAGTTCCCAACTCCATTCTTAGTCTCCCAATTGTTTAACTAGTATTTATGTTGGCAGCTGGAAGGTAAGGAAACCAGGGGTGAAATTCAACCACTTTGGCCTACCTCGGGAGAGGTGGTAGGGACCATTTGAATCGGTGAAAAATTGTCCCTGGTTGCTTCTGGCTGCTATTACTATTATACCAAGCCATGCCCACAGCCACGCCCACAGAATTTCACCCGTGAAGCAAACATCTGTTGTTTCACCATTTATTACAAGGCTGCAAACTCCCAGCCCAGGGGCCACGCCCATGCCTGGTTTAGCGAAGGGGGAAAAAAGTCCCAATACATTATGTAACGCTGCTGTGATGATGCAAGTTTGACACCCCTGATCTATTATGTTGGAGGTGCAGCCAGATAACCATTAAGATCAAGAGTCAAAGTGGTATTAATCAACCATTTAAAGCTGATGAAGGTCTGCTTCCTCCCACTTCAGTCTCTGCTCAGCCAAATTTACCTCTCTTCTGTTGCCCCTCTAAGAACCAAACCTGGTAATGTTAGGTAGGTGGTCTATTAGGAGAAGCCTAAAGAGGGAGTGCTACAACTGCAGCGCCAGTTGTTAACATGACAAGAGAGTAAAACGGATGGAATCAACCAATCATTTTGCTTACCTTGTGTTACAGGTGCAAAATCAAGGCAGCATCATTTGTGAGATGGTCCATATAAGAAGAACAATGAGAAGCACTAGGTCTATCTTTATTATAAGGTTACATTAACAGAATCTTGCCAGACTGAAAGTATTCCTCCCTCCCTTCCTTTTTACTCTCCTTCTTCCAGTCTAAAATCTTGTTTAGCAGACCATTGTCCAGATTGTGGCTCTTCCCCCCACATATCATCACCTCTGGCAATAAAAGAGTAAAAATAATAATTAAAATAGTAAAATAATAATTAACATCTTTGAACTCACTTTGGCGGAGTGATTTCTATAGGAAGATAGATGCAATAGTTTGTAACGTGTGCCCTGGATTTACATACATGCTAAGATTTCAGAATCAGGAACAGGAACATATCTGTAACCCTAAAGAACGAGTTGCAGCAAAATAGGATGCCAGTAACAGAGGCTGAAGACATACTTGCCCTGTGAGAACAAAACTTCCCTTAAGTCCAAATTAAGAAATATTCTTAGATAATTTCTGACAGTTAACTGGGTATGAAACACTTTTTGCCACAGTGGGAGTGTTCTTCAAATCAAGAAATGCATCTAATAAGAGAGAGATAGCTGTGGCTGACTATCAGCAAGCAACAATGCTTAGTTTATTCTTTGAAAAGCCCACATTTTATAACTGAGGTAGGTCTATGGCAGCAGATATGGCTGTATTCTGTTTCCAACTGGCAACACTAATTGAATCTAATTATTGGTGTGGTTCACACAATAGCTTAGCTTAGACTTGGGTTTGTCAAACCCTACTAATTAAATTTCATACTACGATGATGTAAACCAAAGCTTGCATAATGCATTAAGTCAGCCAATCGGAGAGGGTAATGCTCAGATACTTTTGAAAGTTAGTCAATGGCTATAAATATTAATATATTTTTAGAAATCATAGTACATAGATAGTTTACTTTTGGCTCGTATTTCCTGCTATATTAGCTCACGTTTGTCTTCCGAGTTTTAAATCTGAGTCAGATGGAATAAAGAAGAGAGACAAACAATAGTTTTCCTTAAAAAAAAACTCTTTCCAGTTTTTCCTAAGCCGATTTAAACAACAGTTAGCATCAGTGGAAAATACTGTAGCCAAACCTCCCCAGTCAATCAGGCTTGGGAACAGTTATCTCAGCCTTGGTTACATCCCACTGTTCCATGCTTTATATGGTATGGAAATTGCATTTGGTTTAAAATGTAACAGGCAGGCTGGCAATTGGTGCAAGATAATGAAAGCTCTGCACTAATGAGCACAATTGTAATATGGTGGCATTGGCCTTTGTAGCCATAAATGAACAAGAACTTAGGAATCACTTTTGTCATTCTGCAATTGGTCACTTAATTAAACCAGTGGCAGAAGTCTTTTTGAAGATCTTCCCAACTTCTATAAACTTGTTGACACCCAAGGGTCTTTTGTGGGGCTCCCAAGAGATTTGATCGGTCTCCATTTTCCCATTACCGAGGAAAATAGCAAAACCACATCTTTTTCATTGCATTTTTTATTTGTTAGTTGAATTATTGGGATTTTAAAAATGCCAATTTAATTTGTTTTTATTCTTATGTGTTTTAATTACTGTAACTCACTGTGAACATTTATGGCTGAAAATGTGGAATATAATTTAAATAAACGAAACAATATTGCATGTTGAGCCAGGCTGTTGGAATTGCTCAAACATTCTTCACATTTCCTTTTATCCAATCCTATCCAATGCTAAAATCATTGGGCATTGTTAGATTTATAGTTTTGAATAAGCTTCCATTAAAGAAATCCACAGACATAGCCTAATTCTTAGCTCTCTCTATATGCAAAACTCTATCAAATCTGCATTTCCAGTAATACATTCCCTATTCATGTTGCATCAAAGCTGAATGATTTTATCGATTATATTCTAATCTGTCTTCTTTTCAAAGTATTTAACCTGTCTCTATTAGCCACTGCAAGTTCTCCCTGATAGGAAATAGGGATAGTATCTATTCATAAAAGTTATATAGAATTCAGAACTTGCTGAGAAATATTTTTGCTGTGGGATAAGCTTTAAAACTCTAGCAAATTCTAGCACAATCAAACAATTGGCAGATATAAAATGAAGAGGGTCTTTGAGCAATGCAAGCAGACCACATAGCCATTTGAGTATAGGATTGGGATCCAAAGAAAGCAATGTGGGAAACCTGTAGCAATCCTAATATTAAAGGAAGTTCTTTAACTTCTAGCATGTATTGCAAAATACTGAGTGACGAATGGAAAAAGAGCATGCTACAGTCATCTTGAAAGCAAGTTGCTACAGCTCTTCATCTGAATTTCTCAAGGATCAGGGGACATTAGAAATTCTAAACATGTTTGTGGTATGAGTATATATCCTGAAGTTTTCAAAGAGATGTAAATAATGTTAGCCTTTGTTTTCAGAAGGAGAAAATGCTATGACGATATTATTATTATACAGAAATATTCTGATTAATCTATTTAGCAAGGAGGATATTTGAAGGAATTCTTCATTTGGGAGTCCATCCAACCTAATGTTTTTTATAATATTTTTAAAAAGGTGAAAAGAGAGAATGACAAATTGACAGAAAAAAAATACTGAATAGATCCTTCAATGTTCGTGGATGCCTCGATTTCTTGATAGATCTCAAAGCCTCCAGGATTTTGTCTTTAGGTATTCTTGCTGGGAGGGAATAGATAGTGTATATCTTAACAGCAGATGTTTTGGTAACTGCAGATGGGTAATTTGGACCAATTCCCTGAGTTACACCACTGTTGCATGAGCCACACTAGCTCTGAAGGTGCTGGTTATCACTTTTTAAGGTGCTGGTTATCACTTTTTAAGTGATTCAAGGTGCTGATTATCACTTTTTAAGGCTTACATAGCAAAAGGTCAGGATATTTGAGTGATTACCTTTGGTGGGGATGCTACACAACCCTTTTCATAATTTCTGCCATTTGTTGGACCTCAGAGGCATGCTTTCTCTTATTCCCTTTGGGATAACCTCTCATCTGAGATTTGAGAGGCTCCTACCTTCTGGAAGGCTACAATGACCTGGCTCTTCCCCAAGCATTGGAGGTGAGCCAGGAGGTTAAGAATTTGGTCACTCTGTAGCCTAGTAGGAAGGGTTGTCCTATTTTTATTCTTATTTTTTTATTAGTGAAACACCTAGGGCCTCTGGGTGAGATAGGCAGCCATGTAAGTTCTCAAAAGTAAATAAAATCTCACCTCCATAGCTACAGAGCAGTCAATAATAATGAAGGTTTTTCCAAAGAATAAAATAGCAATAGCACTTGGACTTATATACCACTTCACAGTGCTTTACAGCCTCTCTAAGCGGTTTACAGAGTCAGCACATTGCCCCCAAAAGTTTGAGTCCTCATTTTACCCACCTCGGAAGGATGGAAGGCTGAGTCAACTTGAACCGGTTAGATTTGAACTGCCAAATTGCAGGCAGCTGGCATTCAGCAGAAGTAGCCTGCAGTAGCCTAACCACTGCACCACCGTGGCTCATATAATAGCAACCTATTCTGTGATTCCATTTATACAGTAGAAGGAGCTATTCTTTGCTGGAGAAGAGGCAGTGGTTATGTCTATACAACTTACTAACACTGACTCAACTGAGCCATGGTTTATTGAAATACAAAGATTCCAATGAAAATGTTTATTTATCAAATGTATTGATCACCCATCTTACGGGAGGGTAACTACTCCAGTGGTGATAGATAAGTTTCCAGAATATTACAGGAATAGTCTAACCAACAAGCTACTTAAAAATCTGGAAAATATGGGAATTGTAACTGACACAAGATATTAGCTAATAATATTGGGTTAAAAAAAAGAACAGAAGAATGCAGCAGGCTGGCCAGAGAACTAAATCTTCAAGCTTTTTTGTTCACTGTTGCTTCATCAACTTCTATGAGGCTGCTGATTTTATTTTATTTTTAAAATATTTCAAAACACAAATGGCTTTCTTTGCTACAACATGATAGGAAAGTTGAATTGGTACAGTAAAGCCTACCAAGCTTGAGAAGATAAATTATGTAATAATTTCAACTTGCCGTTATTGAGGATAATGCTTTGACAGGAAGTAGTGACTGTGGGAAATGAAATCACCAGAAGCAAACATCTGGTTAGGGTGGCAACATGACATTGTTTGAAATAAATATTATAAACCGGAAAGTCCAAAATGTTGACCTTGATGTACCTGCGGTAACAGAAAGCAATTATACCTACAATCTTACTAATCAGATGTAGGATTTGAAAAAAATTCTGAAGAATGCGCAGAAGTTAGTAGAAGAAAGTAATGGCAAATTTTTTTTACCAGCCATTCAAGAACAAAAGAATCATCAGAGAAGACATTTTATTGGACATGAAACAATCCCAAAAGAGACCCTAAACTGTAATTCAGAGTTGAATTCTTTAATCAGCAGTGTATTGTGTAATATTATACCTTCTATTTTTCTATATAAAAATATTTGAGAAAATATTTGAGATGGAAATATTTGAAAAAATATATTTCAAAACTCGTCCTATATCTGAAAAATACCTACAATGGAGAGCACCAGAGACAGTGTGGTTATATGATGGCATGCACAATATAATATAAATATAAATAGCTTAGGTAATAACCTGAAGGATTTTTAAAGATATATTTCAGTAGTATCAACTTAAAAAGTTGGTCTGGAATATATACAGGTATAAGACGTGCACCTATTTTTACAAATGCTTTTGTTGAATATCTTAATGCTTCCTGTAACATGTATTAATGGAGAATGCATCTTTTCAGATGAAATTAAAAATGTATCTGTGGTTCATAAGCACTCAGAGAAGGTTGGTTGGCTTCATAAGCACTTCACTAAATTAAAAGCTAGACCAGACTCTGGGCCATCAGAAATCATTCAAGACTTTTATACTAAGGAAGCCCAGAAAGTGTAATTTTGATTATTCAAGTGGATATATCAATGTTTGTTATGCAGACAAGAAATGTTCCAGATATTGAAATGATTAAAATGATTGAAGAAGTATTTAAAATGTTTAATTCTCTCTTATTGATGTACGTACCAGACTAGTATCATGAGAAGACATGGACAGGAGAAGGCAGAATCCAGTTATTTCATTGCTATGGCCCAAATAAACAGATGTATGAGCATCATTTGAGCTTCCTGCTTTAGGTGCCAAAATATTATGGGCTGGTTCTGACAGAGCTGATTATCTCATGTTTATGTATTGTATTTTAGCATAACTCTTTAGTAAGGCTAATATACATGATCACAAAAGTATAATATTTGTTTATTACACATGACAAATGATCTGTTCAGAAAGATTCCTAAACTGCCTAGTTGGAAAAATATCTTCACCTGGTGTCTAGTGTCGTGTCCGTCGAGAAAGGAAGCTCGGAGACAGTGACTTGGTTTCAGCTCTTTATTGGCTCCTGAATACAGCTTAGGCTTGAAGGGAAAAACTGCGGCTTTTTATTCTCGAGCCGCGGCGGTCATGACCAATGACACGCTTGAATCTCCGCGATTAGTTTCCACCAATCGCGGGGATTACTGTGAGACCAATCAGTGCGGCTCGCTCGACCAATCCCGGTCGTCGCGCGCCTTAACCAATCGCGACGAGGGCTACGAGTATGTTAATTGACTTGTACAGAACACCCCTCCCTCTTGGTTCGGTCCTCGTAACGTAGTCCCGTAGGTAGGCGGGGCTTCGTACTTGTCTACTTGACTTGCGCAGCTTAGTTGTTGTTTGGTTCCCGGCCGGTTCGGTCGGGACTTCTGTTTCTCTTGGCCCTGTCGATGGAACCCCCTGGAAGGTGTCGCTGGGCCTCTTGTTGCAACTCCCTCCTGGTCTACCCGGGTTGGTCGAGCTGCGACTTTGCCCGCTCCTGCCTGGTCTTTCCGGGCTGGTTGAGCTGGCCTGGCTGTTCCTTCCTGGTGAGACTTGGGCTGGCTGTTGACTGGTGAGTATTGCTGGTTATTTCCTATTTGATCCTCTGTGTCTTCCCTCCCCTCTTGGTTTGTGTTATCGGTGTCGTCTGTGTTTGGTTGCGTGTCGGTTGTGTTTTTGTTCTTGATCTTATTTGATCGATGTGGCGTTTCCATGTTTGTCCGTCGGTTGTCTGTAGCCGGTAGGAGTGGGGTCCTGTCAGTTGGGTTATAGTTGCGGTACCCATAGTGGGTCTCCGGTAAGGTTTTTTGCATAGACTGCCGCCTGGTGCAAAAACCCGGTGCTTGCTAGATGAGTCCGGGGTTTTTCCGGGTTGTATGTGGGGTGTAGTCTGTCGAGTGGTGACCTTAATTTTCTCCCATTAGTAATTCTGCCGGGCTTTTGTTAGTCGTTGTGTTAGGGTGATATGTTGTATTAGGAGCATTTTATTTATTTTTTCTTGTATGTCCCCGTGTTCGATCTTTGGAGGGTTCTTTTTGTAAATTGAACCATCCGTTCTGCCCTACCATTGGCCGCCGGATGCGCCGTCGCTGTCAGTGCGTGTCGTATGCCTCGTTCCGCTAGGAATCTTTCGAATTCCAGCGAGGTGAACTGGGGTCCGTTGTCTGACACGATGACATCCGGGAGACCGTGGGTTGCGAAGAGTTTGTTTAAGACCTTGGTTACTGCATCTGTTGTGGTGGTCTTCATGTTGCTTACCTCCAGCCAGTTGGAGTAAGCATCCACCGTGATGAGGAATGTGTTCCCTTTTGTGGGCCCGGCAAAGTCTATATGGAGTCTCGACCATGGTCCCTGGGCGTTTCCCATTCTAAAATTGGTGCTGCGGGGGATTTGGTCTGGTTTCTTGGCAGCGCGAGCACTTGGCTACCCAGGCCTCGATCTCCTTGTCCATACCTGGCCACCAAGCATAGCTTCTGGCTAAAGCTTTAGTCCTCACAATCCCGGGTGCCCTTCGTGTAATAATTGTAATACCTTCCCTTGCAGTTTTTCGGTATGACCACCCTGTCCCCCATAACAAACAACCTTTCTGTAGTGACAGTTCTGTTTGCCGGTTTCGGAATGTCCTGAATGCATCATCGCTGTCTTTCTCTGGCCATCCCTTTGCTACCCAATGTAATACCCGCGCCAGACGCTTGTCTTTATTAGTCTCTCGGGCAATGTCTGGCGGTTATGGGTAGGTCCGGCAATGTCTCTATGCTGAGGTGGTCGTCGTGGGAGCTGGATCGTCGTCTAGGTCGGGAAGCGGCGAGCGGCTCAACGCGTCTGCATGGGAGATCGCCTTACCCGGTCTGTGTGTGAGCCGGTAGTCGTAGGCGGCGAGGAACTCAGACCACCTTGTCATCCTGGGGGATAGGATGTTCGGGGTGGCCTTGTTCCCGCCAGGATGCCTAGCAGCGGCTTGTGGTCCGTGATGAGGGTGAATCGGCGGCCGTAGAGGTACTCGTGGAACTTTTTTACTGCTGCGACGATGGCCAGTGCCTCCTTATCTAATTGGCTGTAGTTTCTTTCGGGTTTGCTGAGTGTTCTTGAAAAGAAAGCGATGGGTGCTTCTTTCCGTCTGGGAGTGTATGGCTGAGGACAGCGCCGGCGCCAAATGGTGAGGCGTCGCATGTGACGGCGATGGGTAGGGTCTCATTATATTGAATGAGAACGGCATCCGAGGTGAGCAGGTCTTTGGTATTCTTGAATGCGGTGTCCTCCCGTTTCCCCCAGGTCCATTTGGCCGTCCTGTCCAGGAGCCTATGCAAAGGCTCCGCCCATGCTGTCGCCTTTTGGGGCAAGAACACATTGTAAAAATTTAGCAGTCCCAGAAATGCCTGCAGCTCTGTTTTGTTCTTGGGTGTGGGGGCTTCCTTTATGGCTTTGACCTTGCTTCCGGTTGGGTGGATGCCATGTCGGTCTAGGAGGTACCCCAGAAACTCGACTTGCTCTGTGTATAGCTGGCATTTCTCTTTCTTCACCTTTAGCCCGGCCCCTTTGAATTTTTCTAGCACCTCCCTTAGGCGACCCTCTAGTTCCTCCTGGTTGGCTGCTGACACCAATACATCGTCAAAATAAGGAACCACCCCTTGATTCCTCGCAGCAGTCTCTCCATGAGGCTCTGGAAGATTCCTGGGGCTACGCTGACTCCAAACTGGAGTCGGTTACAACGCTCCCGGTGGGTGACTATTGTTTGCGCCTCGGCGGTTTCTTCATCGACCGGCAGTTGCTGATAGGCTTGCGCCAGGTCGAGCTTCGCAAAGACCTTGCCCCCCAGCGAGTGTAATAGGTGTTGCACTACTGGGACGGGGTAGGCGCTTTGTTGCAGGGCGCAATTGAGGGTGGCCTTATAGTCCCGCAGATCCTTACTGACCCATCTGGTTTGACTGGGGTGACTATAGGGGTCTCCCACCGGGCGTGGTCGATTGGCTGCAAACCCCCTGTTTGACGAGTTTGTCAATCTGCTCGTCTATTTTCTTCCAGTGCAAAAGGCACCCGTCTGGGTTTTAGGCGTATGGGGCGACATTTGGGTCTAGGCTAAAAGAGATAGGGGGCCCTTTGTACTTGCCTAGGGTGCCGTCGAATACTTCTTGAAGTCCCTCGCCAGCTGCTGCTCCCAGTCGGCCTCTGTGGTGTGGTTTACTCCCGTGACCTCGATCCGAGTGGCGCGAACCATTGGAGTCCTAAAGGCTGGGTCGGTTCCGGTCCACGATAGTCAGGGGAAGTTTCGCGGTGCGGTTTTGAAAGTCACCACGAACTGTCCGGTCCCAATGAGCGGGGATGCGGTTCCCCTGATAGTCCTTGATGATCAGTTTCTGGTTCTCCAGTCCTCTTTTCTGGATGTTTGGCACCAGGCGCTTGAGTTCTTTCCAGGCGACCATGGAGAGGTAGGATCCGAGTCTACCTCCATCCGGCATGGTTCGCCCTCGATGCTCACCTCCACGTAGACCTTCCGGGCATCCGTGGTTTCGGCATGGCCGATGGTGACCGTCTGGTGGGTTTCTTCTCTCTGTCGGCCTTCCCGCTCCGTCGTCCTCGGTTGTCTCGGTTCCAGCGATAGTCGGCTTGGCGATCTCTGATTCTCGGGGGTGTCGTCTCGTCCCGGTTGCTTGGTTCTCGCCGGCGGGGCTGTGTGTCTTTTTGAGTCGGCAGACTCGGGCGATGTGGCCCTTCTTGTTGCACTGCCGGCAGATCGCGTCGATAAAACGGCACTCGGATCGAAAGTGGTTTCCCCGCACCGGCGCACTGGTTCCCGACTTACGACCCCGTTGATCTCGCCGGTCCGTCCTGTTTGTAGTCGGTGGGACGTCTTCCTCCTCGTCCATGGTATCGGAGGCGGAGTCCAGGTCCCGTGGTGTGTGGTGGTTTCTCGTTGGCTTGTCTCGGGGTTTCAGTGTGGTCCCGTTGTCTGCCCTCCAGTCTGGCTGCTGACTTCCGGGTGGCTTTCGGCTGCGGAAGCTTCGGCCAGGCGTCCCGAGGTCGATGTTGCCTTTCGCCATCAGTCGACTTTTTAGTGCCTGATCCCTGAGGCCTAGGACCACGCGGTCTCGGAGGACATCGTCCAGGTCCCTGAACTCGCACATCCCCCTAGGTCTCGCAAGGCGGCTATAAAGTCGCTAATGCTCTCGTCTTGCCGCTGGTTTCGCCGATAGAACTCATCCGCCGGATGAGAATGGGCACAGCGGGGCGTAGTGGTTCGAAGGAGTGGCTCGAGATCGGCCCAGTCCATCGCCTTCACGTCCTCTGGCCGCGAGGGCTTTGGCCATCTTAAACACTGCGGGCCCGCGGTGTGTGAGGAAAGACGGCCCTTTTCTTCTGCCCGTTCGCATCCTTCAAATTGCTACTTTCGAGGAACATCAGGAATCTATCCGTGTACGATTCCCAGTCCTCGGTAGCGGGGTTGAAGGGTGCTGGTGGGTCATGCTGGCCATCTCGTCGGTCCTTTGTCTTCCTCGGGACACGTGCTCGGTGGTTATTCTTTGGATCCCATCCTCGTCGCCAGTGTCGTGTCCGTCGAGAAAGGAAGCTCGGAGACAGTGACTTGGTTTCAGCTCTTTATTGGCTCCTGAATACAGCTTAGGCTTGAAGGGAAAAACTGCGGCTTTTTATTCTCGAGCCGCGGCGGTCGTGACCAATGACACGCTTGAATCTCCCGCGATTAGTTTCCACCAATCGGGGATTCGCAGCGGACCAATCAGTGCGGCTCGCTCGACCAATCCCGGTCGTCGCGCGCCTTAACCAATCGCGACGAGGCTCACGAGTATGTTAATTGACTTGTACAGAACATCTAGAAAAATATTAAGAAGTCATTCACAATGTCAGTAAATATTAAGCCAATAGTGGCAAAATCTATCTATCTATCTATCTATCTATCTATCATCTATCTATCTATCTATCTATCTATCATTATCATCTAAATTACCGTATGTAAAGTCACTCGACTCCATAACAACTCTGGACAGTATTCAACATTAAAAATTGCATGGAACAATTAAATTAAATCCTCTCTGTTTTCTATTTAATTTTCTTTTTGTTGCATCCTGACTTTCTTTACATCAGACATTATGGAATCTTTAATTCTCATCAGTATTAAGAAGGAATTGTGATGGTTTGTCACTGATGTACTGGTGACTGCAAATAATATATTCTAACTCCATTATTATCCCCAAACCAGGAAAAACAGATTGCCCATAACAAGGAAGCTTCAATCCAAAAAGAGATCACTTTGGCGAAAAAACAAATCTGTTCACGTTGCCAACTTTAAAAGCCACCAGATAAAAACTGAATGCACTAATTATCACATTAAACAAGAGGAAAACCTTCTATGCACAAATTCCACCCCTGCTTTCTACAATTTTGTAAACAACAAACTAAAAGACTCAAGGTCCATCCCACCCCTGAAAGGACCTAATGGCAAAGACTGCAACGACAACACCATCAAAGCAAACCTCTTTAACACAATGTTTAGCTCAGTATTTGTAAACAGCAATGGATCAAGCCCAGTACTTCCTAGTCGAACCACAGACAACTACAATGATCTAATACATATCAATTTTACAGAAGACATTGTTGAAAAAGCACTGCGCAATCTAAAACCATCTCTATCTATTGGACCGGACGGAATAGGTGCCTACTTCTTAAAAAAGCTAACCACTGCCATGGCCAAACTTCTAAGCATAATATTTGAAAAATCTTTCAGGACCAGCTCCTTGCCAAAACTATGGTCACTAGCCACGGTCATCCCCATCTTCAAAAAGGGAGACCCCAGCCTAGTTGAAAATTACACACCAATCTCTTTATGCTGCGTCACCTGTAAAGTCATGGAATCAATTATTAACCAATCCATTATCCTCCACTTAGAGACAAACAACATACTCTCTAACACAGGGGTGGGCAAACACGCCCGCGGGCCACATCCGGCCCGTTGGTCTGTCCAATGCGGCCCGCCCCTGAAAAAATCGCTGCCATTGGTCTGTCCAATGCGGCCCACCCTGAAAAAAATCGCTGGGCGTGGCGTATTGCCCTGTGCCGTGGCCCCAAAGCTGCAAAACAGTGCGGAGCGATCTAGGGTAGGAAAGAAAAGAAATTTGCAAAGGCCTCGGCTGGGAGTTCGAAATCACCTTGAGTGCGACCTCTCCAAAGGTGAGTCCCCGATCCCCCTTTTTTTCCGGGCTTCAGGCTTAAACTTTGCAAAGGCAAAGTTTGCAGGCTGGAGCGTCTTCCCGCCGAGGAGCGGGAAGGGTTCCGCCGGCGGGCGGGCGGGCTGCTTAAACTTTGCTCGGGCGGCACTTTAAAAGCCTGCTCCCAGCACCCGAGCAACTTCCCAGCAACTTTTAACTCGCGGGCGCTCACGCCTCGCCCGAGCTGCACGGCAGCCCGCTCCAAGCAGCCCGTCCCGCCCACCGGGGTGGAACCCTTCCCACTCCTCGGCGGGAAGATGCTCCCGCCTGCAAACTTTGCCTTTGCAAAGCCTGGAAGCCCCGGAAACCCAGCAACTTCCAGCAACTTTTGGCTTCCTTTTAACTTGCGGGCGCTCGCGCCTGGCCCCAAACCGCGGCGGAGGGAAGCCAGCGGGCGGGCGGGCAGACTGCTTGGAGGAGGCTCCGGGCTTCCCCTCCGCCAGGCACGGCGCCTGCGAGTTAAAGGAAGCCAAAAGTTGCTGGGAAGTTGCTTGGGCTCCGGGGCTTCAGGCTTAAACTTTGCAAAGGCTGGGCGTCTTCCCGCCGAGGAGCAGGAAGGGTTCCGCCCTGCTTAAACTTTGCTCGGCGGCACTTTAAAAGCCTGCTTCCAGCACCCGAGCAACTTCCCAGCAACTTTCAGCTTCCTTTTAACTCACCGAGCCGTGCGGCAGAGGGGAAGCCGGCGGGCGGGCGGGCTGCTTGGAGGAGGCGACCGGCGGTGCTCCGGCAGCAGCAACAGGCAGTTTCGCCCGGGCTCCGCTCAGGTGTCCGGCTGGGGCTGTCAGGAGTTGCTACCGCCGGCGCAGCTCCAGTCCCGCGTTGCCTTGGGAAGGAAAAGGCAAAACCAGGAGCCGCTGAGCCTGAGCCTCCGGTGCCGCTGCTCCCGTTGCAAAGCACACGCCGCGGCTCTTCCTTTTGCCTTTCCCTTCCGAGGCAAGCGCGGACTGGAGCCGCTGCGGAGCCGCGCTGCGGTAGCAACTCCTGACTCAGGGGCCTCGAGGGGGGAAGGAGGAGAAGGGGGGAAGGGGGCGATTCCCAAAAAATCTTGTGCTGACCCGGCCCGTCTGTCAAATTTTAAAAGTCAATGCGGCCCCCGAGCCAAAAGTTTGCCCACCCCTGCTCTAACAATTTGGTTTCAGAAAAAAACTACCCTGTAATCTGCAACTCTTACACTGCAAAAACATATGGACTACACAACTCGATCAGGGCAAAGCAATAGATGCAATCTACATAGACTTCTGTAAAGCCTTTGATTCAGTGGTACACGACAAACTACTACTAAAACTAAAATCTTATCGTATCTCTGGACACCTACATAACTGGATAGAAGCATTCCTGTCAAACAGACAACAAATGGTCAAAATTGGGAGTGTCCTATCAAATTCTGTACCTGTCAACAGTGGTGTCCCCCAAGGCAGTGTTTTAGGACCATACTTTACATAAATGACCTCTGTGATCATATTAAGAGCAACTGCGTTCTCTTCACTAATGATGTAAAGCTATTCAACCCAACAGACAATACTACTACCCTCCAAAAAGACCTTGACTATGTATCAGAATGGTCAATCAAATGGCAACTTCAAATCTCAACAAATAAATGCTCTGTCTTACATATTGGCAGAAAAAATCAGAAAATAAAATTCAAGCTAAATAGTCAAGACCTTGTTGAGGATCCAAACTTTGTCAAGGACCTTGGAGTACTCATCTCAAATGATCTAAGTGCTAAAGCCCACTGTAACTACATAACCAAAAAGGCATTAAGAGTTGTTAATCTAATCCTATGTAGCTTCTTCTCTGGTAATATCACATTACTAACTAGAGCATACAAAACATTTGCTAGACCTATACTTGAATACAGCTCATCAGTCTGGAACCCATATCATGTATCTGATATTAACACAATTGAAAAAGTCCAGAAATATTTCACAAGAAAAGTTCTCCGCTCCTCTACTCATTACAGAATACCTTATGCCACCAGACTTGAAACTCTAGACCTAGAAAACCTAGAACTACGCCGCCTCCGGTCCGATCTAAATATAGTATATAAAATCATACATTGCAATGTCCTACCTGCAAATGAATACTTCAGCTTTAATCATGACAATACAATAGCACACAATAGATACAAACTCAAGGTTAACCTCACCAAACTTGACTGCAGAAAATATGACTTCAGCAATAGAGTGGTCAATGTTTGGAATACTCTACCTGACTCTGTGGTTTCTTCCCCAAACCCCAAAAACTTTAACCTTAGACTGTCTACTATTGACCTCACCCCCTTCCTAAGAGGCCTGTAGAGGGCATGCATAAGCGCACCAATCGTGCCTACAATCCCTGTCCTATTGTTTTTTTATTTTTCTTATAAGTATCTATCTCATGTATTCAAAACTATATTTATTCTTATCTATATTTATTCTGTATCTTGTAAGCGATTGACCAATCAAATAAATACTAAAATACTAAATACTAAAATACTAACTCCACTGAGTAGACAAGAGTTCTGTCTTTGCATTGGGACCTGAGATTGATTCTTCTTTGAGACAGGGGCAAACTGCAAAATGATGTATTCTCCAAAATGGATTGAAGACCCCAGAAATCCAAGATCCTTGGAAGGTAGTACTGATTCTAAATAGGCAATTTATAAATTTCTAGAACATAGGTAACATATTTGTCTCTATCTCATTCTTGAGGTACAATATAGTCTTTTCCAATACTGTGCTAGCAGTTATGTCAAATGTAATTAGTTACTAATATCAAAGAAAGCAGTTTGATAGCAGCTTAGTGACATAATCACAGTTTGTACTGGTCAAATGCCTTTTGCCAATCTACCCAGAGGCTGGTTCCCTTGTGTTCCATTGACCTTACTTCAAAGTAATCAGATAGAATAAGATTAGGATTTATTTTTAAATAGAAATTATAGAAGTGTGCTGCTAATCACACTATATTCCAGTTTGATAGGCCTATTTCTTTAAATACTGAATGAAAGCAATACATTTCCATCTTCCTCGTTTTGGCACTGATCAGAACTAGAAATATGAAAGAAGACATAGCGATTGCATTCTTGTAACACTAACATATCATGCTGGCATTCCACTTGAATACTTTTTGTCATCAGATTTAATATGCCTCTTTGCAAGCCTTTTTCTCCAATAAATTATGTATTGCTTTTATTTATGCATTTGTTGCCATAACTACTTTTTGATTCAAGTCTAAACTAAAAGACTAATCACTATTTTTTTATTATTTCATTTGAGATGTTTGCCTGCCCTGCCTTACTAATGTTTCCGAGTCATTTTATAAAAGCACACAAGGTTTCCTATCCATCATTCTTCTACTGGATTTTATAGTGAATTATCCACAGTGTGTAAATTACTTGCAGATAAGAATATTTGATAAGAATATTTCCAAGACACTCACAAATAAGATGGGAGGACTAGCAGGGGGAAGGGGAAAGGGTCAGGAAAGGATGAGCTGTCATTTTTGCATGAAGATATATTTAAATTGTACAAATATTGGGTGCCATTGCTTTATCTCAGAATAATCTTGTATATGAGTACTAAGGGAGCAGGGTCTTGGAGTGGTATGCATGATAAACATTCAGATGGTAATTTAATATGATAGAGACTTTTTTTAATCTGATGAGGAAACCATCAGACAGGCAAAATAAAACGTAGTTAATTCTACAGAAGCACAAACAAAAAAGAAAAAAAATAAGAAACAAGGCACAAGATTAATTCAGAGGCTTTATTTATCATACTGATTTCATTCCTAGGTTTCCTAACAATGAGGATGATTTTAAAAAGATACTTAAAAAGGGGGAAAGAGTCAACATGTCCCTGTGAGTTCTGTAGAGGGAAGGACATTAAGATCTCTTACATGACAGCATGCAATTTTCCAGTCAGGCATCACTTATTCTCATCTTCATGTTTTTGTCTCCCATCTCCTATCATTATGTCTTCAATTCTGTTTTTAGACTATTGCCCTTAGCCCAGCAAGTTCAGCGGAGAGCTCTGAAGGTGATTTCTCTACATTGCTAAAAGCAAAAGAAAGCCTGTCTTCTCTCTCTTTCTCTTTTCTTAACTTTTCAAACTAGACAGAACATTTAAGAACAGAAAGCAAACAGATTGGGGTCGGGAACAGGGGTGTAAAAAGAATCAGGGAGCCATTTTTAAGCAAGAAAACAAACAAACCAATCATTTGGGGGGGAAATATCAGTTAACTCTTACCTGCCAGCTGAAAACAAACACTTAGATGCCAGTTCTTTAGGAGGAGGATGGATGTGTGTTCCTGGAAGACCTCAGAAACGTAGCTTACATGACCAAGGTTGAAAAGTATCCAGGCCCAGAAGAGTACTGGGCAAATTTTAATCTTTCTTCTCTTTCTAGATCTACCAGGGACTGAAGTCATGCAGGAAACAGAGAAACAGAGAGCCAAAGAGGAACGTAGTTCCTGTTCTGCAAGATACCAGTCAGAAGAAAGAGGAGCTACAAATGATCTCTTAGGTTTCACCCAGGCTTTTGTTAGAAAGACTTTTTCTCCTGGTTGGTTTGCCCCCACCCACAACTGTTGCTCTGTGGGAGCTAAGCTTTGGCAGTGAAGTCCTGAGATTGCATTTCCCCTCTCCTGGGCTCCTTGCAGGCTGCTGAGAGCAATGACTTTGTGGAGCTGAGCTCGCTGGTGCTATATTTATCCAGTGTTCTCAGCAAGTCAGGCTTGTCAACAGCTGAGAAGTTGGGAGCAGGCTCTGCCTAGCTCCTCAGCTGCCGAGCTATCAGTGGATATGGAGCTGTGTTGCTCAGTGGCTTACCTCAGTACAGGCAAAGGAAGCGTTTTTCGCACTCTCTAAGCAAAATTTTCCTGTGACTATAAACAATCAGCATAGATGGAGAGTTACTATAGAGCTAAGGAGAGAATGAGACATAGAGCAGGTCCTTATTTGTAGGCACAACTTTTCAGGCTGGAAAATCTGGAGTGTTGTAGGAAAAAAATATAATACAGATGGTAGATCTAGAATGTTCCTGGGATCTAGTGGATTAGCAGGAAAGTAAATATGTTAGGGCTTATATTGTATTTTCCCTGTATTTCTTCTCTCAAATTAGCAGAAAACTTGGATACCAATTTTCAGCACTCAAGCTCAGCGATTTGGTCAAGAGGAGGTCTAAAATTCCCATAAAAAGGAGCTTGAAGGTTGCATGCATTTCTACGGCTATAGTTGCCCATTTCCCCCATGGGCAACATCATCTGCCCTTAAATTTTTTGGTTCAATATTACCTTCCCTCCCAATTCTGTGCTGCCAAAATCTGTTCTGCAGATTTGGAGAGTGGGAGTTGGGTGATTAAGAAATAATACCCTTTCTGACTTGCACTTCAGTCAACAAAACAAATGACTGGATTTCGTTCAATATTCCAAAAAAAGAACTACCATCCACTTAGTCATTGTCATATTTATTCTTACTTTAATTGAAATGTAAACAAAATAAATAAATAAATAAATAAGAAAACTAAATCTTTGAAAGGTCAGTGGTATTCACTAGGAGAAAATGTGACACATGAAGAGCATGTTTAAATCAGTTTGCCTGTTATGAAGCAAATAAAATTAGTGCATTACATGTTAACCAGGCATCTGTGAGGTAGCTTGGCATTTTAGCAATCATTTACATAATCATGTATGACAAACCAATCTTAATCAGCTTCTATGAAAAACCAATCTGTGAATCAGCTTCGACTGTTGATTTGTTTTCACATTATAGGTGAGAAGTGGCTCAAAGTCAATTCAAGAAAAAGTAGAAATCTTAACAGGAACCACTGATTTGCTTTGCTTTCAATCTAGGATTAATGATTATGTGCAACAATAGGACATTATCTCAGCTTACTAAAAACAAATGTGTGCTGAATGACTTATAACCCTCAGCATCAGAATTAAAATAACTATAGCTGTGAAAATATTTACGAACCCCTCACATCCCGGATATAATGTGTTTTAACTCCTTCCCTCAAAACGACGCTATAGAGCACTGCACACCAGAACAACTAGACACAGGAACAGTTTTTTCCCGAATGCCATCACCCTGCTAAACAAATAATTCCCTCAACACTGTCCAACTATTCACAAAGTCTGCACTACTATTACTTATTAATCTTCTCATCACTCCTTATTGCCCATCCCCTCCCACTTGTGACTATATGACTGTAGCTTTATTGCTTGTATCCTTATGATTTATATTGACTGTTTCCTAGTATGATTTGATTGCTTATTGTACCCTGTGACTATTATTAAGTGTTGTACCTGATGATTCTTGACTCTTGACGAATGTATCTTTTCTTTTATGTATACTGAGAGCATATGCACCAAGACAAATTCCTTGTGTGTCTAATCACACTTGGCCAATAAAAAGAATTCTAATTCTAATGTACTCACAACTGGCTGGCATCGTACATTATATTAATATACAAATTTCCCCTAACTTGGTTGCCCTCCAGATTGGTGAACACTGACTCCCAGTATTCCCGGTCAGCATAGTGATGAACTACAATTCTGAGATCGATCTCCATCTGGACAGCATTTAGATTGGAGAAAGCCAAACAAGCTGACTAATAACATGGCATAATGTGTGAATCCAGAGAATATCTTTGACACCCCTATCCAATTTCCAAGCCTAAATCACATCCAAAAATCATGGTAATCCCATGGTGAGAAAAACTGTTATGGTTTGTGTAACTACAAATAAAAGGTCAAATTAAATCTAAAACATATTGGAGAAACTTAATTATTTCCAAATACCCAGCTCTATTTTGTTTACCAAACTGAAGCTTCCTAGAATATGTAAAAAAGAATAAAATAAAATAAAATTTCAAACATTGTCTGCTTTTATTACTAGAAGTCTAAGAATAAAATATATCAATAAAAGCTGGCAATTCATGGAAGTAAACAAAAGCAGAATGATATATTTATGCCCTCACTCTGGCTAAGCCTTAAATGCAGTTTGCTAACACACTCAGTTTTTAAGTCTTTAGAAGCCAATTGAATAAGAATCAACATAATTGGACTGAGGCCATGGTGGATATTGTTTCTGGATGCATGACTTCTGATTTCCTCCTTACAAGGAAGCACATTTGGTTTTTTATCTGTTCAAAAGAACATTCTTAGGAGAGTATGTTTTGAGAAAAAATATAGGCTTAAAAAAAATCACTATGGTGTAAAAACAAAACTAGCTATGTAGCAAACTTTAAAAACCGATACAACACCTTATGCTGACAGATAAAGGCAGAATGTACAAATTATTACTGCAAATAGGAGGAAAACTTCCTATGTACAAAATCTACCCGTGCCTTCTACAATTTTGTAAACACCAAACTTAAAGACTCAAGAACCATCCCACCTCTAAAGGGACCAAATGGGAAAGACTGCAGTGACGAAGCTGTTAAGGCCAACCTCTTCAACACATTCTTCAGCTCAGTCTTTGTTAACAGCAATGGCTCATGCCCCACATTTCCTAGTCGTACCACAACTAATTGCAATCATCTACTACATATTGACTTTACAGAAGATAACGTAGAAAAGGCATTACATAATCTAAAACCATCCCTATCTATTGCCCCGATGGATTATGTGCATACTTCTTTAAAAAGCTTTACTCTGCCATAGCAGAACCCCTAAGCATTATATATGATATATCATTCAGAACTAGCTCCTTACCGAACCTATGGTCCTTAGCTACGGTCATCCCTATCTTCAGAAAAGGTGACCCCAGCCTGGTTGAAAACTACAGACCAATCTCACTGTGCTGTGTCACGTGCAAAGTCCTGGAATCAATCATTAACCAACGCATCACTCTCCACTTAGAGTCAAACAACCAAAAAACAGAAAACAATTTGGTTTCAGGAAAAAATTGTCCTGCAACCTACAACTCTTACACTGCAAAAACATATGGACTACTCTACTTGACCAGGGTAAAGCAATAGACACAATTTACATAGACTTCTGCAAAGCCTTTGATTCAGTGGTACATGACAAACTACTGTTAAACTAAACTATTACAGCATTTCCGGATCCCTTCATAAGTGGATTACTGCACTGCTGTCAAACAGGCAACAAATAGTAAAAATAGGGAGCGCTATATCAAACCTTGCTCCAGTTAACAGCGGTGTCCCCCAAGACAGCATTCTAGGACCCACACTCTTTATACTCTATATAAATGACCTTTGCAATCACCTTATAAGTCTGTGTCCTCTTCGCGAATGATGTAAAACTATTCAACACCACCGACAATGCTACTGCTCTTCAAAGTGACCTTGACTATGTGTCTGAATGGTCAAACAATTGGGAACTCCAAATCTCAACCAACAAATGCTCTGTCCTACACATTGGTAAAAAAAATCAGTACACCAAATACAAACTAGGCAGATATGACCTCATTGATGACCCTCACTCTGTCAAGGATCTAGGAGTACTCATATCTAATGACCTTAGCGCCAGAGCTCACTGTAACAGCATTGCCAAAAAGGCATTAAGAGTTGTAAATCTAATCTTACGAAGCTTCTCCTCTGGAAATATTGAATTGCTAACTAGGGCATACAAAACCTTTGCTAGACCAATACTCGAATACAGCTCATCTGTCTGGAATCCACACTGTATATCAGACATTAATACAATTGAGCGAGTCCAGAAGTATTTCATGAGAAGAGTACTACACTCCTCTGCTCGCAAGAAAATACCCTATATCACCAGACTTGAAATTTTGGGCTTGGACAATCTTGAACTATGCCGCCTACGGTTGGACTTAAGCGTAGTACACAAAATTATCTGTCCTACCAGTCAATGACTACTTCAGCTTCAACCGCAACAAGAACACACAACAGATACAAACTCAATGTTAACCACTCCAAACTTGATTGCAGAAAGTACAACTTCAGCTACAGAGTGGTCAATGCCTGAAATGCACTACCTGACTCTGTAGTTACATCCTCAAACCCTCACTCCTTTAACCTCAAACTATCCACTATTGACTTCACCCCATTCCTAAGAGGTCTGTAAGGGGCGTGCATAAGTGCACCCTCGTGCCTCCTGCCCTGGTCCTATTGTCCCCATTTAATTGTGCCTATTTTTTGTATTCATAGTCATTTTTATACTTATACCTATTATTTTGTAAGTGATTGACAAATCAAATAAATAAAATAAATAAAAAATAAACCCATTCTGCTGATGGAATGAACCCCAAATAACAACTTAATCTGCAATCTCTTATTTTACATTTGCCTTATGTGAATTGTTCATGGTTTAACATTAAATAATTTCCTATAAGTTTTTTCATAGATAAAAGTTGCCATAAGGAACTGCTAAGACTCAAATTGAAAATTTTCACATATCTGTGTAGTTACTAAAGTGCAAACTGCAAGATTTATATACGTAGAAGTCATGAAGATAGATATGTTGAACTGGGAAAACTTAAGGGATTTTGAGAGTATATGGTGAAGGATTTCACAAAATGGCTACCACAATGAGCATGGCCTATCACAAAATACCCAGGTACTAGAAGGCAAATAAGTTTCACAGGATGTTCTCTGCCATGTCAGAGAAATGTTTGTAGAGTTCAGAGGCATAGAGGCTAATGTTTTGTTTTGCAATTTTCCACCCTTCTATTTTATTGTGCTTTGTTTTTATTAAAAGAAGCTGGAGGGCATAAGTAAGATTCCTGAGTGGAACACTAGAGTATACTTCTGGATTATGAAATGGATTTCTGTCCTTGCTATTTACACTTAGATTAATATGTCTGGTGTGCTTCTGTCCTTTTGATTCTGACTTCAGGTGGACTCTTCAGCCTGCATCATGATTATTCTTTAGTTATATTCTGGTTTTGGTCAGAACTTGTACCATGGTCTCGATTCCAGGTCTTCTGTGCAGCACTTCTGTCCATTGATAAATGAATTGATCTATTGGATTTGTAAGATAACCTAACTATAAAACTCGAGATTTCGTACAGGACAAGTTAAAACCATAATACAATAAAATAAAAGACAAATGGCAAATCATAATCAAGAGATGAAAAATTACAGCAATTGTAGCATACCACAAAGCTCCATGGCCCAAGGAGAATAAGGTCTTTATGGCCTTCCTGAGGGGCAGCAGGATTCCTTGCTCCCTGTTGCTGATCTCAGGCCATTGTGTGTAGAGCAGCCCTAACAGTCCCTTCTGCCTTGAGAGGTTTCCTGAACAGGTACAGCTGGGCTAAAGATTAGAGGCCTTCTTCTAATCCTTATCCAATCTGAAATTGCATTCGTTTTTCTTTATCTTTTGGAAAGAGAATATTACTTCCATCCTTCGGTGAAATAAAGAAGCAGCTCTGACCAGACACTGCTCTGCTTGGCTTCTTCACTGTATTCAAAAGGCTGCAAGCCACAACTGTCTTATTCTGGGGCAGAGATCTTTTATGGTACAGGGCCCTTGAGTAAATACTTTGGAAATTTATGTTTTAGATATAACTAGAATGAGATCAGTGGAATAAATTGTTTGTTGTCTCTGTCCTTTATGTCCAAAGGCATGTTGTTCAGTAGCAATTTCTTAACTTCCCTGTCTCACTTTCATGATCCTCTCTCATCCAAGTACTAGCCTAGTATAGCCCTGCTTAGCTTTTTGAAGGCCAGACAAAGTCAGCTGGTGTTCAACTGATAAATAAAAGTTAAGGTCACTCTAAATATGCTGCCTGATGTGCAAAGGTATAGCATTACAAACCAGAGTGGGAAATTTGTGGTTCTCCAGAAATTGCTGGAACCCATTTGCAATGGTATCAAACCCACTAAAACTAAAAGACAGGGATTATATAAATGCTTCCCTAGTAGCAAGATCTTCACAGCTTCCTCACTCCCATTTTAAGATCAGATAATGGGGATTATTTGAAAAGAAACACTCTGATTCCATACTTACTTTTGTAACTCACTCACTATACTTATTCCTAATCTATAAATACTTATGCCCTGGTTATGACATTGGTATCTTGACATCCACTGACTGAATTGAATTGTTCAGGAGCAATGCAGTCATGCAAGGATAACTTTCTCAAGGGCTAAAGGAAGAATAGCCTTCAAATGTCTCTCGATAATAGAATTCCTTCTATGCATGTAGCTGTTTTCTTGCTTAGAAAAAGGAATGTTTTAAAACCCAAGTTAGTTAGCAGTTTTTCCTTATGTTGATTGGTTTAGCTATCACATTATCTTTTTCAAGTGATGAAGTATAGAAATATATATCATCTCCAAAATCCACCTTGTGGGGGAGGTGAGCGGAACAGGAATTTAATAAACAAACAAATAAATAAAACAAATATCCACTGAGTTCAACAGTATTTACTCCAAATAAGAATGTTTAGAAGTGTAGTCAACAAACAGCATTCTCTTTTTCTCTCCTTCACAAATATGAGTGCAATAAATGAGTGGGGGGCAGGGAGTATGATAGCATGTAAGGCAGTGGTTACACTACCCAATTTCCAGTATTGTTGCCCAAAGCACAGCAACCTTGCTATAATTTCAGTCATCTACTTCACTAAGATGGTTAAACACACAGTTTAATCTGTATCCACTCTCTGGACTCCATAGAATTTACTGCATATTATATATACATACATAAGATAGCACTACAAAACTCTCTGAATGAAACATTGGTATGAAGCTTTGGTTAGATCATGTCCTGCCTTTATTCAGGCATAGTTCCTTTAACTGTTGCAAACAATCAGAAATGGGCAAGTGGTTAGTGTCTAATTTCTGCAATGTTTCCTGTGGAGCAACACAGGAAACTTGTGTCCCAGTGAGTAAGGTAACGTGAAAAGTGTGAAAGAAATCTGATGGCTGTAAATTGTTCATAACCTGATCATATAGTTAAACTGCATGTTTTAATCATCTTAATTCTGAAATCGGATTGTTCCAGAGGAAAATTTTGGGATGCTGATATTGTTAAGCAACACTAGGTAGTCAAGTGAAAGTATATGAAGGTGCCATCTTTCTGTTCCCCTTAGGGAAATAGGAACCAGAAAGCATAACAAGGAGTATCTAGCACAATACTGAAATTATTATAGCAAGGTAATTATGGCATTCATTTATAAATTATCTAAACAATATTTTTATTTTAAAATGTAAACAGGTTTCCAAAGAAATTATCATATCATATCTTTAAATAGCTATAAGCATATGTTAACCCTCACAATTCTTTTCAATATTAAAAAAAATGCTACATAATAGATAGAAAGAAAAAACAGAGCCATTTCAGATGGAAACTGAATCTCTATATCTGGAATCCCTACTCTCTGGTAAAATTCTACTTTTTCTAAAGCAGAACGATTGCACGGTGAAAATCTTATCTGGAAATATCTGAAAGGGTTACTACTCGTACAATAATAAACCTTTGTGTAAAAAGATGATGGGTATATAGAAAGAATGGTATAAATTAATTTACCTATTTAGTGTATTTTTAATTCAGAATGTCCTTTGCAGCAAAGATTGTACTAAAAAAATAAAATGAATAATAAATTAATAAAACCAATAATTTCCAAAATACCAGAGGCCCAGAGTTGCTTGATAGTGAGATGTACAATATATATATGTATGTATGTATGTATGTATGTATGTATGTATGTATGTATGTATATATTTCAACACAGGAAGTGTTGAAATATTACGGCTCCCGTGTTACTCCAATAACTCTTGATAAAAATGGATCTTAGAGATAGAACGTAATATATATATATATATATTACATTCTATCTATAAGATCCACTTTTATCAAGAGTTATTGGAGTAACACGGGAGCCGTAATATTTCAACACTTCCTGTGTTATAGTTTTGAATATAGAATTGACTTCAGCACTGCAAACCTTCCTTCCTAGAAGTGTTCCTACTAAACATAGCTGGATGCACTGTAAAATAGATAGCAGTAAAGGAAACAGGGTGGATTAATATACTATTCTAGGCATGTTTACCCAGAGGTTAGTTCCATGGAGATCAGTGGATTTTGTTTCCATGTAAGTATGCTTTGAATGTCAACCAAAACAAGTTTTCCACATAGCATTGATTTTTTTTTTTGTCTGAAACATTTATCCAGCCTGTTATTCAAACAGACATGGGCTATTAA
Organism: Notechis scutatus; assembly: GCF_049901735.1. Taxonomy (NCBI): domain Eukaryota; kingdom Metazoa; phylum Chordata; class Lepidosauria; order Squamata; family Elapidae; genus Notechis; species Notechis scutatus. The sequence continues at coordinate 119,503,532 of NC_142009.1, read as the reverse complement.
AACAAAAATGTACTTCCCAACAAATTGGAGAATATCATAGAGTACATTTGGATGAAGGAGGGTAAGATCCATAAATATTTGTTAAAGGTCCAATCAGTTAATGGACCACTTAAAATCTGAAGATACTGCAAACAGAAATGTTCCGGAATTCTACTTTCTCTATCTGAAACACAAGGGATCAATTTGAATTAAAAATGTTGAAATACATTCATTATTGCTATTGCAATATTATATAATAAAGAGATATACAAATTCTTTGTAGAACTATGATCATGTGAATCAGGGGTGGGATTCAAAAATCCCAGCAACCAGTTCACTGCCCGGTTGCTGGGTGGGTGCGGTCATGGTGGGTGTGGCCTACCAGAACTTCCTGTTTCCAGCTTCTGGTGGGCCTTCAGAGCCTGGGGTGGCCATTTTAACCCTCCCAAGGAACTGGAGACCTCTCCCAGGCCTCTGGGAGGAGGAAAACAGCCTCCCTGGGCTCTGGAGGCTCTCTGGAAACTGGAAATAGGCCCGTTTCCAGACTTCTGGAAGGCCCGTTTTCCTCCCTCCCAGAGTGGACCCTGCACTTACCTGCATCACGTGGAGACTCTTGGGAGGGTCGGGGCGGGGCCAGCTGGTCAGTTGAAATACCAGTTCGGCGAACCAGATGTAACTTTAACATCCGATTCGCCCGAACCGGTAGAATCCCACCCCTGATGTGAATTGTCACTTGACAATTTAGCAGCCCTAAACATATTTTTTTGCAGAATTTTAACTTGCCATTTCACTTCTATGTTAGCATGAGTTAATGCGGGCATGCTAAATTATATTTATCTGAATCATGTTAACTTTTATTTTAAAATTTATTTGGGAAAGACAAGACAAAACCAGTAGTATAGTTGCTTGACTGATTTGAAGGCACCCCTCCCCCTCAAAAAATCTCTATTTCTTGCATACATCAGCATGTTATATGTGATTTAAGTCACTTTTTGACTACCTAGAGTAGTCCCTGCAGTTTTATGGGCAAGATTTCAGACATGGTTTGCCACTGCTTGCTTCCTAGTGCTGAGAGACATTTACTGGCCCAAGAACACCCAGACGGCTTCATGTCTTAACCACTACACCAAGCTAGCTATACATATAACAGCATGCTATCACTTAAGTACCTAATTTCCATGGTTAAACTTACTTTTATGTTTTTCTTAACATTTCCCAATGTCACTTCCATAAAACAAAGTAGGCAGAAGTGTACTTATATACAGTCATTGTTGTTCTGACTAACCTTAATCCCTAAAAACAAACAACGTGTTCTACTAGCACTTGAATACCTTAAAATTTCTTCATTTTCCAATTTTTAGCCAACTTTCTTCCAAGAAAGGGCAATGAAGGTCATCATATTAATAAGCAATGGTGCTGAGGCAAGCCTCACTCCTTTCATATATGCACTTTGATGTTGCATGTATGCTGCTTTTATTTGTCCAACAAAGGCAACAAGAGCCTGCAGTTGCCATTGCTATCAAGTTACTCAAATTCATGTATTCCATCTAGTGCGATGTTTTTTCAAACTTGCCAACTTTAAGATAAGTAGAACTCAGTTCTCAGAATTCTTGAGCCAGTATGCTGGAATTCTGTAAAATGGATTGGTCCAAATAGCAGAGGTATGTGATCGTGATGGGAGGGGACTGACTGATGAAGCAGCAGAAAAGCTTCATGGTACAGCCCCCTCATCAATCACTTATTATCTGGGCTGCTGTTAAACACTGGTTTAATATTCTTTCAGAAGTGTTTTAATAAACCTATGTTCAAAAGAAGCTGAAGAGCAGCTGTCTGATAGGGGAACTGCCCATCCATCTTCACCACATCACTATGAAGCTCCTTTTTCATTACCGGTCATCTGTTAGTTGAGTTCCTTTTGACTGTACTTCTGCAGAAGTCAGGAGAGAGTTTAGCAATTTGTCTAGTAGTGTCAAAGCTTGCTTTCAAACCTCAATCTCTCCTTCTGTAAGGAAAATGATAGGTGGTTGCTTTCTCTCCAATTGGTAGCGTTTGGTGACAAATTTATTTGGTTTATAAAATGGGAAGAAACCACCTAATTTTTACGTTCCATTCTCTAAACATAACAATCCCAAAATGGCAGGGTAAGAATCAGCACAGGGGACAGTAAATTTTAAATTGGCCTATTTTTTTCTGCTAGCTCAAGAGCTAATGGATGATATGATGAGAGATGATATGTTGAAGGGTTAACTAAGACCCAAGGAAACCCTTACAAGTTGGATTGACTCTGGGGAGGGAATGTGATTGTCTTATTCATAAAGACAAATTGTTTGTATTAATATATGAAAAACCATGAACTAAGATTTACCAACTGGAATGGTTAGTTTCACATCTTTCCAAGTTAAAACCAAACAAAGATATTATGGCTCAGTAAAGTCTGTGAACTCTGTCATTGTATTTCACTTTTGCTGGTATTAAATCTGTAACTATTTCAGAGACAAAAATGTTCAACATGATGTTTTCACTAAAACGTAAAGAGTTTTGGCTAGTTTGGTAGTAAACGGCCTATTTGTATAGAACTGCTTAACCTACAGGCTTTTTGTACTAAGTGTGGACTCTTAACATTTCTTCTACTTCTTTACTGTTACAAGAAAACACATTTCTTTTAATGGATAGTTGCTTCAATTCTCTTAATTGGCTGGCACATACCACAGAGAGATGATATGTTGAAGAGTCAATCTATTTTGGGTACTCATCTGCTTCATTGCCAAACATGTGAGTAAAACAGCCTGCTCCAGAGAGGATCCAGCTTGTTCTTACCAACTGATCTAATTTCCAAAAGCTAGCAGGAATCTGTTCTAGTTTCTCCACCAATCTTGCCTATAAATCACTCCTGGAAAGTTAATTCTAGAAGATAATTGTAAAAGAGAAAGAGAAAGGATCAAAGGAGTATCACATCTTGATAGAAAAGAGCTAGGAAAAACACAGAAAAATGATGTAACAAAGATAAATATAAATGGAGAGTTTAAGGGTGTTTTCTGTCAGTGAGCTTTTAATGCCACCACTGTTCTGGTTTATTCCCACTGATGGTTCACTTTAAGCATATCAATCCTTATTCAGTAATTCCTGTCTGCCCAATAGTCTCTCTAAGCCAGAGGTGTCCAACCTTAGCAACTTTAAGATTTCTGGACTTCAACTCGCAGAATTCCTCAGCCAAGTATGTCTGACTGAGGAATTCTGGGAGTTAAAATCCACAAGTTTTAAAGTTGCCAAGGTTGGATATTCCTGCTGTAAACTGTTGCATCCCATTTCACTATGTTTTCTGTTTATGTTTAAATAAAACAACAGATGGCTAGCAGACTTATTCCCGATTTAAGATAGAATTCAGTAGTCTGATTTTTTTCTTGTCAGTTTCACAATCTACCTAGGAAGTTTGCTTTATTCTATGAATTTCAATCTGAAGTTTGAAATTGACAGTTGGAAAAATTCTGGAGTTCGTTATATTCCCAGTGTAATCAAATGCTCCTTTTCAATCACTGTGTTATTTCCTCAAATTGGAAATATGGTAGCTGAACTTTACATGACAATGTCTCTTCCTTGCCTTCTTTTGCAATTGCAATTGTGAAAACAATTTTTGCCACTAATGATCAGTTTATACAATTGCTGAAGTAGCAGCACCATTATTCAGCTTTTATTGCATGGGGTGAGAAAACTGACTCATCCTGGTATCCTTATCTGTAATCAGGAAATCAACCTGAGGGAAAGAAGTCTTGATAGAATAATATTTTCGTGGTTACAACTCTGACCATCCAAAGCACTTTAATAATAATAATAATAATAGTCCCCAAACCAACTCCAAGCGCGAACGTGTTCCAAACGCGAAGCCGGTCGTTAAAGAGCCAGAAAGCAGCAAGGGCACCAGGTGGAAAGGACAGGGTCACGATCACACGGAGATGCCCAGAGAGCGGAGCGCACATAACTAAAGGCGGCGCACGCAGTTGATTTGGGGACTACAAGGCAGCATCTGCGCCTCTTCCCGGGCGCATCTCTAGGCTGCTTCCGGAGCTAGGGGACGCTCTCTGTTGCCTACCGGCCCTTCTTCCTTGGGCTCCCTGCCGTGAGGTACACCCACTTCCTCCTGCAAATTACGCCTCGCAACTCTTCTCTCCCTTTCCTCTTGCTCCAAAAAGATTGCCATCGTATCCCGCCGATTCGGGCTTCCAGCCACGCTGTGATCCACTAGTGAGGTTGCCATCTCGGATGGAGGCATCGCAGTCTCCCTCTCTTGCTCACTCTGAACTTCGCGCGGACCAAAATAAAAAGATCGCCCGCCGTCATGTTTGGAGCTGCCACTTCCACGTTTGGAGCTCCAAATGGCGGCGGCACTCCAAACACGGAAGCGCCAGCTCCAAACGTGGCAGCGGAATGGGCAGAAGGGAAAGCAACAGCAGCGGGTGCCAAAGGTGTCTGCAGCAAAGGTGGGAGTAGGGAGCTCTCTGAGCTTCGACATGATCACCCGTTAGGAGTGGCTGTTATCGAGGATGCAAGGGGGGGAATTAAGTCACCCCCCGAAAAGACGGCCTAGCCGTTTTTTCGGGGCTCAAAAAAAAATAAGGCCCGGCCTTATTATGTGAGAAACACGGTAATAACAACAACAACAACAACAACAACAACAAAAAGAACAACAACAGCACATGATTGAATTGTTAAATTAATCCACTTGTCATTATGTAAAAAATACGACTAACCTGTATCCAAAAGTCATGGGACATAAAGTGGAAAAAGTTGTCAAAAATGAGACAGTGAAAATCTTGTGGGACTTTCAGATATATAGATGGACTGTCATTTGGAACACAACATGCCAAATAGCTCAGTTGTCGAAAACTTAAACGTACAATTTATTGATATCGCTATACTGGGAGATGCCAGAGTCGAATAAAAAGAACTGAAAAAAATCATGAAATATCATGACCTGACCATTGTACCCACGCAATTATGGATGAAACATTTAACAGTGATATCCATTGTCATCGGGGCACTTGTTACCATGTCCAAGAATTTTATAAAACACATCAAGAAATTCCAGCTTCCTGCAATAACACCAGCAGAACTGCAAAAACTATGTTACTTGGAACATTGTACATTTTAAGAAGATACTTGGTTGATATTAGGACGCTGGCAGCAACCTGTATGAACCATTAGCACCAGACAATGATATTTGTGATACATTTTTGTTTTAAAACACAAAGACCTGCAAATAAAAATAGAACAACTATGGCAAAAAAGAAAACAAAAATAGTACAAATAGTAATAGGCACTTTAGGGACAATCCCCCCCAAACCTGAGTACCACTTGAATACCATTAGCATTAACAAAGTTACCATCAAATGGCAATTGCAAAAAGCAGCTTTTTTTGAACATGTTACTTCTCTGACCACACCATCAAAGAACGTCTGTCTATCTTAAGGGAAGGACTCCACAGGTGAATAAAAGTGCCAAATTCAGTCTAAACATCTGACTGCCTGTGTGACCAACAATAACATCTGTCAATAGTACATATTTTTTTTGTCTTGCAGAGAGGTTAGGTCTGACAGAAGTTTGAGGGAGTAGAGCAAAGCTATTCTTATTATACAGGGCAAGTTTTTGTTGGGTGACACTTCTTTGCAAAAACTTTAAAATTTTAAAGAAGTGAATACCTCCAGTAGCATCTGAATATCTATAGTCGGATCCTGTCTTTTTTCATTGTGAAATCCAGAGACTTGGGAAAGTTGGTCATTTTAGAGTCTCTCTTACATTCGTCTCCTCTGAGTGCTATTTCCTTAGGTTTCTTATGATTCATAAGCTTTTTTAAAGTTAAGAATTGGAAAAAGAAAAGGATGTGCTTTTTAGGGTATGAAATGGCGGTGCAACTGAAAATTCCCAGCCTATGATGAAAGTTTCCTCAACATATCATTCAGCTTCCCAAGAGGCAGCCTCCAACACTGTATCTTTTAGGCATATGACTTTTGAATACATACTGTAGTGCTCTGCTTTGTCCCATTCCCCACTATAAATATTTTGTGATTAGAGGATGCAACATGCCAATTACAAATGGTTTGTAGCATTATCTCAACCCTCTATAAAATTCCCTGAATTAAGAAGCTGTACATGCAACCAAAGAATTTCTGGGAAAATCAAATTCTTATGGGAAACATAGATATTTGTGAATATTTATTAAGCATAGATGTAGAAGGGAACATTTGCTTCCTGATTGAAAGCCATTATGAGAGACATTTATATAATTGCCAGAGAGAGTAAATGTGCTCATCAGCCCGGCTGTCCAGGTAATATAAGGAGCAAATGGTTGATTGGTTCACCAACTGTGCCAAGACATATTATACTTATTTCAGTATTGGCTTAACATATAGTGTGCACCCAGGCTTTTCTGTTTATAAACCTTGTTTTATGGCTATTCTGAGGCCTGAAGAAAGACTTGGTCAATGGCAGAAGAGTTTAAGTTTGGACACTTTTCTCCTCAGAATCTCTATTTTGTTTTAACTGCTAGTTGTAATATTCCTGAGCTTCAATTTTTCCCTCATGCCAAGGACTGCCAAGGATTCAAGATGATTTCAAACAAACCCTGATTGGGAGGTGGAGGTGAGGTTGGAAGTTTGAAATATGTTAAGGCAGAAATGTAATTCCAAAATGTACACCCACCCACCCCAATGCAAAAAGAATCCCACCCCTCCTGAGCTAAAAAAGGAGACTTGTAAGCCACACTTTTCCACTTCTGTCCTATGGCCTTTAGAATATCCTCCCAATGCAGTAAGATGGTTTTCAACTTGGGATTCAAAAAGAGGTTCCCCTCCCTATCTCAAGAAACTCCTTGTATTATTCTATTGTTAATAAAACAACAATAGAATAGGAGTTGTGATGGTGCAATGCTTAGAATGCAGTATTGCAGGCTAGCTCTGCCCACTGCCAGAAGTTCAGTCCTGACTGGTTCAAGGTTTGACGCAAACTTCCATTCTTCCGAAGTTGGTAAAATGAGGACCCAGATTGTTGGGGTCAATATGCTGACTCCATAAACCATTTAGAGAGTGATGTAAAGTACTATGAAGTGGTATATAAGTACTAATAAAATAATTTTTATTACATTGCTCTTGTTACAATCCAAGGCATAGTTAGTTGAATCCAGGGGATTAACTGGAAATCGCATTAATTTTTTCCAGTCCCATTAATTTCAATCAATTGTTCCCATGCTGGTTGCATAATTATAAAGCAGTTACAGGTTTGGGGATATCAAACTTCTTGTGGAGAATGTTCTTTATTGGTACTTCGGTGCCCTAAGCACATTAAGTAATAAAATAATGCCATCTTGTGGTGCTTTACTGAATTATATATCAATAATATCTTATTATTTATATATAGCACTTGGAAGAAAAACCTCACTATGTTTATACTTTATATCCAGGTCATTCTGTTTAGGATAAGACCATCTGACTGGTCCAGGCAGTAGCCAGGAATCAACATGGATTCAGAGGAACCAAGATGTGATGAATGGTTAGCTAGCTAGACAGACAGATACATTTTATAAGGTCTGGTAGATGAGACAGTATTTTCCTGGGCTGGATGATTTGATAATACCATTGTTGTTCACAATCCAGGAATAAGTGTGTGTATGTATTTCTCTCTCCTGATCTAGTTAAATTGATTTTATAGTTTTAAAAAATAAAAGTAGGGTGCACACTTCCCTACCTAGCAATACCAGCAATTAAAAAAGCCATTCCATTCATTCCCTTTCCAAATAACTTGGGATCTTTTTTGAATGATCATTAAGTTACATCCCAATAACTTTTAGTTGAGCAAATAACATATATTTTCCCACACCAAAAGCCACCTTTTATTCACTATGACAGGTCTAGCTGTCAAAGCGTGACTGGAGGGAGAACATTTATAAAAATGGAAGCTAGCCTTTTCCTTTCTATTGGTAGTTAAATACCCAAGGAAAGCTACCTAATACAGTATGGCTATAACTGCCAGATAGAAAAAACTGAATCCCGATGGCCTTCCTGATTTCTGTCACCCAGATATAGGACCTCTAATACTTTATTGCCATCCTGGGGATAGACATGTAATTAAAAGCATGGACATATAATTAAAAATGTCTACAATGTAAGCACATTTCTTATAAAGTAAAATCTAAATTGACTCCGAAATGAGCATAAAACAGTACGTCTGATTCTCCAAACTACAATAAAACACCAATTTTACAATGCTTAAAGAGTCTAAATTTCACATTAAATATTCAGGCAGCAATCATGTACAGTTCATGCCTATGCATAAAAACACAATGCAACAAGAGAGAAAGGCAAGATATGGGCAAAACATCACAAATTGTTTTCTTGGCAATTTCCCAAATCCTACAAACCTTTCTCAGCTCCCTATTTAAATACAGTATGATGACTTCCAACAATGATATATCTGCTCATATTTATCTGCTTGTACCATTTGACTCAAAGCTATCCTTTCCATTAACATAATAAACAAAATATTTATTCATAATACATATTTAAAAAGTTGGTTGACAGAAGCACCCTTCCAATATTATGAACCAGAACTGGATAATTACCTCTAAAGAACCCACAGAAGCGCCAAGACTTTCTTCTTCTCCCAAATGTCTTCGATTATTACCGGTACTTTAAATGTTGGCTTTTCCAAAAGGAGGATTACTCACATCTTCAGGCAATTATTCTGAGAAAAATGTAGCAGCATCATTGGATGACATCATTATGTTAATATACAAATACAAGACGTGAGGTAGCATTATTTATCTGTTTTTATAAGATTCCTCATCACCCTCATCTAGCTATGGGAATTTAGAGAAACATTTACCCATATGTACAAAACTACACGATGAATAATGGGACCTTTTTTTAAAAGAAAGCTCCTGGCTAATTTATCAGTGGCACTATCAGTTTACAACACTGCTTAGCTAAATGATGCCTTTCACTTTGTATGAGACATAGTGACAGGGACATTTGGAATACTGCAAATATGTTAGGAAATCAGGGATTATTTGGAATGAAAAGAAGTTAGCTGATTACCCAACATTGGAAATACCTAATATGCAAGTTATTTGGCAAGTAGAAGAAAAGAATAAGCTTTGAGACAATTCCCTAGTCCCACTCATTTACCTAGTATACAGATAATATCCCAATCTCAATATCAAGATACATTTGAATGAAAGCATGAGAGAAACACTGATGATATTTTTTCCATTTCTTGATAGGTTCTGGATAATGGCAATACAAATCTATTAAATTTGGCTCTAAGCAAATTGTACTTTGCTGGGGGGCGGGGGCGGAAACAGCCTTAATTATTGTTGCTGGGTATATACTAGAATAGTCCAGAATAGTTATTTGGACTATTTCAGGCTGCTTCATTTTTCCACAAATCAAATGATGAGAGTTAGGATTAGTCACTAGGATCCCAGTTAGGAAATCCTGTGATTGTGTTTGTCACCTCCAGTTGCAACTGGAGCATTGCAACAAGAACCACGTCTGCTTCCATGGTCTCTTGACAATAGCACTTTTGGTCAGCTGATTTATGTCCACCCCACTTGTGAATACTGAAACAGCTACAAACGAAACTGTTGTTTAAGACCGTATGACTTCATTTCCCATTAGAGCAGGGTCAGCAACCTGTGGCTCTGGAGCCACATGTAGCTCTTTCATCCCTCTGCTGTGGCTCCGTCACTCAAAATATGTCACAACTGCCAATGTGTGACACTTGCCGGCATGCAATTTACTGAGCTTTTCAACCTCCGGTAGGCCAACCATGGGTAAATCCAAGAAAAGAAAAGTTTCAGAAAAAAACGTTTAATTCAACTACATATGCTAGTTTTGTGGCCGCTCAGGAAATAGTCAGGCACGGGAAGGGTTTTGTGGCTCCCGGTGTTTCTTTTCTGTGGGAAATGGGTTCAAATGGCTCTTCGAGTGTTTAAGGTTGCCAACTTCTGCATTAGAAGAAACTGTTGCTTCAGTCTTCCTTTCACCACATGAGCTTACAAGTGTTGGAAGAGAAGTATTAGTCTGAGGGCTTTGCAACCTTGCTTCAATAGACCAGCTCAAACAAGTGAAAAGGAAATGTTAAAAGAATTTGTCAGTTTCCCTATCTTCTTCAATGCTGCATAGTTGACATAAAAGTACCAGGTTGCTTGTGTTTCATTTTTGTATGGAGTGAATAAAGGAGATTTTTAAAATTTTAATTTAGATGTATTATTTACAGGGCGACTTCTTGTTCTCATCATCATTTCAAATCTGCAGAAGTGAAGACAACTGCAGATCACCTTCAACCTTCTTTCTGAGGGTTTGAGAAGTAGAATGTGATATTATAAAGAATTTACAGATCTTTATAGAACACAGTAAAAATTAAAAAAAAACAATTATGTCCCTTAGAAATAATAAGTTGATAGTGTTAGAACAAAATGCCTTCCTATAAATATGTTGTTGATTCATAAAGTGGAAAGGAAAATGAGACTGTTATTCTAAGAATACTTAATTTACAGTTTGTTCCATCAAAATATAATTTCCTCCTGAAAAGGTACATTTAAAATGGGGGGTTAAATGTGAAATAAGTCTTTGTCTCATACTTTAGAATCAAACAACGACAGAACTTGCTATCACCCAACCATATAACATACTTTGGCATTTAGAGTCACCGTTCTATAGCTGTAAAGAGAAAAAATGGAACAGCTCTGAACATTCCTTCTATAGAAAATTCTTTATGGGAGTTATAATGGAAGTATGTCTAACAACCTGTTTTTCCTTACTTTATTGATTGTTCCTGTGCTGTCCAGACAGTTTAGAGTTAATGGGATTTGGGATAGTTAGTTAGAAATTGAGAGCTGTCTCCTTAAGGGAATGCATCATGATGAATGTAGTTAAGGTATCCTGGGAAATGTAGTCCATGTCATGTGGTCACATCTGTAATCCTGATTGGTCACTAAAGTGAGCCTTGTTGGGTTGGGGGAGGTTCCCTCACTCTTTCCTGAATCCATTACCATGCAGCTGCTTCTATCATAGCCTGAATCCATAATTTATGGAACTGCTTTAATCATCATGGGGATGAGAGTTTATTATCTTTCTACACCACAATTCAGGTATGCAAAGGATTGGACATTAAGAAGAACCTCATCATAAATGTGAGTTGATAAGGATGCCTGATGAACCAATAAAAAAGACTTTGTGTGGATGCTTCGTGGAGTTATTCTGTCTGCTTTATGCCATCCAGACAGTAATAAGCAGAACAGTTCCTGTTGCACACAACCCAGAGTTACTTTGTTTGCCGTGGACAGCCCAATCAATCAATCAATTAATCAATCAATCAAATAACATAAATGAATAAGGGTTTTCATACTAAAATGGATTACCACATTCATATATCACCTGAGATGCATTTGACTCTAACATCCAAGTAGCCATAAAAATAAAGGGGGAAGTAACATATAAAGTAACACTCATTCCACCAATCTAGCCCATTGCTCAAGTTACATAAAATACAAGTTTAGGTTGATTTATTTGAAATAAGGAAAATGTATGTTTGATTGAAGTGCAAATTCATTTAATTTGCCTGCAGTTTCAAACTGATATTATGATAATACATACCATTTCCTCTGGGATGTTAGAAGAAAAGAAACACATGCATACATACTGACAAAACACCAGGATGTTCAGCATATTTTAACCTAAATATAGAACATATAACAATATAAATTATTTTGCATTGTATTATGAGGTATATTTATATAAATAAGTATTCATTTATAATATATTAGTATATTAAATAATATAATGGATATATCAAGTAATGCAATAAATTTATTTGGTTGTATTTTTATTTATTATAAAACTTATTATATTGTATAAGTAACTGTAATTGATCATCAGTTATATTAGGATTGGACAGTTTAATAGATTCCAGATATTTTAGATCACATTGCTATTTAGTATTGGCCATTTTATCCAGGGCAAGTAGAAGCTGAAATCAAAAATTTAGAGAGCACCTATTCAGATTACTGACTCCTAATTTATATGTTGCCATTCATACTGCACTGATTAGGCTACGGTACCTTAAGCTTTGTGCTGTGATCTAATACATATTTACTTACAAGGCTTTATGGCTCCCCCATCAGTCTATTGAGTATACTGTATATGCTTTGAAGCAGGCACCTGATTTTTCTTTTCCTGCTCCCCTCTCCTGCCACTTCAGGCTTTCAAACAGTTTCTTTTAAGACTGTGAGAATTGCCAACTGGGAATTTAAAAAACAAATCAGCATTGCATTTCAAAGTCAATGAAATCATAACATCCTCATCAGTACAAGAATGTAATAACTTTTAAAAGTTTCCATTTGGAACCTTGATGCTGAATAAGAATAAGCCTAATTTTGTTTGTTTAAAAATATGAAAAGATTAATAGAATTATTAAAGTTTATTAAGATATTAAATATTGGAATTTTATAATACATTATTTAATGCATTAAATATATTCAATATACAATAAAAAATTGATATACTATCTATTGATATATTTTAAAACACGCATCTCTCGCTCAGTTGATTATAAATCAGGAAGAAAGGAAAGGTGGAAAGGTGACTATGAATGAACAGGATCATTTCTGTTTACCTGCTACTACCTCACCACCTGTTTCTATCATTTGGAATTTTAGAGCCTTCTTGCTTCTAGTCTTTGGACCCAAAATTTAACTTAATTACATCACTGGCAGGTAAACAGCATTAAATTTCTCACAGACAAAAATCTAAAAGCCATAGTAATAAGCAACATAAATACAAAAATACTAACCATGAGACCAAGAGAAGATAAAAATGGTCCTCTCAGCAATGGAGCTATTGGGACAAATATCTGGTTGCCTGGCTGTCCTAGGCCTAGCAGTATAACAAGGTCTGGAGAGAGGGCTTTATGAAAAATCAAAAGGGATTAAAAAAAATAGACACTTATCTAAGTTTTATTTTAGAACAGAAATGCAAAATGTGTGGTGTCATTCATTTCCACAAAACCTTAAAAGTAGAACTCCCCAGAATCCCCTCTCCCAATGAATTTATAATTCTAATGTGAGAGAAGAAAAACTACTCCGCCTAGGACTGGGGGAATAGTCCTGTTAAGTATATTTAATCTAATTCAGTTTAGTTAATTTAAATGTAAATGAAAACAATCTTTTTTTTGTCTCCACCTGTTTTTGGGAATATAGCCCCTGGGACTCCAAACAAAAGGGAGCCATTTGGGCTCAGAAAAACTATGCAGCTGTCCTGTCTTGGAAACTCGTCCTGTGGTCTGTCGGACGGGTGGGACTGTAGAGGATTTAAAAGCTGATTAGACCTATTGGCCTACCTCTATGGAAAGCAAGATTGTTCCTTAGTTAACAAAATGTATTGAAAATGGCTTAGAATAAAGTGACAAAAAGACTCAGAACCTGAATTATTTTCCCTTTAGAATCCAGTTGATCTCTGAGATTTTCTCACTGATGTGAACTGCTGAGGCAGCTATTTTAAGAAAAAAAATCCACCTGAGAAATGACTAAATGGTTAGGATGTTAATCTCTTTCTGGCTTTTAAGATATCATTTCAGTAATTCTCAAGAACCTGTGTTTATTTGGAGTCTGGTATCATTGTTCTTCATACCAGCATATTCTACATTCAAAGTTGACATGTGGTTTGTGGGAGTAGCAAGAGCTTAGTGAGAATGAAGCAAAATGGAAGGCACCATATAGCAATAGCACTTATATACCACTTTACAAGGGGCCACGGCAGAGGTGGTATTAAGCAGGTTCTGACCAGTTCTGGAGAACCGGTACTGGAAATTTTGAGTAGTTCAGAAAACTGGCAAATACCACTTCTGACTGGAGATTTTATAATATCCTTCTCCTGCCATGCCCACCAAGCCACGCCCACAGAACCAGTAGTAAAAAAAATTGAATCCCATCACTGGGCCATGGTGGTAAGACTCTGGCCCTGCGCACTGCTGAGGTCAGCAGCTCAATTCCCGTGAGCAAATAAACTACATAAGGATAAGGAAGGAGCCTCCCCCAATTGCCTATTGGCATTAAGGCATCCTGCGGGTAACGATAACACCACCTGAAAAAAATCCTTTCAGAGGCAGTCAGCCACCTTGGTGATCCCTGGCTAACACGTGCCATACGCTAAAACAAAACCTGCTTTATAGTGCTTTACAGCCCTAAGCGGTTTACAGAATCAGCATATTTCCCCCAACAATCTGGGTCCTCATTTTACCCACCTCAGAAGAATGGAAGGCTGAGTCAACCTTGAGCCAGTGAGGTTCGAACTGCCAAACTGCTAGTAGCCGGCAATCAGCAGAAGTAGCCTGGAGTACTGCATTCTAACCACTCTATCACCATGGCTCATATGTCACATGGCTCCAGGATATTTTTGGGGAGGGGTGGGGGAAGCTTCTGTTTAGTAGATGCAAGAGGTTTCATTGAATTTCATGTAAATGGAAGTTTATTGTTTCCTATCTGTGCACTGGTGTTCACTTATGCCTTACAGGCTATATGATATCAACCATATGTTACACTTTCAATAATCAGCCTAATATCTTCTCTTTTCCACAAATTTTAGAGACGCATATTATAATATTTCATTTTGATATGTAGGAGCTTACAGACACCTTTTTAGGTATATGTTAACAGTTTACTAACAGTAGTAGCATTAGTAAAAAAAGCTGATAAAAATATTCAAAATAATATGCATCTAAGACTTTAGACTTTCTATAATGTTTAATTCCAAAACAAAAGCAAAAACAAAAAAGAAAAACAGAATTGATTTATTGTCTTTCTTGGAAGCTAGCCTTTCATCCCTTGTCTACTGCCTGCCATTGGCCTAGTATAATTATTGTCCGTCCCATCTGTCTTCTTATTTTTTCAAACAAATTTTCTAAGTGTTGTAATGGTTTAAAAGCAAAATGTTGCTCAGCTTTCTATCCTATAATGCTCCTGTTATTGTTGTTTGGTCTGGATGAAACAATGGATTTTGTGAGAAACAAGACTTTTAGAATTTGGAAGGTCATAATTTGAGGTTTGAATGATATGGATATTTATGGTATAATAAAGTTAAAATTGAACTGGATTTCAAAAATCACTTTATTAAACTAGCTATGTTGAGAATATGGAATAGATATAAAGTTGTGACTGAAAACTCTTCTATGGATTTCAATTCAAGAAGTATACAGTAGAAAACAAACAGGAGACAAGGATAAATAGTTGAAACATTGGGAATTATTGGAAAAACATTGAGGGAAATTTAAAATTAAATCAAGAGAGCAGTTAATAGCAGACAGATGTAAGATGTCTATTCCCATTAGAGGTATCAAATAGTCTAAATAGGCAAAAAAAAAAATCATGGTATTGTTGAAAGAAATATCTTTCTGGGTTCAGTTCCAAGTGGGGGAAAAAAGACACTGGAAACATGGAGGCTGCTTGGAAGGTTTAATGGTAGACAGGACCACATGGCCTGGAGCTCCAAAGTGAAAGGAAGAGATCAATAAAAAGGGCTGAGGTGCTGAGAGTGCCTGGGTTTTATAACCCCTGTTGGGATTTGAATTTGATTGGTTGTCAAACTCCCATGGGCAACTCTGTAGGCTGTCCTGAGTTCCAGACTTGGTCTAGCCTTGCTGGGTGATTTATGCCCTTAAAAGGGATTTTGACAATTGTTATAGCTTTACCTGGAGATCTTTCTTATGTAAAGTATTCTGGCCCAGGCCTTAATGACCCACCCATTAACAAAGGTGGGGGTGAGATTCTGTTTCTGGGGTGAGATTCTGTTTCTGGGGTGAGTTTCTGCTTCTGAGTTTCTACTCTTTTTAGAGGAAATATTCTGCCTTTTTAATATTTCCTGCTAAAATGTTTAAATTTTTGTGGAATTTGAAACTGAGAAAGAGCAAATTAAAGAATGTATAATAAAATGGGCTATGAATTTTAGTTATATTATACAGATGAACCAATGGGAAAATATGTGGTTAAAATTTAAATTATGATCTTAAACAGAATTTCTATAAAATGATGCATTGTTGATACATGATGCAGAGATGAAAAGATTCAACAGTACCCTCTCTATAGAAGAATGGTAAGTGAAATTGACAAATTGTGCTGAAATGGATAAATTAACTTCTTTGATTACAGAAAAAACATTCTCTACTGTGACTGATAATCTTGACTGGATATTTTGAGTAAAAATAAATAAAATGAACTTGTGATTTATGGATTTGATGATTAGATAGGATTAGAAAAAGTTAAATATTATGATGTAATTGTGCTTATAACTGCTGTGAAGAATATCAGAAGTAACTTCTTCATGTTTTTTCGTTTTATTTTTCTTCAAGTTTTCTTTCATTGCACTTTTTGCTTTCTGTTTCCTTTTGTTTTTTCTTTCTTTCTTAGTTTGCATTAGCGTTCATCTTTTTAAAAACCTTCATTAAAAATGATGTTTTTTCTTAAAAAAACCCCCAATATTGCTGTTATCAGGTAACTATGCTTGGGGGTATAGGTGAGGAAGAAAAGGACAAAAGGGGCATCTACTAATCTACTTTTCTCACTTTGGTGAAGAGGAAATCTGCCAGTTGCAGCATCTTCACAGGACTTTAAATGGCTGTAGAACCTGGGAAAGGGCAAGCAAGGTTTAAATCCCAGAGAGTCCTGCTGTGTGAAGGGGAGGGAAAAGTTAATATATCAATAGTGACCATGCCTGGCCTGCTGTATATTAGAATGTGAAATATTCCTCTGCTCTGCTCTGATAGATATGTTCTTGAAAACCAGCCTCATGTAATTCTACTACCCTTTTCTTTATGTGTGCTTAGAATACCAAGCAAAGCCAAAACCCCCATTTTTTAAAATTCTTGCAACATTTTCAATCTTATTCTTGCTTTTTCCCTTTGCCAGACAAATTTCAAAATTATTGTATTCAGCTCATTAAAAAAAATTCCTATTTTTATAGGGATCGTTTGAAATAAAAAAAGTATCTTCGGCAAAATATTCATTTTTATAGTTGAAATCCTTCCTAACATTGATAATGCATTTCTCCAAATCTGCTTTAATTTGTTGTAGTAGTCTTATATACTAAGTATATTCCCAAGTATTTTACTTTCTTAGTATCTGAAGGTCTAATTTTTTGTCAATTCCTCTGTTTTTCTGTGAGATTTTTAATTAATATGTTTGTTTTACCTTTATTTTCAGTCCCGCAACTTTTCCATATTCTTCTATTTTTCCCATTAACTTAAGACCAGATTCCATTGGCTCTTCTAAAATAAATACTAGATCATCTGCAAATGCCTGTAATTTGTATTTTTCCTTTTTTATTTCCATGCCTTTTATTTCTGGATCTTGTCTGGCATTTCTCGTTAACACTTCCAACAATGATAGTATAAATAGTAATGGGGAGACTAGACATCTCTGTCTTGTGCCTTTTTTATATTAAAATTCTCCATATCGAATTTAAACAATTACTGGTACCTCTTATTGATATCAACAAAAACAAATTTGAGGTTCCCACTTTCCCTATCTATAGTCCTTCACAATTTTAAAAAGTTTTTGTGTACATATCTTCAAAGATAAGCATTTATAGATTATTTCCTATAATGTATTCATTTTAATGGACATATCCTCCTAAGAAAGTCATGCTGTATACATTTTGGATTAGATAATTGCATATCAAGAATCAAATAAATGTGAATACTGAAGGATATCTGAATTTCAATTCTTAAATATATTTGGAAATCTAACAGGCTTTTACCTAACCAAAAATTAAATTACTTTCTTCTCTATAAACAAGGAAAACAATACTGCAGTTAATGACTTTAATCCAACCTATGACAATACAGGTTTACTGTAGCTTATTCTATTATTGTAAGAAGTTATTTCCTTCCTTCAAATGTTATATAAACTACAAGGAAATTGATTATTTTAAATTCAGTATTGTACATTTCATGCCACATAAATTACTTTCTTCTCCATATACAAGTAAAACAATGGTGAAACTATAGTACTTGAAGCCAATCGACTACAATATAAGTTTATTGGGGGTTGTTCTATTATTGTAAAATCGTTCCTTCTTTCAAACATTATATAAACTATAACAAGGAGTACTTGTTCAAAATACAAACTGTACATTTGATATTTCCCTCAAAAAATCCAGGCTATTAAACATATGTATGTATGTATGTATGTACCGTGTTTCTCCAACAATACGGCCTCCACCAGTAGGAAGACCCAGCATGTTTTCTAGGCATAAAATCAAATTAAGCCCCTCCCCCCAAATTTAGGCCTAGTTTAAAACATGCAAAATAGGGGGAAAGGTGGGGGGACTTGCCATTTGGAGTGCCGTTGGAGCTGCCACCGCCGTTTGGAGTGCCGTTGGAGCTGCTGCCGCCGTTTGGAGCTGCCTCTGCCGTTTGGAGCCGCCTCTGCCGTTTGGAGTGCCGTTGGAGCTGCCTCTGCCGTTTGGAGCCGCCGCCGCCATTTGGAGTGCCGCCGTCATGTTTGAAGCTGCCGCTTCCGCGTTTGGAGCACTGCCGCTGTTTGGAGCACCACCGCCACTCCAAACACGCGGCGGCAGCTCCAAACATGGAAGCGGCAGCTCCAAACGTGACGGCGGCACTCCAAATGGCGGCGGCGGCTCCAAACGGCAGAGGCAGCTCCAAACACGGAGCGGAGCTGCCGCCGTTAGGAGCTGCCACCGCCGTTTGGAGTGCCGCCGTCACGTTTGGAGCTGCTGCTTCCGTGTTTGGAGCTGCCGCCGTGTTTTGAGTGGCGGTGGTGCTCCAAACAGCGGCAGTGCTCCAAACGCGGAAGCGGCAGCTTCAAACGGCGGCGGCGGCTCCAAACGGCAGAGGCAGCTCCAAACGGCGGCAGCAGCTCCAACGGCACTCCAAATGGCAGCGGAATGGGCAGAAGGGAAAGCAACAGCGGCAGGTGCCAAAGGTCTTGGGTCTGCAGCAAAGGTGTTTAGTGGGAGTAGGGAGCTCTCTGCGCTTCGCCATGATCGCCCGTTAGGAGCGGCTGGTGGCGAGGCTGCCCACGGGGCACTCTAGATGAGGATGAAAGGGGGGAAATTAAGTTACCCCCAAAAAGACGGCCTAGCTGTTTTTTCGGGGCTCAAAAAAAAATAAGACCCGGCCTTATTATGTGAGAAACACGGTATGTATGTATGTATGTATGTTTGTTTGTTTTCTGAGGTTTTCGCAGGTATTTGTATGTGGATCTTTGGTTATTCAGGTTTTCTCCCGCATAAAATTGGAAGTATCTAGGCGATGTTTCGATGAAGTCTCATTCATCATCTTCAGGCTTGTGTCTTTGGCTTTGTGCTTCTCGGAGTAACGAGATATATTCTATATATACTCCGAGAAGCACAAAGCCAAAGACACAAGCCTGAAGATGATGAATGAGACTTCCGGCGCCTAGATACTTCCAATTTTACGTGGGAGAAAACCCGAATAACCAAAGATCCATACATATATATATCCACACTTTTTCTTTATTGGTAGTTCTCAATTTATGACAATTTAGCCCAGAATTTTGCTCTTAAGTTGCTGTGATCATAAGTCATATGACCAGACTTAATTTTATGTCTGTTTTTATAAATACTGTGGTCATTAAGCAAATCACATGGTCATTATGCAAATCATGTGGTTGTAAATCCAAATCCAACTTATTGAATGGGCTTTTTTTCACAAAACATGATCATGTGACTTTGGGATGCTGTAACTGATCATTAAGGTGATCTGGTTGCCATGAACTTGAAATGTGATCACATGAGCATGGGTGTGGTATTGTAGTTGTAACTTCAAGGACAGGTCATAAGTAATGTTTTTTTTTTAGTTTGCTGTAACTTTGAACTGTTGTTAAATTACCACTAATTGGGCAAGAACTACCTGTATTCTTGTAATTTCTGGATAGGATAGAATAGATTGAGAAAAAGTAACTCACCAAATACAACTCCATGTTAACTACAAAACTCATGACACGAAAATCCATGGTTAATCTACTTCAAATAAATGTGATATTTGTATAATTGATAAAAGTATGCTTTTAGGAAATTGTTTATGCTTACCTAATTATTCCTTCTTTCACATTAATGTATTGTTCTGTTCCAAACTCAGATTAGTTACCGTATTTGCCGGCGTATAAGATGACTTTTTTGCCCTGAAAAACATGCCTCCAATTGGGGGGGTCGTCTTATATGCCGGGTCATCTTATACGCCGGCAAATAGTAATTGGGAAGCACTGCGGCTGCCCGCGGCTGAGGCACTTTTGCGCACCATGGAAAGCGATCCCGTGAAGCCGAAAGGAGCAGCCAGCCTTCTCCCAGCTCCCAAGGAAAGCAGGCTCGCACCGCCCGGGCTCCGCTGAGGTATCCGGCTGGGGCTGTCAGAAGTTGTTACCGCTGGCGCGGCTCCGCGCGGCTCCAGTCCCGCGTTGCCTCGGGAAGGGAAAGGCAAAACCAGGAGCCGCTGCTGCCATTGCAAAGTGCCGCCGCGGCTCTTCCTTTTGCCTTTCCTTCCCGAGGCAATGCGGGACTGGAGCGCGCGGAGCCGCGCCAGCGGTAACAACTCTGACAGCCCCAGCCGGATACCTCAGCGGAGCCCGGGCGGTGCGAGCCTCGTTCCTTGGGAGCTGGGAGAAGGCTGGCTGCTCCTTTCGGCTTCACGGGATTGCTTTCCACGGTGCACAAAAGTGCCTCAAAAAAAAAAAAAAAGTGCAAAAGTGGAAGGCGTGCGGAAGAGGGGGCGAGTATATAACAAACTATATTTTGAGTGGAAATGTTGGGGGGTCGTCTTATACGCCGGGTCGTCTTATACGCCGGCATATACGGTATATTCAGATCACATCATTGTTATACAAAGTGCAAATATTTAAAATTACAAACATTCTTTTCTTCAGGGTGTAGTCTTGAAAGCTAGATATTTTAATATTCTCTTGATTGTGCTGCATTTTGTCTCTATTAGTTTGGGATGTGAGCCGGGGCGTTGGAGTCCAGTACAAAATAAAATTATATGGCTATATTTAGTTGGACCAAAGATTCCATTGGAACTTCATTTACTAGATTATTCCATTCGACAAATATTACTTTAAATCTAAGTTCTACCATTGATTTCCTAACATTTAGTTAAAAAATAGAACCCTTAGTCCTAATCCATTTATTTGCCATTTGGTCAATCGATTTTGTATTTGTGAAAACCAACAGATTACCATAGCAATCTGACCACAAGCAGTAATATTCAAATAAACTAAGAACAATTAAAGATAGATAAATATCCTAATGTTCTGCACAGGTTATATATTTTAATTTATTCCTGAGATCTATCTAGCAAATTTCTGCAGATTAAAATTTACAGCTAATTCAACCTGAAATATTATTTTATGCCTATCATTTCAGGAAAATACTGATCAGTGTATCTAACTTACGGATTTGATATTCAAAATGCAACATCAATTTATATATGTTTTTCTTATATAGTATCTCCCTAATGGAAATACATTATTTCTCAAATTAATTTTGTTCTAAAAAAATAATTTGTCTTTATAAATGTTCAAATTCTTTGTTATGTGTAAACTTACGTTTTGATTAGGAAATGAACAAAATTTTTCTTTCTCCCTTTTTTTGCACATAAAAAACATGTTCTTTGAAATTTGCATCATCATCATCATCGTGTAGCTTGGCCAAAGCCAAAATACTGTGCAAGTTGTAGTGCAAATTAGAATGCATTACTCTTATTTACTTAACACATACTTCTGAGAAAACATTTCTAAATGTGTAATTATACCATATATATAGCTCAAAAATTGAAATAACATCTAAATCTCTATTGCCGTGATGGTGGCACGCAGAGCCATTTGTACGGGCACGTGAGCCCCAGCCAAACCTACCTGCATTACGCGTGTGTGTGCCTCCCAGCTGATTTTTGGCCTGTTTGAGGCCTTGTTTGGCCTCCCAGAGGCTTGAGGGAAGTCTCTGCAGCCTTTGGAGTCTGAAAAACAGGTATTTCCTGTTTTGGAAATACCAGAAGTGATGAAGTGGGCCTGGGAGGCCGAAAAAGGCCTCAAACGGGCTGAAAATCAGCTGGGAGGCACGTGCATCTGCAGTGCAGGTAAGGAAGTGGCAGGGGGATATTGCGTGTGCATGTGCAGAGAGGGTGGGGTGCATTGTATTGTGGGTGCCGGCACGTGCACGCTTTCGGCACACCACAACAAAAAGGTTCGCCATCACTGATCTATTGTGTCTTTCAGGACATTTTATAAACTTTTGGTATCAGTTACTTAATATCACCTAGATCAGGGGTCCCCAACCGCCGGGCCGCAGACTGGTACCGGGCCGCGGAACAAGCCTTACCGGGCCGCTGGTTGCTGGGCGCCGCCATCTTTTTTGGTAAAAAAGCAATTTTTCGTCAAAAAGATGGCAGCGCCAGCGCTTCGTGAGCTTTTCCGGGTAGAAAGCCATTTCTACCCGAAAAAGCTCACCGGAAGCGCTGGCGCTGCCATTTTTTTTGACGAAAAAAATCGCTTCCGGTGACGTCACCGGAAGTGATTTTTCGTAAAAAAAAAATGGCGGCGCCCAGCTGACGCCGGAACCGGGCCGCGGCGCCCAGCTGACGCCGGAACCGGGCCGCGGCGTCGAAAAGGTTGGGGATCCCTGACCTAGATGAAAGAACAATGAAGATACACAAACTCATTTAGTTGCTGTAATTTTTCTTCATTTATATATAATTTGCAATTATTCACATTATTTTTCTGCCAAACATAACTACCTTTATTTTTGGTACATTAATTTTTCAAATCCATACTTACTAAAGAAATCTTAGGAAGGACTGGCCTTAATGGAGCAAGCAGTTAAAAGTGGCAGTGTGGAATGTTTACACTTTCAGACTTGCAAAATTGATATCAGCCCTTCCAGGTAGACAGGAAACATGACTAGATGAACTAATTCTTCTTCATTTTAAGACTATACTAACAGAATCTATTTTTTTCTCCCTCTGACGGTTAAGCCACTGCAAAGTTCTCTTGTCCAACTGTTTCCTAGGCAGCATCTCTTCCCCTTGACCCCCAAAATCATCCACACATCAGAACATCAGAACTGAAGAAGCTTCTTGGATGAGAAGCAAAACATCTTTAAGGAAAAACAAAATAATTCCAGTTGCCTCTTGAAAAAGCACCTTTGGGACAACCATGACCTGGATGGTTGAGAATCTCCATAGACATCCACATATTCCATTACAGATATATAGTTGGATATCTGTTCTGATGATATCCTACTCTATTAGCAGTGATGGCTAACCTTTTCGGCACTGAGCGCCCAAAGCGTGTGTGAAGTTGCGCATACCTACACAAACCCCCAAAATGCAACGAGTGCACATCCCCTGCACATGTGCCCCACGTGTCCCCCCAGCAAATACACCCTGTGTATGCGTGCATGTCCCCGCGCATGTGCGCAGGTCCCCCCGCATGCTCCCCATCCCCTGCACATGCACAACAGAGACCCAGCTGCCAGTTGGCTGGCAGCAGCACGCTTGCATGCTTGGGCTTGCACGGCATAGCTGAGCTGGGGCAACAGCTTGCGTGCCTGCAGAGAGGGCTCGGCATGCCACCTCTGGCACGCATGCCATAGGTTCACCATCTGGCTCTATGGTAATGGATGAGCTCACCCAGCAGCCTCATGTAATGTTAAATAGGAAAGCACTGAACATTGTGGTAGCCCACATAATAGGGGCAGAGGATGGGACATTTCCCCCCCAATCACCACCTATTGGAATCGATTCTAGAGGAAGGAGGCAAATCAGCACAACACTGTGCTGCCAATTCCCAATCCTCTCAACTGATCTAGGATACCATGGTTGATGGTATTGAAAGCTACCAAGAGGATGGATGCACAATGCCATCTCGCTCGTATCAGAGGTCAAAAATCCACCCCATATCCAGGTCTGAATCTTTACTGAAAAGGTTTAGATAACTGACTTTCCCCACAGTCCTCAAAGTCTGTTGCGTAACCACCCTTTCAACTACCTTTCCCAAAAAGGAGAGATAAGGTACTGGGTGAAAATTGTCCAACACGGTGGTTTCAGAGATGGCTTCTTGAGCAGAAGCGAATCAGGGCACAACCTTAATCAAAGAATTAACTACTGCTAGAACCCATACACACATACATGCACACACAAATATGTACTGTATATAGCATACATGGAGACCTATTTGTGTTTTCCATAAGAATTCTGGATGGCACATTGAAATTCTGGGACAAATTGTGTTGAAAATATTGCTGCAAGTACCTAATTTGCAAATGTCAGGTGCAGGAGAATGTGCAAATTATTGAACCATTGCACCAGTTTTTCACATAAGATTTTGCTTAACTTTTTATGAAGATTAGAGCCATACATGAGAAGAATGCTAAATGACTAGGCACTTAAAAAAGTGAGATGTGAGATCAGATACTTAATGTAAGATGAATAATGAAAAGAGTGAGAGAACACAAGAAAGCTCATCTTTGCTTCACTAATTATAGCAAGACCTTTAATTATGTCATTTAGTCCAAAATATGGAATGTATTAAACCTAATACCGGTAGGTATGCTGTACTACTACTATGCCTCTTCCTTTTTCTGATCATGGAAATCTGTTCTAAAAATTGAATTTACAAGTATACTGTTGTTTTGAATATTGAAGACAAGTATATTGTTTTCATATTTATTTAACTAATGTAGCCAATAGAAGAAAGGCAACATCAGAAGTGAATTTGGAGAGCAAAACGTTAACAATTTGAGATGAGCAGGGAATACCTCTACATTAGTCAAAAATAAAAAATAATTAGTCAAAAATAAAAATGAATTAAAAATAGAAATTGAAAAAAATCTTGGTTAATGTTAAATATCAAAAAGGCAAGTATGTTGAAAAAGAAAATAGGTTAAACCTAAGGAGGAAGAAGTCTAACTGTAACAAATTAGACAAGATTATGAATGGCAAGGACAGTTAAATGATAATAAATATTGGTGTGGCTAGTCTTTCCAGTTTCCTGTGATAGTATGGCTATGAAACTGAGATACAAAAATAGTAGCCTTCAAGTGATGGGTTTGGAAATGGTTAGTCACAGCACTTTGGGCTGCAAAGTGAACCTGAAACAAATAAAGTTTGACTTTTCTCTTGAGAATAATGATCAGTAACATAAACTCATATATTCTGAATGAGATACTAGAAAAAGCACTAGAAAAAAATATTATGCTTAGGAAGGTTGAAAATAAGAGAGAATGAATAAAAGAGATTTTGAGACTGTCCTTGGAAATTATTACCCAGGCAAGAAAAGATAGGGATGATGAGCATTATTTTTGCCATTATCAGTAATATGAAACTTCCTTGAGAGTACATAAGTATCTATGCAGGGATTCTGAAGAAGAAGAAAAAACATCGCTACTATGTACTCATACTGCATTACTACATATGATTATTTGGTTCCTGTACTATTATTTTTGGAATTTTCTAGTAATCTTAGCTTTTTCTTTGGCTAGTTGGGATATAAAGTTTGTTTTGCTTATGAACATTTTGTTTTTATGTTTTAAATTGAAATAAATTATATTGGAAAATCAATATATACAAAGTTCCCAAATAAAATTTACAAGCCCTATGGTATAACTAAATAAAAAGTAGCAACAATTAGGGCCCTTGCTGACTATATTTAACGTTGAATTTCAGGATTATTTTACTTATTTACTTTTGTAACTCCTATTAAGTGTGGTCATACTCAACTACAGTCAGCTGCCAAAAACAAATAAATAATGTCTCTAAACCAATCCAACTGCTTATAAGGTTGATCACACAACCAACGTATAAATAGGAGGGAATTAAAAAGAGATACGGCTTTTAAAGATATAATAGAAATGCCAAATGTTTTCCAGAGTTTGAATTTAATAAGTAAGGGATAGCAGGTGTTGGAATACCATGGGCCCACTGTGGTAAGTTAAGATCCCCCAAAATGTCTGGTAAGGTAAGTTGAAAGATACTGATAATGCAGCAACAATTACACTGAAATCACCCCAAAATTAGGATTCATGTACCTCAGGGTCAATTATGGCATGTGTTGGTCATTACATTTGAAACTCAGCAATTTCCTTTACATATATATCATATTTTTACATATCTATTGTCAGAAAACACACCAACACTTTCCTTTGGAGGACAAGGAAAACGTTAAGCTATCCAATATATTCATGGTAAAAATCATAATTCACAGTTGGATTTTTTTTTTTTACAAAAAGTATCCCTGATCCTAATGACTTGAGAAGGGGGCTTAAAAAACATTTTAACATTATTTAAACATCTTTAAATAATTTCGAAGTCAACGACCCCAACTTTCTCTCATTCCCTTCGGGGGCTTTCTCTGGAGCTGAGGGAGGGCAAGAAGGCAGCCGAACAACCAGGGACACTCGTGCAACTGCGGCCATTTTAAACATGGGTGCGAGGTGGGGCGGGAAAGGGGTTGGCAGAAGTGTTGGGTTCGTTGTCAAAATAGCTACACCTTCTTTTTCTGTGGGGCTGGCCTCTGGGAAGAGCGAGCCCCCCAAAAGGCCGGCAAACAGGCTGTGGTGGGTCGCGTACTGATCGCCGGGGCTTGATCTCGGGGCACCGCCGGGGGATTGAGGGGAACGCCGCAAGGAGGGGGAAGCGTTGGCCGCCGTACAGCCGCCACAGCCCACAGCCGGGAGGGGGGAAGGGTGGTGGCGGCGGCGGCGAGGAGCAGTCTGGCTCGGTTGGGTTCATTCGTTCTTACCGCCCCGCCTTTAGGTGGCAGGCAGCGCAGCGGCCAGAGCGAGCCCGCCGGCGGGACTGCAGAGGCCTTTTCTTCTTCCCGCCTGCCGCAAGCGGCCGAGAAGTTGCTGCTGCTTCTGTTGCCGAACACAATAAAGGGAGGCGGGTGAAAAGAAAGCAGCCGGCAACGTTTCCCTTTCGCGCTTCGTAGGCCCGACCCGGCTGAGGGGCCCTTGAATAGCCATCCCCCATCACACCCGGCGCCTCCAAGCCAGTCGCTGGGAAGTCGGCCGGAGGAGGCAAGGAGGCGGCGGCGGGCGCAGGCCGAAGGGAGAGGCCTAGTGTGTGCCGTACCCTGCACCTCTGAGACGGCGCCTGGGCCAGACCGAGGCGGGGGGGCGAAAGGCTGGTCGGCGCGATGGTGTGAAACGAAAGCAACGCCTGAGCGAAGATGGCCGGTGGTGGCGGCGTCGGCGGCGGTAGAAACGTAGGGAGTATCCAGCAGTCGGGTTTTCTCGAGGGTAAGTGGATTTCGGTGGCAGAGAACCGCGGGTGGGGGGAGGTTGGAAGCCGAAGCCAATTTCCGCGAAAAGAAGCCTTTTCCCTGTGGATTGAGGGCGTCCTACTTCCGAGTAAACCTATCTCGAAAGGCGGCTCGGGAAGGTAGCAGCTGGATCCTTCGCGTTTGGTTTCCACGAGTGGGGATTTTATATCCTATAGGTTCGGGAAGTCTTATGGGAGTGAGGTAAAAGAGGAGCAGGAGCGGTTTACTCTACTTTTTTTCTTTTTATAAAATCCGAACAAAAGCAAGAGGAGAAACCTGCATGCTGGGAGGGGAGCGGTGTTAGGAGGATGGCTGGCAAAGGTTAATATTTCGATAAGAGATGAAGCTAATTGAGTAAGACTTTTGTGTGGTAGTCTTCATTATGGCAGCTGCTGGCACCCCTTTTACTTTATTTTCCTTTTGCCCCAAAAAGAAGGTTTTCCTTTTCTGCATTAATTGTTTTAACGATATCTTGAAGATACTGAGGCAGAAAAATCAGCTGATAGAAAATGCTGATGTGAGAATTACTATACCTGGTTTATATGGTTACTCTTCCCCTCAATTTATGTGCTTCTTTTCCATATCTTGCTGGATATCAGTTGGTAAAAAAACAGTTTACAGTGCTATCATAGATACCTTTGCTACCAAGTAATGGCTTATTCTAGGAAGGTGGGCATGCCTTTACTACCTTAATTGAACATCCATATTAGAAGAAATACTAACTCCAGGCCAACTCAGAAGTCACAAAAATGGGTGGGCTTTCATCTTTTTTATATATTCTGGTTAGAACAAAATATGAAAAGTACCTTCCAAAGTTAAGCATAAAATGCCAGAATAATAAATTCCACTTGGTAATTATATTTTCTTTGATGACTTAAATAGCTTAATATACTGCTTTTCTCTTCAAAAATAATTCAGTGTTTTTTTTATTTATAAAAGAGATTCTAAGAATATTTTTTAGGTGTGTGTTTAATTTTGAGAGTAGGATACATTCATATGTTGAATGTGCTGTCTAACATTGATAATTTTACTTTCAGTGTGTATCCATGAAATGAGATAATAAGGTTTCATACCAGCTCTTCAAATTCTATGAGGAAGAATGATATGAAGGCAGAGTCATATGTTAGTTACTTCTTTGGATTTCTGTGGAAATGTACTGGATTTATTATCAGAGCAAAGATTAAAGATTATCTTTTTCCTATTATGACTATATGTTGAATAGCATATATGTATACATAATTCAGCAGCAGTGCTTACAGTCATCAATGCATTTCCTACCTGCTTTTTATACCTAAAAAGGAAAACATGAAGCATTCCTGAAATTTAGTGGTATAGGGGTTGTAGCAGTGCAGTGACAGAAAATGACACTGCACTATCAAAGCATGCTGAAACAAAAGGAATACATTGACAGTTGTCTTGTTTGGAAAGTTGTATACATGAAACAGTTTTTTGTGGTTTGACAGTTTTTGCCGCATCATAGTAATAAACTCTTCACAAATGTTTGTGAAATATAAATGGCTATAATGTCGTATGAAGTTGTTTCATAAATAGTGGTTTCTCAGGCATAGAAGCCCCTATGCAGTTTAGTCTCAAATTGCTATTAATAAGTATATTTTAGTGTGCTATCTCAGTACAACCACAGGGGTGTAGTCCACATTAACTAGTATCCCACTTAACATGTCAGATAGATTTGTAATCAATATTGAACCATTTATTTCATTTTTATTAATACATTAGTAATAATTATAAAATATTAGCATTGTTTTGGAACTTCTCACAAGTAGATAAATGTGTTTGTATATAAATGTGTAGATACGTGAATTATTGCTTGGATTGCAGGATTATTTCATTCAGCTTGCTATTTAAATCAAATATGGGGGTAAAATTCTCTGCAATAGCATGGAAAACAAGGCTATTTTGACCCTGAAGGGCAATATTTCCTAAATATTATTTTCCTATATTAACATTTGAATTGCATGTATAATAGTTTGATTCAGAACAATGATTTCAGAACAATTATGGCTAGTGTACCTCCTATTTTTGTTGCATAATTTAATCCAGGTATTCCAAGCTTCATTTTCCATCAAGATTTTAGAAGCCACTTGGTTCTTATTTTAATATATTATCTTTCTAATCAGTTTGCAGTCTATAACTATCCTCAGGAGCTAGATAATTTAAGACTGAACTGGGCCAACAGAGAATAAGGAACAAGGAAGAAGCATTGAATTATTGGAATATACTGAGAGGGCAAGATGAACAGGATAGGGGTGTCTTCATTGATGTCAGAGAATAACCATGGTATGAAATAAAACAACAGCAGTGACATTTGTAATTTTGAATAGGTATCATAGATTGCTACGGCGACAGTCACAGAAAGACTACCATAAAAAGGAGGAAACACAAAATGGCTGTTGTAGGTGAATGGCTAGTTTACAGTAGAATAGCAAAATCTACATAGGGCAAATAGAAAGTGGCTCTTTTAATAGACAATCATGGCTTATATGGGGTCACCTTCAAATATAATCAAATTAATACATGATGTGTATGACTTTGTGCAGTTTCTATACTGATTTTTAAAACATTTTAATGAAAAATTAAATATTCTGTATTGGTATGATAAAGATAGTTAACATATCAAAGCAGAATTTGCACCAAATCAATATCAAATAGAAAAATGAAGCTTGGACCATTCCTTGCTGCTATAATTTGAGTATTGTATTCTACATGTTACTTATGTTCATTACACCACAAGCAGGAGCTTGTTATATTAAACTTATTAATGATACATTGATCTCATGTTGTTATATCTCTAGAACAGGGGTCACCAACCTTTTGGACCTCAGGGACCACCAAACTCATAATTTTTGATCCCAGGGACTACTAACTGGTTCTGTGGGCATGGCCTAATTTGTGGGTGTGTCTTGGTGGTCATGTGACTGGCTGGGCATGACTTGTATGTAAAATATAAATATTTATATAAATATTGAATTTTTTATTAAAAAAGAGCAACTTTTACCCAAAATCAGGCAAAGCAGGCAGGCAGGCAGATTGAGTTGCTCACATAATCACAGATTCATTCAGAAATCTATCTGCCATTGGCTAGCTCAATCTGTCACATAAAATTTGCTTGCAAGCAAACTCACAAAATTAACTCACAACACACCATGTATGTAAATATTGAATTTTTTATAAAAAAGAGCAATTTTTACCCAAAATCAGGCAAAGCAGGCAGATTGAGTTGCTCACAGAATCATTCAGTGATCTATCTATCTGCCATCGGCTAGCTCAGTCTCTCAAATTTGCTTGCTGTGAGTCTGCACTGAATTTGCTTACAAGCAAACCTTCAGTCCGAAGGGAGGTTTGGCAGAGCCAAAGATTTAAACTTTCTAAAGACTAGCTAGAAAGCAAGAAATCCAACCATTTCCGGCTTCCTAGCTAATCTAAATCTCCTGGCACAGCAGAACAGATGATGGTTGGAAAAAGGAAAAATAGCAATTTTAGCAGTCAAGTTTTCCGGGTAAGTGAGTGGGAGGGGAGCGTTCCTGCGGGCCATGTGGGCAGCGCAGCCTTGTATTTCTGTGCAGCTTGGATTAATTGCTTTGTGGGGGTGCTCTGGGGGTGAGATTTCTCTGCGGCCCACCAAAATTTTCTCAACGCCCACCGGTGGGCCGCGTTTTTTAAATCGATTGTTGTATATAATTGCAATCAGTTTATGCTAATCTCTTTATCTTTCTAATGTTTTCCAGATAGGTTGTAGCCACATTTATTTACCTACCGGTATATATTTATATATCATCCCAGTTGAATAATAGTTAAATATTTATCAGCATGATCAATGGCTGCAAGATGGGAGAGATAGTATTCATTCACAATACAAAATTGAGAAAAAGCAACTTCATGGAACTGTTGGGAATTGTATGAATACATTCTGATTGTGGCTATGATACATTATGTATCATGTTCATGTTTACTAGTCAACATGTATTGCATGAACCTAGACCCGTGATGGCGAACCTATGGCACGTGTGCCACAGGTGGCATGCAAAGCCATTTGTGCCGGCACACAAGCTGCAGGCAAACTTACCTCACTGCGCATGTGCGTGCCTCACAGCTGATTTTTGCCCGGTTTGAGGCCTTTTTTGGCTCCCCAAAGGCTTGAGGAAGGCTTCTGCAGGCTTTGCAGGCCAAAAACTAGCCCCATTTCATCACTTCCTATTTTTCCGGAAATACCGGAAGTGATGAAACGGGCCTAGTTTTCAGCCTGCAGAAGCCTTCCTCAAGCCTCTGGGAAGCTGAAAAAGGCCTCAAACTGGCCGAAAATCAGCTGTGAGGCTCAGTGCAGGTAAGAGGGCAGTGGGGGGGGGATTGCGCGCCCATGCGTAGGGGTGTGGGGGGCGTACATTGCCTTCTCGGTGCTGGCACGCGAGTGTGAGCATGCAAGCACATGCACAATTTTTGGCACAGGCGCCCAAAAAGGTTAGCCACCACTGACCTAGACACTAGTTTGAAAAAAATAGTAGATTTGCTACTTTTATATACACTGCTCAAAAAAATAAAGGGAACACAAAAATAAGACATCCTAGATCTGAATGAATGAAATATTCTTATTAAATACTTTGTTCATTACATAGTTGAATGTGCTGACAACAAAATCACACAAAAATTATCAATGGAAATCAAATTTAGCAACCCATGGAGGTCTGGATTTGGAGTTACACTCAAAATTAAAGTGGAAAAAACACTACAAGCTGATCCAACTTTGATGTAATGTCCTTAAAACAAGTCAAAATGAGGCTCAGTAGTGTGTGTGGCCTCCACGTGCCTGTATGACCTCCCTACAATGCCTGGGCATGCTCCTGATGAGGTGGCGGATGGTCTCCTGAGGGATCTCCTCCCACACCTGGACTAAAGCATCCCACAACTCCTGGACAGTCTGTGGTACAACGTGGCATTGGTGGATGGAGCGAAACATGATGTCCCAGATGTGCTCAATTGGATTCAGGTCTGGGGAACGGGTGGGCCAGTCCATAGCATCAATGCCTTCGTCTTGCAGGAACTGCTGACACACTCCAGCCACATGAGGTCTAGCATTGTCTTGCATTAGGAGGAACCCAGGGCCAACCGCACCAGCATATGGTCTCACAAGGGGTCTGAGGATCTCATCTCGGTACCTAATGGCAGTCAGGCTACCTCTGGAGAGCACATGAAGGGCTGTGCGGCCCCCTAAAGAATGCCACCCCACACCATTACTGACCCACTGCCAAACCGGTCATGCTGGAGGATGTTGCAGGCAGCAGAACATTCTCCATGGCGTCTCCAGACCTTGTCACACCTGTCACATGTGCTCAGTATGAACCTGCTTTCATCTGAAGAGCACAGGGCACCAGTGGCGAATTTGCCAATCTTGGTGTTCTCTGGCAAATGCCAAACGTCCTGCACGGTGTTGGGCTGGAAGCACAACCCCCACCTGTGGACATCAGGCCCTCATACCACCCTCATGGAGTCTGTTTCTGACTGTTTGAGCAGCCACATGCACATTTGTGGCCCGCTGGAGGTCATTTTGCAGGGCTCTGGCAGTGCTCCTCCTGTCCCTCCTTGCACAAAGGCGGAGGTAGCGGTCCTGATGCTGGGTTGTTGCCCTCCTACGGCCTCTTCCACATCTCCTGATGTACTGGCCTGTCTCCTGGTAGCGCTTCCATGCTCTGGACACTAAGCTGACAGACACAGCAAACCTTGCCACAGCTCGCATTGATGTGCCATCCTGGATGAGCTGCACTACCTGAGCCACTTGTGTGGGTTGTAGACCCCGTCTTATGCTACCAGTAGAATAAAAGCACTGCCAGCATTCAAAAGTGACTAAACCATCAGCCAGAAAGCATAGGAACTGAGAAGTGGTCTTTGGTCACCACCTGCAGATCCACTCCTTTATTGGGGATGTCTTGCTAACTGCCTATGCTTTCCACCTGTTGTCTATTCCATTTGCACATTTCACCTGTTGTCTATTCCATTTGTGAAATTGATTGTCAATCAGTGTTGCTACCTAAGTGGACAGTTTGATTTCACAGAAGTGTGATTGACTTGGAGTTACATTGTGTTGTTTAAGTGTTCCCTTTATTTTTTTGATCAGTGTATAAATCTGAACAATTCTGGCATTATTCAACAAACTGGAATCCTTCCCAATTTGAAAATAAAGGTAAGTTGATACTTCAAGATTTGTCAAAATGTGTCAAGTCAGGAATATCAGGTAACTGACTAACCACTTAGAAACGAGAATGTTGGAATATTATTTAGATTCAACAAAGTTTTTTCTTAGTTTCTAAATAATATAAATAAATAACAGGAACAATTTTTCTAAAATCTTTGTTTTGGGCAGTGAGCAAGAACAGAATACATGATAAATAAAACAAATAAGTAGGAAAAAATAAAAGCAATATCCTTGTTAATGTATTGTTTTTTAAGCATAAAACTTATTTTGGAAGCGTTTTATTTTGCTTGAAAAAGAATTTGAAGTTGCATTTGTATATTTAGTTTTTCTGATAACGCATTCCTTTATTGGGAAGAAAAAACTATATTTGTGGACAATGTTGAAGTAAGTTAAAGTTGAGTAATCATTTCAATGCTGGGTGACCTTGTTCCTGTTTAGTGGTATCATTGGCAGACATAACAATTTACTGTAGTCTTCCTTTAAAATTGTGGTGGAAGAGATTGGTTTTTGATACTGCCTCATCATCAGAATTAAAAACAAGTTAATAAGATAGGAGTGGAGGAATAGAATGAAGTCTTTTCATCATCTATGTGATCATTTTGCTCACTTCATCAAAACAAGAATTATATTTAGAAAAGCAAGGCTCTGGAAATCTCAATGAAGTAGCTGTGGATAATATGCATATTTGATTATGTGGAATCCCAACAGTTGGTAGTGGTAGGTTGATTGGATTTATTTTTTGCATTTTTTTCTTCCTTTGTCTCTATACCTCAGTTTCTCCCTTCCCCAACTATCTTACTTTTTGGAGAACTGCCCTTTCACTTTGAAAACTATATACTTCTGTTCCATACACTTCTGCTATGAAGCAGTGCTGATACACTTTGGGCCAATTCCAAAGAGAACTTATAATATTCTCATTCAGTAATTTATTTCAGATTGAATTTAAAATATTTATATTAGCATTTATTTTCTAACAAGTTTTCAGTTTTGTTAACTCAACAGCGAACTAAAACTTTGGATTCGTCAATATGAGAATCCCAATAATAGAAAGGAGGCCTGTTTTATTAAAATTCATAAGAGATTATAAAAAAACTTTAATTTTGAATTAGCATGGAAGCAATTCACAAAATTATTTAGTAACTTTAAATCAGAATTTAAAATGAAAAACGGCTAGTATGTTTTTTGGCCCTTTCTATTTTTAAGATTGAACAGAATTGATAGTAAAAGTCAAAACTTAGGTTCCATTAGGTCTCAATTTTAGAGACCCAGTTTAGGATAAGGTAAAGGATAAGGCACCAGGCTAGAAATCAAGAGACTGAACTCTAATTCTGCCATAGGTACAACCCCACTCACTCTCACCCCTAAGGAGTCAGTGGCAAACTATTTCTGAAATCTTGCCAAGAAAAACTGTAGGGACTTGTGCTTAAAAAACAAACACACTGTGAACAACTATTTTTTTTCTGGAAAAAAGGGGAAATCCCATTGTTAATACTGTACAGAGTTGTATGAAAAAATAAGTCAGTCAAATTAAACCTAACGTGTTTTTTTAGAAATGTAAATAATGCTTATGTGAAATTGTTCACAGATCCACATGAAGAAGAAAAAGGGTAATATGGCAGAGAAGTTTGAAGCCCCTTTCATTCAGTTCTTTGTAACACTAATAACTGCTTCCATATATTTATTATAGGCAGCTGAAAAATCTTTGTACGGTATTTCTATTTGCCCCCACTCTTTGCAGAACTCATCAAATTCAAAAATACCCTTAGATCTATTTTTGTGCACGTCATGTTTGAGATTTGTCCAAGATTTTGAATACTTAAATCTGAGGTTTGTGAAGGACATTTCAAAATCTTTGTCTTTATAAGTATTTAATAGTTCATTTGGAGATAAATTTCAGATCATTGCATTGCTAAAATTCACAGTTTCCTTTCAGGTTTAATTTCTGTAGTGACATGAAAAAAATGCAGAAGCAAGAAGAGAAAGATTCTTAGCTTCATACAAGAAACATTGGAGGCTTTTTTTCTGCCAAAGAAGTTGTTGCAAAGTAGCAACTGGAAGGGTGTCAAACTTCTGCACTTGCCATGTTGTATGATATGTATAACCAGATAATTGGCTATTTCTGTTTATCCTCTACTAAATTGTTGCTTGTAATAAAGTATTCATATAAGTAAAACCTGTGGTATTTTTCCATAGTAGGCATCCTCATCCAACGTGCATAGGACAATAAGATTGTGAAATTGAGTACTGTAAACTAAATAGGAATTGGTTTTATTCTAATATTTATTCATAAGAACACAAACAAAAGTACTAAAAGCAAAGACAACTTGTAAAAGAAAAACGAATTTTAAAATAAGAATGTTATCAAAACAATAAGGTGGGGCTAAAAAAAGTTCTTAGTCTTGCATTAATTCTTTCATTTTAAAGGAGTATATAATTGCATATGTGCATATTTTATGTAGACAGCCTTTATTTTAATATTTTTCAACAACTACTTAAAACTGTTGTGGCAGTGTGATGGATTAGTTCTTAGAATCCCTGTGCACTATTTAAAAGCCAATAGAAGAAAATATATGTAGTTCAGGGTTGAACTATGCAGTCTCTGGTGTTTTCTGAGCTTGCTTGTTTGTTTGCAGAAATTTTATTACCCAACTAGGTAATATACTAATGAGTGTGGGGCTTGTTCCTTGTTTACATTCAATAGTGGGCTTTTCCTTGGTAGTCTTGATTGAGATATTCTTTTCTGCTTGATGGTTTGCCTGGAGTGTATTACCTGCTTATTTGGGTATTGGTTATTAGAGGGGATGTATTCTGGTCTTTTTGTTTCTTTCTTAATTTCCTTTTTATTGTTCCTTTTGATAGTGTCTAAATATGGTTTATTTCTATGTATCTATTGATGTCTGATTTGTCTGAATGCCGAGCTTTCAAGGAATCCCTTAGTGGTTTTGGATTTAGCTTGATCTACAGATGCACAGTTTCCTCGTTGAAATTTGGTTGAGTCTGTTCATGTGTTGTGAAATTAAGGATCATGTTTACTGATTGCTAATTCATATTCATCAATGTGCTCTGCTATGATAGTTTTCTGCCTCTCTGTTCTATGTTATGGTTATTGCTATCCTTATACTGTATGTTGTTGAAACTCCTAGTTTTTCTTCATTTTTCTTCTTCACTTGTGGGTTTACTCAAGATGTTTTGAGGGTTTAAACTAGTTTGTATGGTGCAATGATGGTGCTTGGTTGTTTATGAGATTTAGATATATAGCATTGTTATCCCTTTCTTACCTTCTATTGTTATGCTGTGGTGAGTTGAGTGATCAGACATTTTTAAAAGTTGCATGGGTATCCATTCTGTTGGGAGAAGTTGTGTGGGTGATCTGTTTCCTTTTTCTGTTGTTCCAGGTTGCTGCACTGAGTTTGAACTTGTCTGAATAACATTCTTATACAGCTCCTTTTGTGGGAAGTTGGGTTGTTATTTTGGTAGTGGAGCATTTGGTTAGTGTGGGATGTTTTTTTCTGCAGCAATCCGGAACATTGGGGTTCACAGTTATTGAAGGCATTCCACAGATACAGTGTTTTGACCCCCAACTCAACTTGCCTTCCAAAAGCTTCTAAAAAAGGAGTTTTTCCAGGGGGTATACGTGGGTTGATGCCAGATGCTATTTGAAAAGTATATTTGTATATTTTTTTCTATTAGCTTTTATATTTTAACTTTTTATTGTCATTACTGATTGTTATGAGATGCTAAGCATTACATATGATTGAAACAGGATATATATGTGAATGATAAGTAAATAAAATGGAGAAATACTAATTTTTGTTACCCATATTTTCAGTCAATATTAGTAACAAATATCTAAGCACATACTTCCAGTTGTATTTGATGTTTGTTTTTTTTGCTAGTATTTCTCTAAACCTTTTTTTTTTTGTATTTTACTTCATTTAGTACAGGGGTGTGAAACTCAAGGCCCGAGAGCCAGATCTGGCCCATGGGGTGCTTAGATCTGGCCTGTGGGGCCGACCTGGAAACAGTGAAGGACCGGCCCACAGTGCCTCTGCCAGCAAAAACAAAGCTCTCAAGGGTTGCGCGTGGCCCTCGCCAGATCCATTTTTACAAGAGTCCATCATAGCCAAAAATGGAACTCACAAGGCTGCACATCGACCTCATGAGCTCCGTTTTCACTGGCAGAGGGTTGCAGGAAGCCGTCACAGCCAGGAATGGAGCTCCGGAGCCCGTTTTCTCTGGTAGAGCACTCGGGCCACCACAGGTGCCCCCAGCACAAGTGACATCGAGCTGGTCACGCCCACCTCGGCCTTCTGAGGTCAAACACAACCCTGATTTGGAACTCAACGAAATCTTGTTTGATACCCGATTTAATACAATGCTATGTGCAGTGAATATGATTTTGGCATATTGTTTGTGTACAGAATATAATGGATGACAGTGAAATAGATGCTGCCTTGCACCATTCAAAGTATACTTTGTTCTCCGTAGAACTGCTGCGAGCATCCAGAGAGTGGGAGGTGCTTCAGTCCTTCCTTCTCACAGGCTGAGTTATAATTGAAGAACGCTCCTCCTTCCTCCACGTGGCTCCTCCATGCGTTCTCCCAGTTTTCACTCAGCCTTCGAGAAAGCAGGCAGCGATCTCTTGTTCCTTGGCCGTTTTTCAGAGTTTTTTGCTTCTAAGTGTTCAGGTTTGCCTTTATTCCTTTCCTCCTTGTCCCTGCGTTGATAGTGTGCTCTTAAATTTAATTGGTGAGGCGTTTTTTTGCCTGTAGGAAGGGGTTTAAGGGCTCGGAGCTTTACTTCGCCCCCCCCACCCCTCTTCTCTTTCTCTGCATTTCCGAGCGTGCCTTTATCCAGCCGCTTGTCTCCGTGCCTTGATTTATTGCACTATTATCATTCCCCCCCCTAGAACGCTTTAGAGGAAGCAACGCTTCCTCTCCCAGCCCTGGCTTTTCGTTGTTCCTGATTGCCTGGTAAGCGAATAGGGCTGGTGCGCCTCTGATTGCCTCGCGTCGTGCCGGGCGGCCATTTTGGAACCGCCTCGTGGCCGGCGCCATTTTGTTTTATTTTAAATAATATTTTTTCCTGGCTGTGTGTAATTTTTGTTTTTTGGATTTAAGCTGTGTGGATTGAGGCCCTAAGCGGGACCGTCAGGCCGCGTGGAGCCCCCTTTTTTTATTGGAGGACACTGTGGTTCCGGCCCTGCTGTCTTTCCTTTAGAGGTTTTTTTTTCTTGTTGGCTTTTTCTGTCTGTATCAATCAGCTTGTTCAGAGGCGCGGGCACGTACTTCCCATTGTGTTGGGAGGATGCCTAAAGAGGCCTACCTATTATACTTTTTTTGCTTCCCTTATTTTTTGGCCTCTGCGTTCATTCGGCTCATTTGGATTTGTATTTAATAAATTTTATTATTATTTTCTCCTTGTGCCTATTTGGCCCTGTCCTTGGGCCCCGCCCTTAAAAAAAAAAAAAAAAGAGAAAGATATTATTATTAGTTATTTTATAATATATTCCAGCAAGCTTTTGTGTAGATATTTTTGGATAGTTTTCTCCTTGTGTTTTTTAGTACTTGGTGTTTTAAAAAACAAATTCAAACAAACAAACAAACAAACAAACAAACAAATAAATAAATAAATAAATAAATAAATAAATAAATAAATAAATAAATAAATAAATAAATAATAAATAAAAAATAAAAAATAAAAAATAAAAAAAAATAATAAAAATTTTTTATTCAAAGGGGGACGTGATCTGATTTGGGAAAACCGGTTTGCGTTTGTAAGCCGAACTCCTAGGCGTGCCAACCGCCATATTTGTTGTAAGGTTTTTTTCCTTGATACCATGGCAGAGAACAATCCAACTGGCTCTTCCCTGAAGGCCAAATCGAAGACGCACTATCTTCGTAAGAGGGACAAGGACTCCTCCAGTGCTTCCCAAAAGGACGCCTTAAGGCGTCACAAAGCTCTGGAAAAGGAGTTCAGTAAACGATCTAAAGAACTGCACACTATAACTACCCCACCTTCTACCTCTGCCCATCCCCCTCCCCTGCCGAGTCGTTCTTCCCCCTCCAGGTGCAGTACATCCACCCGGAGCCGCCAGCCATCCCGTACTCCAGAGGCGACCTTCACGCCAACCGCTGCAGGTCTTCGCCCTGAGGAGCCGCGTCAACCATCATCCCTGATAGTATCAGGGAATGGATGCAATTTGCTATCCGTCAGGGTATAGCTGATGGAATGCAGCAGCTATCCAGACCTGGTTCTCGAGGGAGGACTTCCGACGTTGAATCTTTATCTGGTCGATCTCTCTCCGGGCAGGCGCCCCAGCAGGGTCAGGTACCTTCTCATACGGATGCCCCATCCCCAGGAGGGGAGGAGCCTCAGGAGGTCTCGCAGGAACAGGAGGAAATGGGCTTTGAGCCCTTCGGGGAGGAGGAAGGCTCTGAGAGGGGTCCTCGCAGTATTCTGATTTCCTTCTCGGGGACCCTATGGAGGGGGAAATGTCAGAGGACGAGGGCATTTCTCCCGAACAACCGACGGTTGTGGGCCTCTTTAAACCCCAGTTATTTAAGTCCTTATTATTTAAGGCTAAGAATAGCTCAGGCCTGGCCTCTCAATCTCCTTCTGATCCACCGCCATCGACTTCGGAGGATCCAGATGACCTCATGTTCAGGCAACCGATTGTGGAAGCAGAAGTTATTCCGGCCCCCAATCTTCTCAGACTTGGTTGCGAGGCAGTTGGCCTCGGTGGGTCCTACACCCGCCCCCTCTAGTCAGGATAAGAGGATGTTTAATCTGGACCCAGCATTCTCTTCTATGTTAGACACCCCGGAGGTAGACGATCCAATTGTGAGGCTGACCTCCTCTTCCAACCCTACGGATGCGTTGGAGGCGCTGAAGCCAGAGGACAAGCGGGCGGAGATGGCTCTTCGGCGAGCTCACCAGTCCGATGCCTGGGCCATCAGGTCGGCCACGGCCACCTCCTTTTTTACCCGTTCCTCCATCAAGTGGCTCAGGCAGCTCAAGCAGCATACCCCCCCGACTAATACCAGGGCCCATCAGGATATTGCAAAAATCACAGCAGCGGCGGAGTTCGCGGCTGATGCCACCTTTCATTCGGTTAAGTTCGCTTCACGGGCCATCTCCTCCCATGTTACAGCTAGGAGATTACTTTGGCTTCGGCATTGGCAGGCCGATGTTAAAAATAAATCCAAGTTGGCTTCAGCCCCCTTGGCAGAAGGGAAGCTGTTCGGGCCTGCCCTTGAACCCTTGCTTTTGGAAACTCGAAATAAGAAGAAGTTTCTTCCTTCGCTTTTTCGCAGGCAGGAGTCTAGAGG
Source organism: Notechis scutatus (assembly GCF_049901735.1). Taxonomy (NCBI): domain Eukaryota; kingdom Metazoa; phylum Chordata; class Lepidosauria; order Squamata; family Elapidae; genus Notechis; species Notechis scutatus. Next base: position 119,462,686 of record NC_142009.1, on the reverse strand, counting down.
GTCCCAGCCCTTTCGGAGGGGCTCCTTGCGCCCCCATACCAGTCGTCATTCTCCCCTAGATTCCAGGGTTCCCCGTCGTTTCGGTCATCCTACCACGACCGAGGTGATACAGGAGACAGGAGCCGAAGAGGAGGCAGCTTTAGGAGACCCTTTAGAGGCTCCGGTCACAGGGCCTCCCGCCGGCCCAGATAGGGCCTCAGACCTTCTCCCCATAGGCGGTCGTCTCAGGCATTTTGCAGACCTCTGGGAGAGGTCCACTTCGGATGCCTGGGTGAGGAGTTCCGTGCGTTTTGGACTCGTTCTACAATTCCTCTCCCCCTGAACATTTCAGGATTTCACCTGTCTCTAGGGATCCTACAAAGCGGGCTCTTATGGATTCCGCCATTAAACATCTGGCTGACATTAGGGCCATCCAACCTGTCCCATCCTCTCAACGAGGAAGAGGTTTTTATTCTCTCTTGTTCTTGGTGCCTAAACATTCAGGGGTTGGAGACCTATTTTAGATCTCAAGCGACTTAATCGCTTTGTCAGGCGCCAGAAGTTCAAGATGCAGACTCTACAGTCTATTTTACAGGGTATCAGGGAAGGGGACTGGCTCACGTCAGTTGACCTGTCGGAAGCATACCTCCATATTCCCATTCATCCCTCATACTCAAAGTATTTGAGATTCTGTTATAATAACCAACATTTCCAGTATGTGGCCCTCCTTTCGGCCTTGTTTCAGCCCCGAGGTCTTTCACGAAGGTGCTGGCAGCTCTGGCGGCCCATCTTAGACAAGTTCCCATCCGCATCCATTGTTACCTCGACGATATCCTTATCGTATCCCCTTCCCGACAGCAGGCCGAGAGGGATACTAGTGTTACCCTTTCAGTGCTACAAGATCACGGGTTTTTAGTGAATTGGGAGAAGAGCCAACTTAGCCCTTCCACCCGCATAGCTCACCTAGGAGCTGTAATTGACTCTGTTAAGGGTAAGGTCTTCCTCTCCCAGGAGAGGCTTCATAGTATTCATACTGCTATCCGGACTATCAGGCGAACTGGTAAAGCGTCCTTGCTCAGTTTATCCAAGCTTCTGGGGAAACTTGTTTCCTGCATTTCTATTATCCCATGGGCTCGTTTGCATTCCAGATCCTTGCAGTGGTTCCTTCTGCCGTACCAGCGCTCGGGAAGGAGCACATCAAGTCGAGTGGTAAGGATACCTCCAAGGGTTCTCTCATCCCTTCTTTGGTGGACTCGACCTTCTACCAACAGAGGTCATCTATTCAAGGAGCCCCAAAGGGTCACTCTTACGACAGACGCAAGCCTTTCCGGATGGGGGGGCCCATCTGCAGTCTCTGTCAGCCCAGGGAGTTTGGTCTCCTTCGGAACGACGACACAACATCAACTGGTTGGAGCTTCATGCGGTATACCTAGCCCTGCGAGCTTTCGCTCCTCAGGTGAGAAGGCACCACATTCTGGTCCTTACGGACAACACCACCACCAAAGCCCATATCAACCGTCAGGGAGGCACCCACTCCATCATCCTCATGAGAGAAGCCGAACGACTCTGTCGGTGGGCAGAGACGCATCTTTCCTCCATCAGGGCAGAGCACATTTCCGGGGTCTCCAACGTCCAGGCAGACTGGCTGAGCAGGGCCACGTTGGACCTAGCAGAGTGGCGCCTGCATCCGCGGTTGTTCAGGGAAGCAGCAGACAGGTTCGGGTCTCCTCTGGTAGACCTCTTTGCCTCGCCGCTCAACATGCAGACACCAAGGTTCTTCTCTCGGTTCCCTTCCCACGGGGCAGAGAACCACGACGCCCTGCGTTGCCCGTGGCCTCCCGGCCTCCTGTACGCCTTCCCTCCGCTTCCGCTGATCCCCAGGGTAATTCGGAAGTTGCTGTTCGAGAGGGCGGAGATCCTACTAGTGGCCCCATATTGGCCCAGGAGGCCGTGGTTTGCGGATCTTCACGGTCTATCGGTGGTTCCGCCGTGGAGGATCCCGCTGGACCAGATCTCCTGTCACAGGGACCTCTGCTTCATCCAGAACCACAGTGGCTGCAGCTAGCCGTCTGGAGGTTGAGCGGGAAACGATGATTGAAGAAGGCTTGTCTACCCAGGTCATAGATACCATTCTGGCTGCCAGGAGGCCTTCCACTACTCGAATTTATGATTCAACTTGGAACAGCTTCTGTAAGTGGTGCCGAAAATCCTCTGTCAATCCTCGCTCTCCTTCTATAGCACAAATTCTAGCCTTTTTACAGGATGGCCTAAATGAAGGTCTCTCTCCCAACACGTTGAGAAGACAGGTCGCGGCCCTCTCAACGGTGGTGGCTGGCGGCTCCTTCAGCTCTCTTTCCCACCACCCTCGCATTAAGGCCTTTTTAAAAGGGGCTTCTAATTTGCGCTCGCCAGTAGTGCATAGATATCCAACATGGGACCTTAACAAAGTTCTCCTGGCCTTGACTAGGCCTCCCTTTGAACCTCTCAGGGAGGTACCACTCCAGTTTCTCACCTTTAAGGTGGTCTTTCTTGTAGCGATCACCTCAGCTAGAAGGATATCTGAAATTGCAGCTCTATCCGTGAGGAAGGACTTGTGCATTTTTCATTCTGATCGAGTTGTCTTGAGACCAGACCCCTCCTTTTACCAAAAATCAATTCTGCTTTTCACAGGGCGCAGGAGTTGGTCCTACCTAATTTTTGTCCAAAGCCTCTGCATGATAGGGAGAGGCAATGGCACACCCTCGATGTTCGAAGGGCATTGCGTATTTACATATGTCGCACGCAATTCATCAGGAGATCGGAGTCCCTGTTTTTGTCATTTCAGCCTAAAACGCTGGGTCAAAGGTACCACCATCCACGGTAGGCCGGTGGATTAGGCGACCATTTCCAAGGCCTATTCAGTTCAAGCTCTTCCAATCCCCAGTGGGATAACGGCTCATTCCACCAGGAGCGCAGCTACATCAATAGCTTGGGCTACTCAAGCCTCGCTTCTTGACATTTGCCGGGCGGCCACTTGGGCCTCTCCGTCACCTTTCATACGCCACTATAAGATTGACACTTTCGCCCGGCTGAAGCGTCCTTTGGCAGGCGAGTCCTACAGCAAGTGGTTGGGGATCCTAAGGAGATTCCGATCCAGACGGAGTCCGCCCGTAGGACAAACATGCTTTGGTATGTCCCACTCTCTGGATGCTCGCAGCAGTTCTACGGAGAATGGGCGTTGGTTCTTACCTGATACGCCTCTTCTCGTGGAACTGCGAGAGCATCCAGCCCCACCCTTCTTGGTCCGTCTGGTAGGGAATTCTGTTTTTCGGCCAATGATCGTTATTGTATATACTTGAGTTGTTTACTAGTTCAGTTAGAGGATTGTGGTTGTCCTCTCGTCTTCGTGAAACTGGGAGAACGCATGGAGGAGCCACGTGGAGGAAGGAGGAGCGTTCTTCAATTATAACTCAGCCTGTGAGAAGGAAGGACTGAAGCACCTCCCACTCTCTGGATGCTCTACGCAGTTCCACGAGAAGAGGCGTATCAGGTAAGAACCAACGCCCATTTAATGTATATTTGTAAAAGGATACAATAATTGGTGTACTATATTCCTGAGGACATCATTTTTCTATTGGGTGCTAAAATGGCATATAATAAGCTGTCTATTTTTCAAGCATTTTGTGCAATAGTATTAATTTATTAAATTTATTGGCTACCCATCTTAGCATTGGATAACTCTGGGAAATTTACAATATTAAAAGGATAAAAATATACAAAATGGGTGTTGGTACCTACCTGATACGCCCGTTCTCGTCGAGCTGCGTAGAGCATCCAGATAGTGGGAGGTGCTCCAGTCTTCACTCTAACAGGCTGAGCTATAATTGAGGAACGCTCCTCCTCCTCCACGTGACTCCTCCATGCGTTCCCCCAGTTTTACGAAGACGAGAAGACAACAGCTATCCTCTCATGTCAACTATATTACAAGACTCAACTCTGAACTATATACATCATTGGCCGAAACAGGATTCCCCCCCCCCCAGACGGACCAATTAGGGTGGGGCTGGATGCTCTACGCAGCTCGACGAGAACGGGCGTATCAGGTAGGTACCAACGCCCATTCTCCGTGGAGCTGCTGCGAGCATCCAGATAGTGGGACATACCAAAGCCTGGCTTGTCCTACGGGAGGAACTCCGTCTGGTCCGGAATCACCTCTGGATCGTTTGCCACCTGTTGAAGGACTCGCCTGCCAAAGGAAGCCTCAGCTGAGGCGTAAACATCAATTTTATAGTGGCGTATGAATGGAGATGGAGACGCCCAGGTAGCTGCTCGACATATGTCCTGAATTGACGCCTGAGTAGCCCAGGCAGCCGAGGTGGCCGCACTCCTTGTAGAGTGAGCGGTAATGCCACTAGGGACAGGAAGAGCCTGTGCTATATAGGCCTTGGATATAGTAGCCCTAATCCAACGGCCAACAGTAGACGGGGAAACCTTGCAACCCAGCGTCTTTGGCTGAAAAGACAGGAATAAGGATTCTGATTTTCTGATTGATTGAGTACGGTAGATGTAAATACGAAGAGCCCTTCGCACATCAAGAGTGTGCCACTGCCTTTCCCTTTCTCGAGAAGGCTTGGGGCAAAAATTAGGTAGGATCAATTCCTGGGATCTGTGAAAGGCCGAGTTGATTTTAGGTATAAAGGCGGGGTCTGGTCTCAGGACCACCCGATCAGCGTGGAAGACGCATAAGTCCTTTCTCACAGATAGAGCTGCTATTTCAGATATCCTTCTTGCTGATGTTATCGCCACCAGGAACACCACTTTGAGTGTGAGGAACTGAAGTGGCGCCTCCCTGAGAGGCTCGAAGGGAGGTTTAGTTAATGCCATAAGAACTTTATTAAGATCCCAGGTAGGATATCTGTGGATCACCGGAGGGTGCAGATTGGAAGCCCCTCTATGCGAGGGTGGTGGGAGAGTGAGCCAGAAGAGCTGCTAGTGATCACCGTGGACAGGGCTGCGACCTGCCTTCTCAGAGTGTTGGGGAAAAGACCCCTATCTAGCCCGGCCTGTAGGAAGGCTAGGAGTTGGGCGATTGAAGGCGAGAGCGGATCCACGGACGACTTACGGCACCACTGACAAAAGATATTCCAGGTTGCGTCATAAATGCGAGTAGTCGAAGGCCGCCTTGCTGCCAAGATGGTATTGATGACCTGGGCCGACAAACCCTCATCCTTTAATCTTTCCCGCTCAACCTCCAGACGGCTAGCTGAAGCCACTGCGGGTCTGGATGCTGAAGAGGACCCTGGGACAGAGAGATCCTGTCGAGGGGGATCCTCCACGGTGGGGCCACTGATAGATTGCGAAGATCCGCAAACCACGGTCTCCTGGGCCAAAACGGGGCTATCAGGAGGACCTCCGCCTGTTCGAGGATCAATTTCTGAATCACCCTGGGTATCAGCGGGAGGGGTGGGAAGGCGTATAGAAGCCCGGTGGGCCAGGGGCAACGCAGGGCATCGTGGTTCTCTGCACCGTCGGCAGGATAACGAGAGAAGAACCTCGGTGTCTGGGCGTTGAGAGGAGATGCGAACAGGTCCACCACGGGCTGACCGAATCTCACTGCTGCCTCCCTGAACAAGGAGGGGTGCAGGCGCCATTCCGATTGGTCCAGCTTGGCCCTGCTTAGCCAGTCTGCTTGGACGTTCGAGACCCCCAAGATGTTCTCTGCCCTGATGGATAAGAGATGTCTTTCTGTCCATCGACAGATTCGCTCGGCCTCTCTCATGAGACGAATGGAATGAGTGCCCCCTTGACGGTTGATGTGGGCCTTGGTGGTAGTGTTGTCTGTTAAAACCAGAATGTGACGGCCTCGTACCTGAGGGAGGAAGGCACGTAGAGCCAGATATACTGCATGCAGCTCCAGCCAGTTGATGCTGCAGCGTCGCTCGGTTGTTGACCAAGTTCCCTGGGCTGAAAACGACTGCATGTGAGCTCCCCATCCGTAAAGGCTGGCGTCTGTTGTGAGAGTGACCCTGTGGGGCTCCTTGAAGAGATGGCCTCGGTTGGTAGACGGTCTTGTCCACCAGAGAAGCGAGGCGAGAACCCTTGGGGGGACCTTCACCACGAGACCACTGCAGGGATCTGGAATGTAAACGTGCCCAGGGAATAATTGATATACAGGAGACCAACTTTCCAAGCAGCTTGGATAGGTTTAGTAACGAAGCCCTTTTATTTTGCCTGATTGTCTTGGTAGCTTTTTGTATACTGGTGAATCTCCCTTGAACCGAATCAATTACAGCTTCTAGATGCGCTATACGGGTGGAAGGATTAAGCTGGCTCTTTTCCCAGTTAACGAGGAATCCGTGAGCCTGAAGCACTGAGAGGGTAATCTTAGTGTCACTCTCAGCCTGATGTCGGGTAGGAGACAGAATAAGGATATCGTCAAGGTAGCAGTGAATGCGAATAGGGAAGTGTCTAAGGTGCGCTGCCAGGGCCGCCAACACCTTGGTAAAGGTCCTCGGGGCCGAGGCAAGACCGAAAGGAAGGGCTACGTACTGGAAATGTTGATTGTTATAGCAAAATCTCAGATACTTGGAATACGAGGGGTGAATGGGTACATGGAGATAAGCCTCAGAGAGATCGATGGAAGTGAGCCAGTCTCCCTTCCTAGTACCCTGTAAGATAGACTGAAGTGTGTGCATCTTGAATTTGTGATGAACAACATAGCGATTGAGCCTCTTTAGATCTAAAATGGGTCTCCAACCCCGGAATGCTTCGGGACCTGAAAGAGGAGGGAATAAAACCCCCTCCCCGCTGTGACAAGGGTACAGGCTGGATGGCCTTGATATTGGAAAGATGAGTGATAGCGGCCGCCATGAGAGCCCGCTTAGTCGGGTTCCTGGAAAGGGGAGAAACCATAAAGTGCTCCGGAGGAGGCGATTGAAACTGAAGAGGGAGACCAAACCTTACAGTATCCCTAACCCAGGAATCAGACGTGGATAAGTCCCACTGGTCGGCAAAGTACTTAAGGCGACCGCCAATGGGATAAGAAGTTGAAGGGCTACCTGGGACGGCGGGGAGCTTTATTCCCAGCGCCCCGGAATGGTCTCCTGTAGGAGCCTCCCCTTCTATTTCTATCCCCCGAGTCGCTCCGGTCCTGATAGGCTGACCGGAACATCGGGGAGCCCTGATACCTGGGGGTGAAGGCCGGTGGAAAGGAAGATCGAAAGGAGCCCCTCCGAAAGGACTGAGACCCTCTAGACTCTTGCCTTCGAAAAAGAGATGGAAGGAACTTCTTATTCCGGCTCTCCATCAGCAACGGATCAAGTGTTAGGCCAAACAATTTTCCCCCTGACAAAGGAGCTGAGGCTAATTTGGCTTTGTTCTTGACATCGGCCTGCCAGTGCCGAAGCCATAGTAACCTACGTGCAGAGACGTGCGAGGAGATGGCCCTAGCGGAAAATTTTACGGAATGAAAAGTGGCATCGGCCGCGAACTCTGCTGCGGCCGTTAGTTTCGCAATGTCCTGATGTGCCCTAGTGTTTGAAGGGGGGACATGCTGTCTTAACTGTCTGAGCCACCTGATAGAAGCTCGGGTGAAGAATGATGCGGCTGTGGCCGACCGGATGGCCCAAGCATCTGACTGGTGCGTTCGCCGTAAAGCCATCTCAGCTCGCTTATCCTCCGGCTTCAGCGCTTCTAAAGCGTCAGTGGGGTTGGATGAGGATGCTAACCTCACTATTGGATCATCTACCTCCGGAGTGTTTAGCATGTTAGAAAACTCCGAATCGAGATTGATCAACCTCTTGTCTTGACTAAAGGGAGCAGGAGGGGGGCCCGCAGAGGCCCATTGTCTAGCGACCAAATCGGAAAAAATTGGGGGAGTTGGAACGACCTCGGTTTCGATGACTGGCTGTCTGAAAACTGAGTCTTCTGGTCCCCCCGGGATCGCCGGTGATGGTTCAGAAGGAGCCTGGGGAGTCAGGCCCGAGACATTCTTTGCCTTGAATAACAAGGACTTAAACAAGTGAGGCTTAAATAAGCCTACGAATACTGGCTGGTCAGGGGAAATGCCCTCGTCCTCGGACATCTCCCCTTCCATGGGGTCTACCTCGAAGAATGGTTCTGAATACTGGATCGACCCCCTGTCTGAACCTTCCTCTTCCCTGAAGGGTTCAAACCCCATTTCTTCCTCTTCCTGGCTCACCTCCCCTTCTAGGAAGGGGGCTTCCACTTGGGAAGGTACCTGACCGTGATGTGATGGCGGTCTGGAGAGAGATCTTCCGGACATCGACTCAACCTCGGGTGCCATCGTTTGGGATCCAGTTTTGGACAACTGTTGCATGCCCTCTGCTATTCCTTGTTTGATAGCCAGCTGCATCCACTCTCTAATGCTGTCCGGAATAATGGATGAGGATGGGTTTTCTGGATGCAAGCCTGCAGCGGTTGGTGTGAAAGTCGCTTCAGGCCGGGTGGTCTGGAGGCTTTGAGCGGGAGAACTGCGCCTAGAAACAGAAGGTTGTTCTGGCAAAGGAAGAGGGTGAGTAGAAGTAGAGGGGGTAGGGGGGGCTGGTGGTACAGACTGAGATTCCCTAGAGCAGTGATCCCCAACCTTTTTTATGCCGCGGCCCGGTACCGGCATCAGCTGGGCGCCGCCATCTTTTTTTGATGAAAAAGTGCTTCCGGTGACCTCACCGGAAGCACTTTTTCATAAAAAGATGGCGTGTGCGCTCGGTGAGCTTTTCCGGGTAGAAATGGCTTTCTACCCGGAAAAGCTCACCGGAAGCGCTGGCGCTTGGAAACGGCAGGCACCAGAGTGAGGGGGATGGGGGGGCGAAAGGGCCCTAAACCCCCCAATCTCCCCCTGAGGGGCAAAAATAAACGACCCCTTCTATATCCCAGACAATCCAAATGCGCAGGGACCGGAGGAAACAAGGAAAAAATCAAACCTGAACAATATTAATGAGAAATCCCAATTCGGCCAAGGAGCGAAGTGTTAAAGCTGCCTGTCTCTGCGAGGCTGAGCTAAAACTGGGGGAACGCATGGAGGAGGAGGAGCGTTCCTCAATTATAGCTCAGCCTGTTAGAGTGAAGACTGGAGCACCTCCCACTATCTGGATGCTCGCAGTAGCTCCACGGAGAACATATATACAATATGAAGAAAATTGGCTAAAAGATGGGAAGGGAGGCAGGGAAGGGAATAGGATGAGTAGGGGGGGTAAGTGGGATCTATTATTTATCTATATTTGTCATTTAAATTCAATTTAAATTTAAATTTAAATTCACATGGCAGAATGGGGAGATAAGAAAAATGCTTCTTGTATTCAGCTATTGGCTATCCAACTGACTTATCCACTCCCCTTCTAGCATTTAGTGGGTGGTGCTTGAATATGCCTCTTGAATTAAGGCAGCAATGGCACCTCAGGAGAGGTTGTGAAAGAATTATGCTAGAAATCGTAGAAGCAGGTTATTGTTGAAGCAATATGGAGAAAAAGAAGAAAGAGGGATGAGGCACATCAGAAGCACTGTCAAAAGTTGGATGGAGCTTTTCACTCCCTTTGTGTATGTAGGCTTCTGTGGCATTCCCAGACAAAGAAGGAACACCCTGATAGCGCTTCCACTTTGCCTGTGCAGTGTATTTTTTTTTAATTGTGACTTATGTATTTTTTTATTGTAACCTCTTCAGCCGTATGTTGTCTGCTAACCATTTCCTAAGAGCAGTGGTGGGATTCAATTTTTTTTACTACTGGTTCTGTGGGCGAGGCTTGGTGGGCATGGCCATGTGACTGGGTGGGTGTGGCTTTTTTTTTTTTTTTTTTGCTTTTTTGCTGCCCCCACCTATTTTTGGGAGCTTCCTAGCCTCAGAGGAGCCTCAGGGGGGCGTTTTTGCTCCCCAAAGGCTCCTCTGAGGCTCAGGAAGGAAAAAAACAGCATGGGATGTGCATGCAGCATCCCTCCAAGTTCCGTTTTGGGAGCTTCCTAGCCTCAGAGGAGCCTCTGGGGGGGCATTTCCCTAAGAGGTAATGAGATGTTTTAATTATTTATTTTTTTCAGACTGCAATAGGAACAGAATTCAGAAAAGAACTAATTACACTTCAGATTTCATTTACACCAATGAAAGTGGGGAATGTACTATAATGGGAATTTTAAGTACCACACTCTAGTAGATGTGATTGATGTCTATTCCTGTTCGTATTTCTGTTAAGTTTCTTCCTCATTCCATTTGAAGTCAAAGTACAAATAGTGTTCACAACTAATGCAGTAAGGAACATTCATTTTTACGGAGTCAGAAGCAACCCTTTGCCACAGTTAGTGAATTTATGATAAGGCTATACATGAACAGTATTTTTGCTAAATCCTGCAAGTATTTGTTTTCAATAAATTTCTGACTACTGAGTGGGAATATGGTGCACTCATTTTTGGAATGTTGTTATATTTGCTGGCTAACCTACTTTGAAATCATCATTGTGCTCTTCAACTTTATAGGACAGCACTGTATTTAAAATAAAAATATGAAGTAAACTACTACAGCAATATTAAAAAATAAATGAACTTGTGTATAAACATTGCCTAGCTTATCAATTTCACCATGAGAACACAATTTGAGTCTTCAGAACTTCATATGGATTTTTCATGGTCCCCCAGAATTCCTCCAGATGATAACACATACACACATTTCCTTTAGTAGTAAACAACATCAAGCAAAAGGAAAAAAAAAAAAAAACAGAAAAAGAGAGAAATACAGTATACATATCCACTTTCCATTGTGATATTTTCAATCAAAGCTTACTTATAATGCTTTTTAGTAAAATAAAAAGTGTAGATTAGAATACTAACCTTAGTTGGATCCATGCTATTTTTATTTTATACTCATGCTATTTTATGGAATGGTACAAACTATATAGAGACTGCCTTACAAGCCTGCATCCCACTATTAGGAAATACATACATTAAGTGCATCTGAACTGCATTTAAATTTAGTTTGGTTTTGTCTACTCCTTTCCCCCAGATTGAATGAACCTAAATTATACTGTGGATTGTTCATTATTAAAATTACTTTATTTTATATATAGATATATATTTATGAGTTTCTTGGAACCAGAACTGATCCTAACTTATTTCTTTTCAGCTTTGGATAAATCACAGTCCAAACGGGATGGAGGTTTTAAAAATAGCTGGAGCTATGATCATTCAGAAGAAAGTGAAGGAGATACAGAGAAAGAGTAAGGCTATTTACTCTCGGCTATTGAAAAATATATAGTAACAGAAGCCTTGAATAATAATTCATTAGTAATAATAAAATATTCTCGTTCTGATTTTCTTACACACAATTTAAATAAAGAGAAATTAGATTATTTTTATATACTATGCAGTACATTTTCAGTCTAATCTTTTTCAAAATATGCTGTTTTTTATTCCAAATATAGGTATAAATTAACATTTAACATTCCTAAAATTTATAATAGAGGTATGAATGAATTAAGGACTGTACTTAATTTAGATTTTAAAAATGACATTCCCATTTTAGAAATACTGCAGAAATAATATTTCCAATTGTTCATTTTGTGCCTTCTACATTTTATTTATGAATGTTTGAAAACTATAGACCAGGTAGAAACATCATCAAATGAATGCTATCTAAATTTACTGGAAAGGTGTTTTTTCCCTTTTTGCCTACACATACAATATAAATTAACAAATATTGCCATGGTTATAAAGTTTGAGATTCAATTAAGAAAGGCGTGATCAATTGAATTGTCTTAAAACCATAAGTTCATTTTCTGTAATTAGATTTATATGGGACTGAATTGCGTTTTATTTTTATTTTTTAAATTGTATTGATTTAGAATAGAGGAACAGATTAACACACTTTTCCTAATAAGTAGACTGGTGTGATAACAATTACTAATACTTTAAATGTTTAATAAAATAGACTAACAGTTTTGTTACTGGAAACCAAAGGGAGATAGTGGCATCTTCAGGGAAATTGTAGTTGTAGGTACCAAAACTTAACCAGATGAATTGTGTGTTTGTTTGTGCACGTGCAATCATTTGAAAAGTCATGATTAAAGCTATTCCCATGTGATGAAGCTCTGCTCTTTTATATGTGAAATACATGTAAAAAAAAGGGGGGGGGGCTTTTATTCTCATGGTCATGGCTGCCATTTTGATGTTTTTTTGCCATTCTCTGCAGATGCCCTTGACTTTCTTTGCCAAAACCCTTGAAAGGCTCAGGCTACTCAATAGTCATGAAATGTTTACTGCTTGTCTGTGTTTCTGCATATTTAGGGAGCGGAGCAATATGTAAAATTCTCCAGATGAGCTGTTCAGAGCATCCATTGAATGATTGGGATGATAGGCTGGGAGGTTGAGAGGACGCTCCTCCTCCATGGGACTCCTCCCTAGCATCCCCAGTTTTTGGTCAGCCTTCGTGGATAGAGGCAGCTTAATTTCCTTTCCCTTGGCCGGAACAGCAAAGGCTTCAAAAAAGAGACAAAAAAAGGTTTGCTTTTAAACTCTAAACAAATCCTTTAAGGCTTTTAGTTTCAATGAGTCAAGCAGCTCCCTACAGCATATAACTTGAGCCGAGGAAGCTCACCATAGCCCCCAGGGCGATCGGAGGCAATAACGCCTCAGCCGCATGGCTAACAACTCACATTTCTTAGCCTGTACCATTAGGACCTTTTCAAGCCGAGCTGCTGCGATCGCCACCGCCCGCGCTCGATGGGAGCAGCTCCATTTTAAAAGGGTCCGAGGCTTCTCTCTCTCCCCTGGGAACACTGTCTGAGGTGGGGGCATCAACGGCCATCTGCCCCACCGTGCCTTTTTATTCAGGGGGAACTCTGCAGTATTGACTCCCCACAAGGCGCGCAATTGCTGCTGAGCCGATTTAACTCATTACGCGCCTAAAGAGATAACGGCCGGCACCATTGCAGACTCACTATCCGCATGGTAGTGATCTTCATTTTATTTCTGGAACTGTGAGAGGCTTTTCTTCCCCCAAGCAGGGGCTCCTTCCTGGAACCCAGGGGAAATCACCCTAATGTATGTATGTATGTATGTATGTATGTATGTATGTATGTATGTATGTATGTATATAGATATTCAGATATAATTATTTTATTTTGGACCCTTATTCATTAAGGAGGAAACTGTTGGCTTATGCCCTCACAGAATTAAACAGCAGCACCACAGCGAGCACCAAGGCCTGTGTCCGCCTGTGCAGGAAGCTGTTGCAGGCCTACATCTTTTTTTTTTTTTTTTTTATAAAAGTTTTATTGATTTTAACAACAAATAAAAACACATAAAACATAAAACATAACATAAGAACATCATCATTCTTCATAAATTTACAGACAGTGTATCGGTTGGTTTATCACTCCTTTTTGTGCATCTATTTCATAGTCATCATAATAATTATGTTACATAATAACTCATATTATCAATCAACAATTATATATCCTAATATCCTTATTAAACAATCATTTGACTATAATTTAACTAATTCATGCTTAAGCGAGATAACTATAATTTAGTTAATTTATAACAAATCGTAAAATCATACCAAATCTATCTTAATATAATATTCTAAAAATATTATCAAAACCAAAATATATATATATATTCTATTATTATATTGTTTTATCTAACCATTGATAAAAAAGATCCCAAACTTCATAGAATTGTTTATCTTCTTGTTCTCTAATTTCAAATGTCAATCTACTCATTTCAGCACATTCCAATATTTTCTTGATAATTTCTTCCTCTAATGGTATTTTCTCACTCTTCCAATTTCTAGCAAATACAATCCTAGCCGCTGTTAACACATTTACAATCAAATACTTTAAGTTTTTATCAAATGTATCAGGTAAGATTCCCAATAGAAAAATCTCTGGTTTCAAATCTATATGTTTTTTTGTCATTTCTTCCAACCATATGCGAATTCTAGTCCAGTATTTCCTGGCCTCCTCACAAGTCCACCACATATGGTAATATGAGCCAGGGATCTGATGACATTTCCAACACTTTTCGGATTTATTCTTGAACATTCTTGCTATTCTTGTCGGGGGAAAATGCCACCTGTAAAACATCTTATACAAATTTTCTTTATATGCTACTGACATTGTCATTTTATAATTTTGAGACCACAATTTTTGCCATTTTTCTAAATCAATCCCATATCCAAAGTTCTTCCCCCAAACAATCATTGTTTCTTTGACTTGTTCTTCCTCTAATTTAATTTCCAACAAATAACTATATAGTTTTTTAATCACTTTTTCATCAGCACCTGTCAAAATCCCATCTAAATCAGTCAATTTATCATAAAATCCTTCTGTTTTAGAATCTTTAAGATACCTTGAGTGTATTTGCGCATATGAAAACCAATTCATCTTTATATCTTGTTCTTCTAGCTTTTGCATCGTTTTAAGTTCACCCTTTTCATCCAGTATTTCCCCATATCTAACTGTTTGTTCCTTCTTATAAATTATAGGATAGGAAAAAGCTTCAATAGTTGATAACCAAACTGGAATTTTCAAATAACATTGTTTCTTAATTTTCTCCCAATTCAACCATAACGATTCCCGTATATAGTGCCTTCTGAAATAACCCTGCGATTTAGTTCCCTTATACCATAAAAAGCATGCCAACCCAATAATAAATCATGTCCTTCCAATGCCAGTAATCTAGACTTTCTTAACGTTATCCATTCTTTAACCCACATTAAATTTGCAGCTTGATAATACAACTCCCAATTAGGAAGGCCAAATCCTCCTCTAATTCTAGCATCCTGTAAAAGTTTTAGTTTTATTCTCGCTTTCTTACCTTGCCATATATACTTCAACACCATTTTATTTAATTCATCAAAATAGTCTTTACCAAGCCTAATTGGTATTGTTTGAAACAAATATAAAATTCTGGGTAAAATATTCATTTTAATTATTGAGATTCTACCTATCAAAGATAATTGTAGATTTTCCCATTTTTTCAAGTCAGATGCTATCTGCTGTTTAAGTTTAATATAATTATTCTCTTTCAGTGTAGTACATCTTGACGTCAAAATTATCCCCAAGTATTTAACTTTATTCGTAACTTGAATTTTCAATAAGTCTGCCAACTCTTCTCTTTGCCTTAATAACATATTTTTGTCAGAATCTTTGTTTTGTCTTTATTTATTTTCAAGCCAGCCATCTCACCATACGTCTCTATCTTTTCCAGTAGTTTTAAAGCTGTCTCTAGAGGGTCTTCCAGAATAAAGACCAAATCGTCCGCAAAGGCTTGCAATTTAAATTCCTCCTTTTTAACTTTCATTCCTTTTATATTTGTATCCTCTCTAATATTTCTATTTAATACTTCCAAAGTCAATACAAATAACAAAGGGGATAGTGGACATCCTTGTCTTGTGCCTTTTTAATATTGATAGAGTCTGTAAATTCTCCATCTATCATCACTTTTGCTGTTTGCTTATAATATATAGCTTCTATTGCTTGAATAAATTTTCTAGCAAAACCCATCTGTTCCAATAATAATAACATAAATCTCCAATTCACATTATCAAATGCCTTTTGAGCATCTAAAAATATCAAAGCCATTTGCTTTTCAGGGTGTGCCTCATAATATTCCAAAGTGTCCAAAATTACTCTCATGTTGTCTTTAATTTGTCTCTTTGGTAGAAATCCATTCTGATCAGAATGAATAAAATTATTTAAGTATTTTTTTAAGCCTTTCTGCCAAAATTGAAGCAAATATTTTATAATCTGCATTCAATAAAGAAATAGGTCTATAATTCTTAATTTGTGATGGGTCAGTCCCTTCTTTTGGAATAAGCGTAATATAAGCTTCTGACCATGTTTTAGGTATTTTCTTATTTATCATAACTTCATTCATAATTTCTAACATTGAAATGCTCAATGATTCTTGTAATGTTTTATAAAATTCTGCCGGAAACCATCTGGTCCTGGTGCTTTCCCCTTATTCTGTCTATTAAGTGCTTCAGTTAATTCCATCATTGTTATAGGATTTTCCAACATTTTCCCAGTTTCATCAGATATCTTGGGTAGGTTGGCATTTTGTAAATACTGTTTAATTTTCCCCTCATCAAAATCCTCCTGCTTATATAATTGCGCATAAAAATCTCGAATAATTCTCTTTTTCTCCTTATTACCATGACAGACTAGACCCTGTTCATCCATTAACTGTGGTATTCTCCTTGATTCTTTCTCTTTTCTCAGTTTGTATGCTAACCATCTACCTGGCCTGTTTGCATCCTCAAAATAGTTCTGTTTAGCACTTCTAATTTTTTGCGCCAATTCTTCTTTCTCTGTTTGATCCATTTTATGTTTAATTATATCCATTTTAAATTTAATATCTTTTTCTGTGGCATTCTCTGTAATTCTTTTTCCAATTTTTTATAATCATCTTCTAAAGTTTTAATCATTTGCCTCTTTCTAATATTTTTTTTCTTTGTGTATTCCATTATCAATCCTCTTGCATATGCCTTCATTGTGTCCCAAACATTCTGTATTGAAGTATCTTCTTTTCTGTTTTCATTAAAAAAGAAGGCCAGTTCTTTTTCCATCCACTGTGTAAAATCTTTTTCCTTTAAAATAGTATTATTTAATGTCCATCTAGATCTTCTTTTTTGTCCTTTCCATTTAATTGTCATTGGGTTATGATCTGCCCATGTACTTGTTTCAATATTTATTTCTTGAATATTAGATAATAATTCTGTTGACGTCCACATCATATCTATTCTGGACCATGATGAATGTCTATTCGAATAGAAAGTATATTGTTGAGTTTTAGTATTTCTTTCTCTCCATATATCTTTTAGATTTAATTCCTCTATCATTTCAAAAAAAGATTTAGGGAGGATCTTCCTATTTTGTCGTGTTATTTTTGCTGTGTAGTCCAATTCATTGTCTACAATTCCATTAAAATCTCCCATTATAAATATATTAGCGTAGTCCAATTCAATTATTTTCATATGTAATTTTTATAGAATCTTTTTGTTTATCATTGGAGCATAGATTGCAACCAAAAGTATCTTTGTATTGTTATCCATTATTTCAACCATTAGTACTCTTCCATCTTCATCAGTATAAATCAATTTTGCTGAAATGGTTTCTTTAATATACAATACCACTCCTCTTTTCTTACACTGGGCCAAAGAAGTAAAAATTTTCCCTATTTTTGGTCGCACCAATAATTGTTGATGTTGTTTTTTAATGTGTACTTCTTGTAAGCAAATTATATCAAATTTTAATTTCTCTATTTTATGAAAAGTTTTCCTTCTTTTAGTAGCTGAATTCAGTCCATTTATATTCAAAGAAATCAATTTTTTTTCCTCCATAGTTATGATTTATATTTAGGTCTAACGGCTCTCGTTGATCTTACTTCACGTTGTTCTTTAGTCTCCACTTGTCCACCTACTGCGCCTTCTTCTTTTCCCATCTCTATTTGGTCCTCTTGAAATTCAGTTAAGGTAGTCTCTTCTTCTATCTCTGTTTCTCTTCTTTTAAAAAATTCCTTATAAAACGATTCTGCTTCATCAATTGAGCCAATTCTGTATCTCTGTTCTTTCCATGTAACCATTAATCCTTCTGGAATCAACCATCTGTAATTCACCTCCTTTTCCAATAATACTTTAGTCAGGAAACGATATTCTCTCCTCATCTCTCTAATTTTTCTGGGTACTTGTTTTAAAACCCCAATCTCTTTATCTCCATATTTCAATGTCTTCTCTCTTGCCGCTTGTAATATCTGTGTTCTGATAGATTTTTTAGTAAATCTAACATGAACTTCTCTTGGTAACTTATTCCTCGATGCATATCTTGTAAAAAACTCGGTATATCTCATCTATTCCATCCATCATTTTTTCCTCTGTTATTTCCAAAAGCTCCAGCCAAGATTTCTATCATTACTGCAGCAAGATCTTGTCCTTTTTCTTCCTCTATATTTTGAAATCTGAGGTAATATTCTGATCTATCCATCTCCCACTTCACCATCTCATTCTTGTTTTGTTCAAGCGTTGTCACTCTGTCATCAATATTTCCAATTTTCTCATCTCTTTGATTGTCTTTCTCTTCTAGTTTTTGCAATTTCTCATCTCTTTGATTGTCTTTCTCTTCCATTTTTTGCAGTCTCTCATCATACTTCGCCATCATCTGTTGGATATTTTCAATTTTTTGTTCAATACTCCCCATCCTTTGTTCAATACTCATTTTAAGTTCTTGAATTCCTTGCATAACCGTCGTTAGATCCGTTTGTCCTTTATCTTGCTTCGCCATTGTTGAAATATTCTGAGGCTTTCCCTTTAGAGAAAAAAAAAATGAAAAATAATAATAATAGTAATAAGCAAAAGTGTACAAATATTACAAAATACTATAGGGTTAAGGAGGAGGGATAAAAGCTAACAACAAGTAAAGCAAAAATCACACTGCGTTTTATTTAAACATCCAAGGCTCTTATTATGGCTTCTCCACAGGTTTCAAAGCCAAGCTTCAAACATTCAGTTGATTGTAGAAATCCCAAAGAGACACCTGTGAAAACATTCTCCAGAGTTCCTCTCTCTATCTTATCAACTCAGTGTCCTTGGGAGAGAGTTTCTCACAGTTCTCTCAACTTCAAGTAAAGTATTTTCAAGCCTCTAGTTGGCAGTGTTGCAGAGTTACAAAGTTTCTCAACTCCACTCCCCCTTCTTCCTCCCCCCCCAAAAAAACCAATAGAAAAAGAAAATATGTATATATATATGTGTATATTTAAAAAAAGAAAAAAATTACTAAAGGAAGCCTCTATTAAAAATATAAACAGTCAAAAAGGAAAGGTAATTATAGAAAAAAACAAAAAAACAAAACCAGTCTGGTTACAATTACTAATCACAATAGAAGTTCGCTAGAAAAAAAAAAAAGTAAAAAGCCAAGCCTCATTTTGACATCTCCTAAAAAATCGCCACTAAGTCCATCTTATCAAATTCTGTCAAAAATCTTACAGATTCCTTCTTCTTCTAGGGTGTCCTTATCCCAAATAAAAATAAATAAATCTCACCAGCCGATACACTTTCTCTTTCTTTCTTCTCTTCCTTTCGGAGCTGTCCCTGCTTCAGCAGCTTAATGGCTGCCTCTCCGCCGATGGTAAAGGGGCTTCTTCTGGATCCACCAGGGACTTGCGGTGTCCCTGTGATCAACAGAACGCGCCCCTTACTATCACCGTCTCTACGGGACGGTTTAGGTCCGTTGGGACCGACCAGGGGCGAAGATATCAGCTGTAATTTCGGAGCCCCGAAATTACAGCTGTAACGCGGCGACGTGGCTCCGCCTTCTCCCAGGCCTACATCTTATTTCAACAATTCTTCCTTTCTAGGCCTATGAGGTGTTCCAAATTTGGCTAATTCAGAAATAATAATATTAATAACAAAATAATACGATAATAATAGGAACAAGAATAAGAATACAATATTCTTACATAAGATTATACAAAACTGGGGAGCATTGTTTTAGGGTTCTCTGGCCATTGCTGGTTCAGGCCCCTGGGCATGCCAACCGCCCAATGTTTCAGCCTCATTAACAGTAAAATCTAATAGGCGGTCACAATGGCAAGCAGCAGTAGCTCAAGAGCCATGTCAAATTCTCCAAACAAATTGAAGCATTCTAAGGGTACCTCCTAAGCAGCATAAAAAGATGCTAACAAGCTCCATAGGGTACTAGAAAAGCACATGAAGAAGTTCATGTGGGAGGCTGAAGAAAGCTATCAAACCTCATATCCCACCAGGCCTACTTCGGCTACAATCCCTCTCTGCAACCACCCCTGGATCTGTCTGTGTAATCCAGACGCAGTGCAGCTGCACAAGATCAGGTAGCCCATCTAGATTAGTACAAGTGACACGAAGGGCCTCTGTGGCCACATTGCTCCAACAGCGGCCGGATTCCGTCAAGATACCGGAAAAGATCCCCGCATAGATGAGACCATGGATGGAATTAACGATACGCCAAGGTATCGCTGCGGGGGTGCAGCATACTGCTCTGGCCAACAACAGAGCGCTCCTTCCGATTGGAATTCCCTATGAATCCAGTCACTAAGCAGGACAGAGCATCTTTACCCTCAGGTTTCTCTCCACAGGAGATTCTGTAGTTTCAGATATACCCCCGCAGGGTATATAGAAGGAGCAAGGGCTGTTGATCGGGTGGAGCCAGAGGACACAGAGTTCTCCTGCTCAAATTCTCAAATTCTAGTTAGATTCGCATCGGCTCACAATAAAATGTGGTGGTTGATGCTACATCTTGACGACTAAAACAATGCCGACGTCATTTTGTTTATAAGAATTCCATGGAATTATCTATTGAGAGGCTACTTCCCCTCACAAGGATCTCTCCATGAGGGTCCACGGGACATTTACGCTGATTGGGGACCTCTTTCTGAGGTTGAATATCGGGCTTCATTTTTAAGTTGGCAGCCCTCACAGAATATAGCAGCACAGTAACAGTGAGTGCCAAGGCCTGTGTCTGCCTGGGCAGGAAGCTGTTGAAGGCCAGTGACTGCAGGATCACCCAGTTGCAATATAGGTCCTGAAAGGTGTTCTCTATTTGGCTTCACAATTTGATTCCATATTCAGTCATCTAATTATGAGTTTGGTAACAGCACAACAATTTATGTTAGTAGCTGTGCACAGATATAACAAAAATATTATCAATAATAACATTAAGGATATTAATATGAATAACAATATAATAATAACAAATTGAATTTACCAAAAAAAGGGGGGGGGGATCAAATATCAAGAGGATTCCTTGCCTCTGTTCACAGCAGGCCTCTGGACCAGTCAACGGTCCATTAATATCACATACATATATAGGTATATAGATATCTCACCTTGTGGGCTTTAGGTCAGAATCTACAAGGACAACCAAAAATACCCACAGAGGACAATAAACCAACTCAAAGTAGGTCAAAATGTCCCAGAGAGACCTCTAAGGCTGCAGAAAAGGATGCCAAGAGATGCCAAAATGCCTTAGATAAGCATATTATTTAAAAAAATGCATGAGGGAGGTTGAACAGAAGTCTCAGTCCTCTTCCCCAGCCAGGGCGGTCCCAGTTCCAGAGTGCTCCTTCGGTAGCACATATACTAACATTGGAACGATACAGAGAAGATTAGCATGGCCCCTGCGCAAGGATGACACGCAAATTCATGAAGCGTTCCATATTTCACCTTGCCTCCATCCCTGGATCTCTCAATGCCATCCAGGAGAGCCTCAGAGGGACAGGTTCAACCCAGGCCTTCAGCAACGCTACTTGCCTGACAGACAGTTGCGGGACCACACTAGAATACCTCCTCCCAGAGGATATCCCTGACAAATTGAAGGCCTGGAGGGACATGGCGACTTGAAGGGGCATCGCAGCCGGGGTACAGCAGAAGTTGATGGCTAGGCAGCCTCCACAATCTGACCTTGATTCTCTCTTGAGTCATTTACTATGCAGAACGGACCTTCATTACCAAGAGGTACCTCCTTCAGAGGAGTATTATATAATCCAGTTACACATTCACATGATGTACAGGATCAGGGAGAACTAGAGACCAGATGGAACAGGTTGAGGAAGGGTCTACTTACAACAGTGACCAAAATCTGTCAGAGGTAGATCACCTAAAAAAGGGGGACATGTCAGACATTGAAGGCATTAAGCCAGACCAACCGACCTTTGGGTCTGTTTTGCCCTCAGACTCTTTTCAAGTCTCTGTTGTTTCAAGGCAAAAACTACTGCCCATCTTGATATTCCATTCCCCTCGCCCAACAATCATTACTGTAAGGGGGGGTCAGACAATTTAATCTTCTCCCACACCAATAATGTAAGAGGAAGTCATAACTGTCCCACAGAGGTTCTCGGACCTCGTCCAGAAACAAAGGGTCTCTTCAGTGGTGTATTCCCCTCTTACAGGATATGATAGAAAAATTTTAATTTGGTTTTCTGATTTCTCATCACCATGGTAGTAGATAAAGCAATGGCAGTTATCGTCATCCTCTGCAATTCCAACTGAAGCGGAAGAGGCTCTCAAGTTAAAAGATATACAGGGTCGAGTTGTCTCCATGTAGGGCATGTCAATCTGATGTGGGGGCCATAAGAGCGGCATTGGCCACATCCTTTTTTTTTTTTTTTTTACTAGATTGTCTCTCAGGTAACTCTGGCATCTGAGGGAGATTATCTCAAATTCCAATATCAGGGCGCACAAGGATGCCGTAAAGCTCATAGAGGCTGCAAAATTTTCTGCGGATGCTAAATTCAACTCTATTCAATTATCTGCTCAAGCCAGGGCATCTCAGGTTACTGCTCACCTACTGCTATGGCTCAGACATTGGCAAGCAGTTATCACACAAATAATGGAAGCTTACTTCCTCCCCAATATCAGGAGATAATTTGGTTGGTGCTGCCCTTGACCCATTTCTGATAGAGACAAGAAGCAGAAATAAGTTCCTGTCTTCATAAACCCCAAAATAGTCCTTCCCAGCTTTTTGGAGGGTTTCCTTTGTTCGCTCTACCAGGGACCTTTCTCTCCAGAACCTTTGCATTACTCTCCAGGGATCCTGTTAAAGGGAGCATGATATTGTTTATTTATTGGAGATCTAGGCAACCCGACTTATGGCACCGGATCAGCAGGGGCAATTTTAGTTTTAAAACTACTTAATTGGTCGCTAGTTTATAGGAGGCTTAAGATGAGTATACTGAACTCCATACTTCTGAGCTTCAGAAGGGGCGACTTTCTACCCTCCATTGACTTAATGGAGGCCTATCCCCACATTCCAATTAGATCCTCACATTGCAAACCTCTTAGTTTTTGTTATAACACTCAACATTTTGAATACGTTGCACTGTCCTTCGGGTTGTCATCTGCCCAAGGTTCTTACGAAGGTTCTGACAGTTCTGGCTGTCCATCTCAGGTGAACACCTGTTAGACGGCAGTGTTACTTAGATGACATTTTGTTATTATCTTGTTCATATAAACAGGCAAAAGGGGAGGCCTTAGCATCGGTCATCACCTGGAGAGATTTGCAGTCCATTTCTCATCACCCACCTATATGCAAGCTTCTTGCGTGGGGCTACAAACTTACGGCCTCCTGTAGTGAATTGATATTACACGTGGGACCTTAACAAGGTCCTTACCACACTCAAGAAAACTCCGTTTGACCCCCTGTAGACCATGAGTCTCCATTTCTAACGTACAAGGTGGTTCTCTTGGTTGCCATTACATCGGCTAGTCTCATCTTGGATCTAGTAGCCTTGTCAGTTAGACAGGAACTCTGTATTTTTCACACAAACAGAGTGGTTCTTAGTCCAGATCCATCTTTCACCCATAGATAAATTTGGGTTTCCACAGACCATAGGAACCGATACTCTCGTATGTTTGTCTGAGACCGACATAAAATCTGGCACAACAATGGCACAGTCTAGATGTAAGGCGAGCTCTCTGCATATATTTCAACTGCACGTGTGTTAGGAAATGGACGTTTTCTTTTCAACCACCCACCATTGGGTGCAAGACCTCTTCTTCAATGATCAGTAGGTGGCTGAGAGCACAATTACTAAGTCCTACGAGACACAGTCTCTTCCTGTACCCAGGGGCATCACTGCTCATTCGACCTGGAACGCTGCGATGTTGACAACATGGGCCACAAGCGCCAATAGAGGAAATTTACAAGGTGACAACATGGGCCTCACCATCGCCTTTTATTTAGAAACTATTAGAATGATGTCTTCACCTCTGTGAAGGCTGCCTTTGACAGGAGAGTGTTACAAAGGGTCCATAGGGACCAAGAAAAAGGGGAATCCGAACCAGACTGAAGCCCTCCCATAGGACAAGCCAAGCTTTGGTATGCCCAATCAATGGATGCTCTGAACAGCTCATCTGGAGAAGGGGCGTTGGTACTTACCTGACACTCCCTTTCTCTGTGAGCTGTGATCCCCACCCTTATTCGTTTGGTGGGATGCTATTCCGGCCAAGTATTAGAAAGGGTGAAGGAGAAGAAATACTTCATCATTTTGACTTTGTCAAAACGGGGGACGCTAGGGAGGAGTCCCATGGAAGAGGAGGAGCATCCTCTCAATTAAAGCCGAGCCTATCAGATGAGTGACAGAAGCATCATCCCAATCAATCAGTGGATGCTCTTCACAGCTCACAGAGGAAGGACCTGTCACCACGCCCTTCACAACACAATAAACTATGATTTACTTTTTCAATATTAATAGCATTATAGGGACAGCATCTTTTGAACTCTATTATACAGGTAGTCCTTGGTTAAGAACTGGAATTGGGACTGGAATTTCTGTTGCTTAGCATTGCAGGTGTGAAGGGTGACATCATGTGACCACATTGCTTACAAATGGCAATTCTGACTGTCCCCATTGCTATCATTAAACGAGGATTGCAAATTATTAAGTGAGAACATCCTCAGGACTTCCTGACAACTTCTAGCAAGCAAAGTCAATGAGGAAGCCACAGGAAGTTGCAAGTTTTGAGCAGCTTGCAAATAGACCAGTGGGCAGATAAGCGGCTGCCCCTGGTTAGGGAAAACTTAGCTGGACAGCGCTGGCGGTGCTAAGTGACAGGGTGCTCTGGTGCCCAAATAAATCTTTGCCATCTTCTGCTCTGATGACAAGCACTGCCTGGTGCTTTGTGAGGCAGCTGCTGACTGAGCATGGCCTTCCTGAGGCCTTGTAATATAGGTAGTCCTTGACTTACGACCACAATTGAGCCCAGGTTCTGTTGCTAAGTAAGACAGTTGTTAAATGAATCTTGTCCATTTTACAACCTTTCTTGCCATAGTTGTTAAGCGAACCACCGCCATTTTTAAGTTAGTAACACGGTTGTAAGGTGAATCTAGCTTCCCCATTGACTTTGCATGTCAGAAATTCGCAAAAGATGATCCCATTACCCCAGGACAATATAACTGTCATAAATATGAAACAATTACCAAGCATTTGAACTTTGATCATCTGACTATGAGGATGCTGCATTAGACATAAGTGTGAAAAAAGAATCATGTCACTTTTTCAGTGCTGTTGTAACTTTGAACTGTCACTGAATGAATGGTTGTAAGTTGAGGACTACCTATACCTTATGATTATGAGACAGATGTGTGGCAAGGAGCCACCTTATGAAAGGCCAGGCCAGGTGCACCTTGTCAGTACCAGGAAGAAGATGACAGTGGTAGTGGCTAAAAGAGAAGAGAATGGGGGTGGGGTGTTTGAGTTGAATAGCACCCTGAGATTGTAAATGCAGAATTTTAATCATGTGAGTGCAGAGCTGCTGCTGCTGTGGCCTTAATTTTAAGCTCCAGGCATAACTTCAAATAGTCATTAAGCAAGGACTACCTGTATAGCATATTTGATGGCAATGCATTTTATGGTTTTTCAAAATATTCTGTATTTACTTAAATGCAAATTATTAACTGCTACCTGAGGAACTGTCTCAGCCCAAAGGGTTTGGCCAGCCGCACATTTTCCGATAGAAGGGACATGCTGCAGATTCTTTCTGTCATGGAATTCTGTCTGGTGGAGTTCAGAGAACAGCCTTTTCTGCCATGGTTCCTGTCCTCTGGGCATTGTGCTCCTGTGATCATGGAACTTTGATTTTTGTTATTAATTCCTGTACTAATTACTCTATATTTTTTCTTTAATATAATAAAATGCTGCTGTCATACCCCTGCAAAAAAAAATCGGGATCAATGCCAATCTCACCAATCTTTTAGATCCCCTATTTTTTAAAAAAATGATTTGGGTTTCACAAAGCAATCCTTTGTTTTTAAAACCATGTATTTGCAACTAAATTCAACAGTATTCAGCTAAACATATATCTACACTATATATACATGCAGTGTTTGTATACATACGTACATGCATACATATCCCTGCATGCCTTTGGGTAGCTTGTACTTTAAAAGCAAGAACAGTAAAAAAAAAATCAAGAAACAGATTATAGAAAAGAAAAAAAACCTAAGCCTAGCAACATTTCTACAGATAGTCCTCCATAACTACAATTGGGATTGGAATCTCAGTCATTGACTGAGATGGGCATTAATGAGACGGCCGTGTGACTGCTTTGCTCAGTCCCAGCACTCTCAGTTGCAGTTGATAAGTGATGATCTCTGGGGTTGTTAAGTGGATGGAGCAAAAGAGTTGCCTGCTTAAGTATTTTAGCTCCATGTGAAATTAAAATTCTCTTATCAGGCAACTCTTTCACTCTCAAACTTTCTATAACTCACTGAAGAGTCTTCACCTCTTGTTGGTTCCCTCCACTTGCAACCTTCCCTGACAGCTTTTCAATTGACTTTGGAATTTGATTTTAGAATTTCGGAATTGGTTTTGGCATCTTGAATTGTCTACATAAGCCCTTTAGCAACCTGTGCAGGTCACAAAGTCACATGACACAACATGTCCCTCACTACCTACGTTGCTGTAGTCTGGACCTCT
The DNA here is from genome assembly GCF_049901735.1 of Notechis scutatus. Classification (NCBI taxonomy): domain Eukaryota; kingdom Metazoa; phylum Chordata; class Lepidosauria; order Squamata; family Elapidae; genus Notechis; species Notechis scutatus. The sequence continues at coordinate 119,436,280 of NC_142009.1, read as the reverse complement.
TATAGCCTCCAATTGCACTTCAAGATTGCACATAGCAGTCACAAGGTGCATGTCAAACAGTCATAACTGTGAACTGGCTGCCAAGCACCTAAAATGAGGTCACGTGACCATTGTGAGGGGACATTTTATTATGGCCAGAATTGCTTTGTGGGCCACAAGCATCCTTTCTGAGGCTGTTGTAACAGTTGCTGATGGCCGGTCGTAAGTCAAGGACTACATGTGCTGAACTTCAGCAGGTACCCTATGTCTACCTGGAAGAACAGTTTGATGTTCCAGAAACATTTGGAACATCATTAAGGTGGTAACCATACTGATTTATGGGGGAAATAATAATATATAGGGCAGATGCGGGGACAGAGAAAACTTGTTTCCTAGATGTCAACAAATAATGATGTTTAACAGAGGGGATCAGGAGCGTGCCCATTCTCCCCAATCATATTGGGTGGGCACAAACAATGGGAGATAGATAGTTCCTCAAATCACTAAGTTCTATGCCATAATATCCTTTATAGATAATAATGAGCATCTGGAATTGTCCCTATATGTCCCTAGCAACTAGTACAGGTCATAGAGCAATGGAATCACATAGCATAACAGACCATGTCCGTCACTACCTGCATTGCCATATTCTGGATCTGTTATAGCCTCTAAATGCTCTTCAAAGGCAGCTTGTTACTAATGCATATTAACACGTGATGTAGGAACTCCAGGGGTTCATACTTTTTCCAGGGTAAAGCTGCTTATTAGTAGAATAGAAGTAAGTGTAATATAAGAATAGCTTAAACACTCACTGAATGTTAGTTTATCTGGTACCTTATCAGTGAAAGCTATGAGATATTGTAGCAAAAACACACATATAGAAACACAGTTATTCTGACATGCTGTATTTGAGAGTGACATAAAGAGTTGGGCTAGTTGGAAATGTGACAATCTATTTAAAATACTGTACAGGCCAAATCCCTTTCTTAGGATTATACAGTACCAGATTGGTCAAAACCTTATTGATTCATTCTGATCACTTTTAACTACTTCTTTTCTCTGGCCATGCTTGCAAACCATATGAAGGTAGAATTCAGTTACGATTTTGATATAACAGGTACGTTTCTTCACAGAAACAATTATAAATTAAATGTATGTATGTATGTATGTATGTATGTATGTATGTATGTATGTATGTATGTATGTATGTATTTGAATGAACTGTTTTGCTCCCTGGATGCTTCCTCAAGATTTTAGCTGAACTTGCTATCTTAGGGCTATGGCTTTGCATCATGCTGGCCTAATGAGAACAGTGATTTCAGCATTCTCCTTACCCAGGTAGCTCATATGGTTGCACATTTCTTTTTCTCAGGTCACTAGGAGGGCCTGCTTTTTTCCCTTCCCTCCCTGCTGTTGCTTCCTTATGTTTTGCTCTAAAGCAGCTTTCAGTTTTTGGATTGCATTGATTAATTTATTGCTGTGAAGTAATTTTAAAGCGGTATGGTGTAGAGTTAAAGCACTGGGCTGGAAACTGGGAAGAACTCATTCTAGCATTGATATTGACTTACATTGGAAATCAGGTAGGTGCCAGTCACACACACTCTGCCCTTGGACAACGACAATTGCAGAAGATCCCCCTCCCAACACTGAGTTTTATTGAAAGACTACAATACAGCAACAATGTTAGACTTGTCAAATAAGTAAGAAAGAGAAATAAAGATTTGGGAGGATATTATATACATTACAGTTTTGAAGTCTCCAATGCTAAAATGTTGAATGTTATGAGTCCTATTTTTGAAATAAAATTCTATATAAACTTAATCTTTAAATAAAATAGTGCTGTTAGCCTAGAGAAAAAAATCAAATGAAAATATTCTTTGAAATGTGAACATTTTGTAACAATTGTTGAAACCTGATTTTGTTCTCTTAATCTATAAGTCAGTTGATCAAAATTTAAATTATTTTTCCTCTTATGTAGTGAAGCCAATTTGTTGATATTTGATGAAAGCGATGAAACTTGCAGTCCCAATGGTGAAATAAAAGTGAGTATATAAAATATAATGTACATTTATTCACTGTACAAATGCCCTGTCACATGAAAGCCTACATCTATTTACTCCAAGCTAATTGTGATGTAATCTTTGACTTGCCACCTTAATTAATGACGAAAAACTCTCTATTTTCTTTGGAAATTAAGAAACAGTTACTATGTTTGTTTACAATGGTATATATGCTTGTGTTGTGGAATAGATAATGTCAAGAAATCAGTAATTCATTGTCTTATCAAAAATGCCAGATCACTTGACAATTTATTTGCATATAGTACTAGCTCATAACATAGCTTATTTTGATTTCAGTGAAAATTATTGATAATATGTGAATATATCCAATGTATTTGTAGATGGTAGCTTGTTATTATTTTTACTTTTCACGCCAACCTAAACATTAACTAAATTTGTGGATTTATTTTTTTATTAATTTCTCAAATACAGATAGTCCTCGACTTACAACCATTTGTTTAGTTACTGTTCAAAGTTACAATGACACTGAAAAAAGTGACATGACATTTTTCATGCTTATGATAGCAATAGCACTTAGATTTATATACCGGTTTATAATACTTTCCAGCTCTCTCTAAGCAGTTTTACAGAGTCAGCCTATTGCCCCCAACAATCTGAGTCCTCATTTTACCCACCTTGGAAGGATGGAAGGCTGAGTCAATCTTGCGCCTGGTGAGATTTGCCACATTGCAGCCTGGAGTCTGCAGAAGTAGCCTGCAGTACTGCACTTTAACCACTGCACCACTGTGGCTCATATCGATCATTGTAGCATCCCCATTGTCACGTGATCAATATTCAGGCACTTGGCAACTGGTATTTATATTTATGATGGTTGCAGTGTCCTGGAATCATGTGGTCCCCATTTGCAACCTTCTGACCAGCGGTTAATGGGAAAGCTAGATTTATTTCACCGTGTTTCTAATTTAACAACTGAAGTGATTCACTTAACAATTGTGACAAGAAAGGTTGTAACTGGGACAAAACTCATTTAAAAACTGTCTCGCTTGCAACAGGAATTTTGGACTCAATTGTGATTGTAACTCGAGGGCTACTTATGTGCAGTAGTCAACTCTTTACCCCCAATTTCCTGGCCAGCATACAATTTCTTTAAAATACAAGATGTAAAAAGTATTCCATTTGGAAACTTTTAATCCTACTATTTGACCAAGAACTTCCAGTTTGGGGACATTTGAGACAGTGTGAAAAGGCCTGAAAATGTTTTAGTATATGAAAGCTTGACTGAAGTATAATTTCGTATTTTGATATGATGGTTTATGTTGTTTTATTTCAGCCATGTCGCCATCGCTTAGGTTTTGTAGCCAGAAATGATGCCTTAAGGACATACAGCAGACGAAACAAAAGTGACACTCTTGGAAATTTAAAAAGCATCACAACTGGACTTAACGTATCGGGGAGCAGCAAGAAAATATGGTGTAGTGCTTTTCAGATGATCTCAAAATTGTTTAATTTGTGGTGTATGTCTGGAGGAAATGTTAGTTATGAGAGTGCTGCTAACACTGTTCAGCTGTTTCTACTTTGCTGATGTATTTTAAACAAGTATAAAAACACATCTATTATAATATTCAAATATTATCCAAATTATCCAAAGATACTGGCAACAGAAGATATATTCACAGGCAGTTCTTTTGATAACAGTGCAGACATCATTGGGTACACTGTAAGCTTTAGTTGGAAAGTGGAAATTTTTCTCTCTTGATTTTTTAATAGCACAAATAGTGCACTCCTATCTGTTCATTCTGTTTCTGTAAAGTTATGTGACATTTTTAGATATAGTTATATATTTCAATATCTATCTTCTGTTGCCAGTATCTTTAGTTGCTATGTGGAGTTGTATGATGAAAAATCACAGTATGCAAGGGACAAAGTTAGACTTAATCTATTCTAGACTATCTGTTTCAATAGTATTATGCTACACTAATTGCTTTTGGTGTGCTTTTAAATAAGAGTTATGGCCACATTTTTCTAACAATGGAATATATATTACAGGTTTGATGCCTGCTTTCCAGAAAATGTTGACCTAGGCCATTGTTGCATCTTTTTTTTAATTCCAAGAGCATTGTTTTTTAAACTTTGTAGCATGGCCTATGCCAATTCTTATGAAAATAAAAACACTATTTTGTTCTCTTTCCCTTCCAACCAGAACAGCCACAATCTTGCTCGTGCTCTGGTTGAAGGAGAAAGAGGACAAGTTTTCAAAATGCTATCTAACAAATGAGTTAATGTATAATTTATTTTTCTTGAATTTAATAAACTTTAAAACTTTATATTAATTGTTGCAGTGTACCATTGTGTATTGGCTTTAAATATTTGAGCTAAAAAAATCAGGCTTCGTAAATACTATATAGATGTAAATATTTAAAAGCAATTGTTCCTTGCTTAATGCTATTTAAATTTGAACAAAAATCAGTTGCATTGAAAATTTTTGATAAAATATATTTTAGGATTCCCCCAAAATTATAGATAGACAGAATACTTTATTGGCCAAGTGTGATTGGACACACAAGGAATTTGTCGGTGTAAATACTCTCAGTATACATAAAGAAAAGGTACATTTGTTAAGAATCAAGAATCGTAATGTACAACACTTAATGGTAGTCATAGGGTTAAATCAACAATAAAATCATACTAGGAAACAGTCAAGTGGGAGGGGATGGGTGATAAGGAGTGGTGAGAAGATTAACTAATAGTAGTGTACACTTTGTAAATAGTTGAACAATGTTGAGGGAGTGATGGCTTTTGGGGAAAAACTGTTCTTGTGTCTAGTTGTTCTGGTGTGCGGTGCTCTATAGTGTCGTTTTGAGGGTAGGAGTTGAAACAGTTTATGTCTGGGATGTGAGGGGTCTGTAAATATTTTCACAGCCCTCTTTTTGACTCGTGCAGTATACAGGTCCTCGATGGAAGGGAGGTTAGTAGTAATTGTTTTTTCTGCAGTCCTAATTATCCTCTGAAGTCTGTGTCTGTCCTGTTGGGTTGCAGAACCAAACCAGACAGTTATAGAGGTGCAGATGATAGACTCAATAATTCCTCTGTAGAACTGTATCAGCAGCTCCTTGGGCAGTTTGAGCTTTCTGAGTTGGTGCAGAAAGAACATTCTTTGTTGTGCTTTTTTGATGATGTTTTTGATGTTAGGTGTCCATTTTAGGTCATGTGATATAGTAGAACCTAGAAATTTGAAGGTCTCTACTGTTGATACTGTGTTATCTAGTATTGTAAGAGGTGGTAATATAGAAGGGTTTCTTCCCACCATTTCTACCATCATTTCTATAGTTTTGGGTGTGTTCAGTTCCAGATTGTTCCGGTTACACCACGAGGCAAGTTGTATGATCTCCTGTCCGTATGTAGATTCATCGTTGTCTCGAATGAGACCAATCACTGTTGTGTCATAAGCAAACTTCAGTATTTTAACAGATGGATCGTTTGAGATGCAGTCATTGGTATATAGGGAGAAGAGAAGTGGAGAAAGCACACAGCCTTGGGGGGGGGGGCTGTTCTGATTGTACAGGTATCGGATGTGATTCCGCCTAGCTTCACCTGCTGCTTCCTGACTGTTAGGAAGCTTATGATCCACTTATAAGTGTGTTCAGTTACTGCTAGTTGGTTTAATTTACTTAGAAGAGTGTCTGGAATGATGGTATTGAATGCTGAACTGAAGTCTACAAAGAGGACCCTTGCGTAGGTATTTGGAGATTCAAGGTTTTGTAGGATGTAATACAGAGTCATGTTAACAGCATCATCTGTTGATCTGTTTGCTCGGTATGCAAACTGCATGGGATCTAACAGTGGATCCGTGATGGTTTTCAGGTGGCACAGCACAAGCCTTTCAAAGATTTTCATAACTACAGATGTTAGAGCAACTGGTTTGTAGTCATTCAGTTCCTTGATGGAGGGCTTCTTTGGCACTGGGATGATGGTAGAACATTTGAAGCAGGAAGGAACATAGCACATCTCTAATGATCTGTTGAAGATTCAGGTGAAGATGGGGGCCAATTGGTCAGCACAGACTTTTAAGCAAGAAGGAGTTACCGTATTTGCCGGCGTATAAGACGACTTTTTTGCCCCGAAAAACATGCCTCCAAGTGGGGGGGTCGTCTTATACACCGGTATATCCACTGCCGGCTTTCGGATGCTTGTTGGACGCAGCGAAGGCGCCTCTGGCTTCCCAGATCCCCTGCGTCGCTTCCGCTTCATCCCGCTCGCCTCGCTCCGCCCGAGGCTGCAGCCTTCCTGCTCTTCCCATGGCCCCTGGCACTCCGCCCTGCCGCTGCAGCCCCGGGGATTTCTGGAGGGCGTTTCCGGTGGTGGTGGGGGGTCGTCTTATACGCCGGGTCGTCTTATACGCCGGCAAATACGGTATCTTGTCTGGCCCTGGTGCTTTTCCTGGCTTCTGTCTGTATAATAGATCTTGCACTTCTTTTTCTGTAATCACTGGAGGTTGTATATGTAATATATTGACAATAGCCTATTTCAGAATTACCCTGTCTTATCTCTATGTTTTTGGGGGCTATCTCCTATTTTAATATTGCCATTAAATGGTTCTCCATTCACGTACTGTTAGCATATTTGTGCCCATAGCATTTATATCTTACCAGTTCCTCTTTTCCTTCAATTGCCTCAGAAAAAGGATTTGCAAACTTTATCTTACATAGGAACACTATATATAGAGAATGTTGGAATGAAATGGAATGATGCATTTCCTTCCAAACCATGCCATAAATGTCTTCTCAAATTATGCCAATTTGGTAGTAGTTCTGTGGTTTCTGCAAACAATTAAATTGTTCTGGATCAATACAAAATTCTCTGGTTTGATAAATTTGGCACATCCCTACTTCATTATATTGATTTCATCAGTAGAGTCTCCTCCTGTGGTCATCGTTATAGCTTACATTCACCAATCGTGTTTAAAATCCTAACAGATTTTTATGTCTTTACCTTCTACACTTCAAAAGAAAAGAAATTCTGCCCTGGAAATCTTTACTAATTGAAAATTAAAACCAAATTATAGCTTTAGTATTTTCCTTGTACTGTGAAATTAAGCAGTTAGTTTTATATATTCTTCAAGTGAACAAGATGAATTCAAATAGTTTGATTTTTGGATGTTTTTGGGGGAGGATCTGCAAATGTTGTCTTTCAAGTTATGATCAAGATGGAAAAACAGTATCAATAAAAATCATACCCAGTAAAAATTGTATAATTAGTACCACAGCTACACAACTCTTTTGTTTTTACCATTTTTAATTTCCTTTGCCCATTTCCCCAGAATATTTCCTAACATATTTGCTGTGATCATCATCACCAAAATTATTAACTAGATTTTTGAAATGGACAAATTTGTTCTAATACTAGATTTTATTTTTTCTTTTAATTTTTTTACTTACTGTTTTAAAGAAAAAGAAGCAAAACTAAAAAATGGTTCAGAAATATTTATAAGGATTCCTGTACAGATAATGCTTAGCATTTCTTTGATTAAAAATTAATCTTGGAAAACATTGTTGCATTTAACTTCATTAAATAGTTTTAATAGTGTAAGTAAGAATTTAAATCTCTGGGTTTAGTGCTCAAATGTCCAATAATACTGAATTTCCAATTGTTATTTAGTTATTAAGAATGAATTTATGAAACAGGTTGTTATTTTGTGTGTGAGTGTGTGTTGAGAGAGAATAAAACACTGACACTGCAACTTTTTAAAGAAGCTTTTTCATCCTACTATACTAGCAGTAGAACATCAGGATCTTTCATATTTCTTTTACTGGCTGCCAGTTGCTACAAATTAAGCACTTAAGCAATAGCTATGATTAGACAGTGTTGTGGAAGCTTTGATTCATTCATTCATTTAGAGAATAAAATGACTGAAAACTATTTAAAACTATTTCGGTCCTGTTGTGAATAATAATAATAATACTTTTTCTGTTTTATTATTATGTTTGCAGTGTAAATGCTGAAAATATATCCTGTTCAGATTCAGAAGGACAAGTCAGACATTTTTGTCCTCACACACAAACACGAGTAAAAACAGCAGCACAAAAGTAAGTTCTAAAAGTCATAGACCGCCAGTCTGACTTTACTAGGTTTGTCTTTTGTGTAATTTATACTCAGTATTTAAATATAATTTGCTATTCATAGAATCAGAGACTTAGAAGGGGTATTTGAGGTCATCTAGGTCAACCCTCCCCCGCACTCAATGCAGGATGGATTACAGTATCTATGATACATGATAATCCAGCCTTTGTTTGAAAACCTTAACTAAAGAGAAGTAACCACTTCATATGGAAATCTATTCCTCTTGCTGAAAGCTGATTTTTTTGGGTAAAAGTGTGTAGAGATTCTCAGTCATCCAGGTTATGGTTGTCCCAAAGGTGCTTTTTCAGGAGGCAACTGGACTTCCTTTTTTTCTTTTGAAGAAGTTTCGCTTCTCATCCAAAAAGCTTCTTCAGTTCTGACTAGATAGTGGGAATGGAAGGATTTATATTCCTTGCAGACAGCTGGTAATCGGCATCCTTTTATTCAGAGGGTCATTGAAGCACTTGGAGGTTTATCTGTGTCCTCGGGGTCATCTGAGTGATGCTCCTGGTTCCTGTAGTCTGCAGTTTTTCCTCTGGAAATCCATTCCTACTCCCACATCATTCAAAGGATGTTCATCCCAAATTGTATAGCTAAACATCTGTAGAGATTCTCAGTCATCCAGGTCATGGCTGTCCCAAAGGTTTTGGGATACCCAAAGGTGCTTGGGATATAAATCCTTCCATTCCCCATTATTCTATCACAGATGAAGAAGCTTCTTGGATGAGAAGTAAAATGTCTTCAGAAGAAAAACAAGTCTAGTTGCCTCCTGAAAAAGCACCTTTGGGACATCTTTTGGGGTAATTTCTTCTAATGTCTGATTTGATCCTATTTCCTTAATAGTAATAATAATCTGTTGATAATAGTCCTGTCCTCTTGGGCAATGCAGAACTTAAAGAATTGAGTCAGCCTTTCAGATATTTGAACACTGATATCAGGTTTCCCTTCAGTTATTTCTCTCTAGACTAAATGTGCTAGTTTAGTATAGTGATACCACCTGTTACTGCACTCCAGTTTGTGGAAGAACTATTGATGAGCAATGTTCAGTAAGCCATGTATCCACTTAGAATTCATCTGACTGGCCTTCCCTTTAACCAGCTTGTTAATGAGAATGCCATGAAGTTCTTTGTCTGATGCTTTGTTGAAAATAAGATACATTATGTCTGCAGCACCACTACAGTCTGCTATGGAACTTACTTGATCGAAAATGAGAAAAGATTAGTCCAGCAAGGTTTATGTATGATACGTATGAATTACTGAATTCTATCTATAAAATAATCTCTTTGGAATTTTCTTTGTTATTGATGTCGGACAGACAGATCTGTAGTTTCTTGGCTCAGTTGTTCTCCTTTTTTTAAAAAAAAGGGATAAATGCACCTTCCAGTTATTCTGGATTTATTAAAGATAGTGTACTATATCAGGATTTACCTGAAGTTATCAGCAAGTTTAGTTATTATCCTAAAATTTATTTCCTTTGAACTGGAAGATTTAAATTTATTCAAGATTGACAAGTATCTCTGAATATATTTCTATCTCAGAGTTCCATCTTTCATCCTGTTCTTCATGATTTCTCAATAGGGTAGGATATATACTCTCTAGTCAGAAGCCAAAATACTAGTTAATCTGCCTTCCTTTTGGTCTCTTTACATTTTTCCTTCTTAACTGAGCAACTGATATATTCTTGTATCCTTTTTGAATGTTGAGTATATCTGAAGAAGGCTTTCTTCTTTATGATTTTAAGCTTTGTTTGCCAGGTTCCACTGATTCTGAGCTGTAGCTTTCCTCTTTAAAGTTCTGTGCTAGCTGTTTGTGTTGATTTTAGTAACATTTCTTTCATCTATATATAGCCATTTTGTTTGTTTGATTCAGCTCTTCATTAAGTTCTTCGGGTATCCATGTTGGCTCCATTAATTTGACATTTAAATTATTTTCAGTTGTGCTTTTAGTATCTCTTTTTTGGGGGGGAACTTTCCTTTTTCCATTAGCTTCTCCTGCTATTATACTTTCATTGTTCACGTATCACCCAATACAGTACTATAGAGGCTTTAATTGTTGAAGTATTCAGAATTCCTAACCTGTGGAATTTAAAGTTGTTGAATAATCCTGGACAACTTTAGTACTTTAACTTTTCCTTGCAACAAAAAATAGTTTTGAAAATTCTATCTTATACTATGTCTGATATTGGTTTCTAATCTTTTTGCTTTTACCTGTCGAGCTCTATAATATATTCATTCTAATTTTGATCTTCTCAAAAATAGTGTTTATGTTTGTTGGTTGAAGTCTGACTTTAAAGATTTGTATTTTTTACGGCTTTATATGTGAACTTGAAGTTGTAACATGCTGTATGGCCTACAGCTTGTTCAAGAATGTGGTTTTGAAATTGTTTTCCATTTGTATGTTTTTGAATGTTTGTGAATCTTTATGAAAGTTATTTCCAGTTTTTAATGTTATAATAGGGACACAGTGATGGCATTTTGATTTGTGGCAGATTGCTATTTCATGACTAGACATGTGTTTAATATAGGAGTTACTTTTCTAAAATTTGTTTGGCGATTTTATTTTCAGCCTTGTTTGTAATTTGGCAGTATTAGAAAAGAATGCATCAAGAACCATACTCATGTCCTACTGTAAGCTTCAGAGAATCCTTTAATGTGATCCAACAGAGTTTTTCTTACACATATAAAGAAAAAAGTATGTTTTCCACTATCACTATTAAAGATATCTTAGCTTGTTTGGCTTATGTTGGTAGTTTCTTTAAAATACTTCATTTTTAAAAATAAATATATATGTATGAATGAACAACTTTCAGTTATTTTGTCTATATATTGCAGACCCATTCCAGTGGATGAGATTGCACTTGGTGGCAGAGAACAGATTATATATTTTTTTCTTGTAATAAAGCAGAATTTTAGGGGAGATAGTTACAAGGACAGAAGAATAGGACAAAATAGTGTTGGAATAAGATTGTGTTCTTTTTCCTTTTTTATTAATCAGCCACCAGTTAAAAATCTCATGTCTAAAGGTTTTTGCTCACTGCAAAAAAATTAGCTTTGAAGGATGGCTTATTATCCCTACCTACCAGCCTTTTCCTGGAAGTTTGCATTAGGCTTTCTGCTTTAAGATCAGTGGAGTGCTTTTAAAGAATGTGTTATACTCTTCTGTTTTAATCTAGCTTTATGCAGGAGGAGCTGGTAACTCCAAATTTGCTCATTGCAGCAGGTCATTTAATTTACTCCTTCAAATGAGTCAATCAGGTGATCATGAGACAATCAGGTGATAACTGCATCTGGTTGTGGTTTAGGTTTAAATTCCCTTATTTAAACATGTAAGTTTAGTGCTACTTAATGAAGGTTCTGTATTTGATTTAAATGTTACAATATAGGTTTCTAAAAGCACATTTTAAAGAACTCATATTGAAGGGCTTTGTATCTTACAATATTTCTCTCTTTCATATTTTAAGCAATCGGGATCTAAAAGAAAGGTAAGCACAAGGTGAAATGGACATGATAATGAGAATACTGTAGAAATATTATTTTCTAGCACTATTGAATGGATTTTTCTTACCTCGGATAGTAAATGAGACAGGATTATCAACCAATATCAGCTCTGATTACATTTACTATTCATAACTTTAAGTTGTTTAGGCTTCTGGCTTATTTTGAATAAGCAAGTGTGCCAGTGCACACCATTTCACATGTCCCATTTTACTGCTTTTAGTCAAAGCATATTAGGAATTTGAAATTAAGAATAAATGTTGCCTTTAGATTCTGCCTTGATATGGAAAATATAGATGGTGACTCCAACTTGGCACAAAATTTGGTGAATTAGTTATGATCTGAAGGACATATGACATTGGAAGTAAGAAATAATCTTTAATGTGATGGAGATGCTTATAATTTAGAATCATAATCATTTAAAGGTTTAGATAGTTGGTAAAAGTGTACTTCAGCAGGACAAAATGACTTCCAAAGTTTGGTAGGTTTGTGGTTTGGTAGGCACTGGAGCATCCGGGGGGGGACCAGTGCAGCCTTAAACTTCTGTTGATGCCCCCCAGACTTCTTGATCTATTTGCTCTTTTTTAAAGATCCTTTTCTTTAATTAAATAAATTGCAACGTGTCATATTGCAAACCATCTTCAATTAGCCTCTTATCATCATGTTTCTTCAGCCATGTAATTGTAGCCAACAAAGAGCTCACTGGTAGAATATTTTAGGGGCTGGTTAGTTTTCTGGTAAAGTGTCCTGATTACCTAATTAAGTTTTGGATAAAGAGATGTTTTGTGGTAATACTATTTCCTTAATATCATCAGACTATTAATTATTTTTTACCAGCTTCTGGTAGCTCATTACAATGACTAATAGTGTGGTCCTATCTTGTCAGCAGTAATAACAAAGTTTAGAGGTTAGTTCTGAAGTATTCATCTTACTTAATTCTTTACCTTAAAAAATGGTGTCACTGCTAAAGCTCCTAGATACCTGAAAACCTCTATTTTCGTACATTAATTTACATTAATTAAGTTACTAATTTTGTAACATAGTCTGGCTCACATTACAAAATGTGTTTGCTGTTATATAAATGTGACATTTTTCAAACTATATTATTAATTTTATTTCAATTTACCTGAAAGGAATATTTTGATTCCCCTTTTATGAGCTTCTTCACATCAATTATGATAAAGATTTTAGAATAAAGTTTTAAATGTATTGGTTTAGGTTGGACATTTCACAAACAATGTATTTGATTTTATATGAATATGCATTTTCCCATGCCAAGTTTGAGAATGTATCCTATCATTTGCTGTGGATATTGGAAATGCTGTGGATATTAAAATAAGCTTCTGAATAAGTGTTAAAATGTTATGATATTTATGTAATTGCTTACCAAGCACATCTAAATTATATTAAAATAACCAAAATATCTTTACAATTCCCAAGGCATATTGCAACTTTTGAGCGCCCCTAATATTTGGAAATTGAGAGTTGGAAAATTTGACATGCCCTAATTTGTTTGTAGGGGACAATAATGTACAGTACACATTTGGAAAAGTACTGTATGATCTCAAGCAGAAATTATTTCCATCACTGGCTTATAATGGAGTAGCATGGTGGATCAGTGGTTAAGGCATTGGGCTTGTTGGCTGGAAAGCTGGCAACCCAGGTTCGAGACAGTGCCATCCAATGAGTGAGCTCCTATCCTCGCCAAAGCTCCTGCCAACCTAGCAGTTTGAAAGCATGCAAATGCAGGTAGATAAATAGGTACCACTTGAGTGTGATGTTATGCTGGTAGCATGGCTACGGAAATGTCTTTGGACAGCACAGGCTCAATGGACTTGAAACAGAGATGAACACAGCCCTCTATAGTTGGCAATGACTAGAGGAATAAAATCCACAGGAGTTCTTTACCTTTTTTTTACTGGCTTATATTAAAAAAATACTATCACTGCCACCCATAGTAAAGATTAGATATAATGACAGATAAATTAAAGATTATGAAATAATATTACTCTGAGAAGCATACCTAGAAAAGAATAACATTTTAAATAGAAACTACAATGATACTTTCAAATATCGATAAAGTAGACTCTTCCACAGTTCATGTCATACTGAAGACCAGAATATCTCTGCCAATTGCGCGATAAAAATCTTAGATCAGTTTTTCCTGCTTTGCTAAATTATATTGATTATGCTATTCTTCCTAGTCAATCTTCTTTTTAATAGGGCATTCAAAATAACCATGGGGATTCATAGTAAGCATAGCTCTCCTAAATGTACTAGAATATGAATACACATTGACCACATTTTACTTTCGTGCACTATTTGTACTACAGTGTCTGCTCTTTATGTAAAATCTGGCCAATATATATTCATGTTTTAGTGTCTTTAGGAGAGCTACAGATATACATACATACATACATACATACATACATACATACATACATTCTTAAGTTTTTGCGGGTACTTACATGTATGGTATTCAGCTTTGTTCGATATATATATATATATATATATATATATATATGTATGTATGTATGTATGTATGTATGTATGTATGTATGCATACAACCACATACATACAAACACACACATATATATGAATGATTGTAGTGTCAGCCCTTTGGGAGGTGTGGTAGCTCAGCAGTTAACGATGTTGAATTTGACTGGAAAGCTGACAGCCTGGGTTCCAGAACCAAGCACCATGTAATAAAGTGTGCTCCCATTACTTGCTCCAGCTCCTGCCCATCTAGCAGTTTGAAGGCATGGAAATCAAGTAGATAAATAGGCACCACTTTGGTGGGAAGCTAATGGCATTTTGTGCATCTTGGTGAACAGTCATGCTGGCCACATGATCATGAAAATGTCTTCTGAGAATGCTGGCTCCCTTGGCTAACAAATGGAGATGAGCACAGCCCCCTAGAGTTGGTACAGGGAACATGACTGGACCGGAGAACCCTTTACTGTTTTGTCAGCTCTTTGAGTGGGAAATAAATTCTGGAAGAACTATTGGAACTCTGAGAAATAGGGATTCTCTGTTCCCTCATATTATACCAAAGATAATCTAGGTGAGGTAATCTTGAGTTTCTTTCAGCCCCCTTCTCTCATTCTGGGCCATATGAGTGTTTTGTTTAATGGCTATTGAATTTCTTCTTGAAGTCTATCTCCATACTTCCTTACAACTAGGAATGAACCATAAAGAACTCAAACCCTATATGCTTCATCCTTCAGTACAGTGCAGTAAGATTGGAAGCTTCACTCTTTTTTAACTTAAGTGCAATTGATTAAGCATTCTGTGTTAAATTCAACAACCATGGCTTAACCCACTATCCTTTGTTTGTTTGAGATGACAAACATAATCATAGGAAATAGTAATATACTATTGACATGTAAGGGCTAGAAGCATTGCATTATAACTTCTTATAGCCATTGAATATGTCACAATAATTGTGGGGAGGGAACTTAAGTCTCTCTTTTTTGGATATTTGAAAAGTGATAGATGTTAGCCACAGAGAACCGTATTCTTCTTTAGTCTGCAGTGAAGTATCTTAAGTCTTTGCAAGTGTCATTTTTAATATACTCTTCAATTTTTTAAAATTTTCCTAAAGTTAAGCAAAATGTAACTGTCAGATATGCAGTAGACTTGCCCATTATTTGTGAAGAATAGGTACATAGAATTTCATTTGTTGCATCTTTAAAATGATATAACTGTCTAGTATATGAAATGTATTTGCAAAGTGTCATAGATTAATGATAAAGCAGAAGTTTATGGTGAACTACTTTAAATGAGCAGTTTTTTTAAAAATAGTTACCCATTTATTTTTCATATATTTATCAAACTGATTAATAAACATTATCAAGTAGCTGACATAAATCCATGATGCATAGAGAAAAGAGTTTTTTTAAAGGAAGATAGGCAGAAAATATACATCGTTTTATTCACCATACATCTAAAGTATTGCCTGCAATAAGTCTATTGCAATTGAGATAAAATATAAAGTTTATCAAAATTCAATAGAGTAGTGGTTCCTGCCATCTAAAGTTATTTTTAATTGTTGGGCAATTATTATTTTATCTGCTAAAATTAAATAAATAATAAGCTGGTTATTTTTAAGATTTATATTTGTCCTATAGATAAGAGTGGCAAGTGAGCATTTAGTTCTATGTTTAGTATTCATGGTTATTTCTCCAAAATTTTATACTTATAAGGAATATAAGTATAACAGTGAATCTTAGATAGCTAAAGAATATAACATGCAGTATCAACTTTCTGTTCCATTTTATCCTAAAATATGTGCTTTGCACCTAGTAATATCTTAATAAAGAGAGTCTTATTCATGTACAACAATATGCTAAATTGCTGAGAATTCAGGCTTTATAGATAGTGATCAATCTGTGCGTCAGTTCTATAAGATTATTTCTATTGAAATTTTTATTCTGGGAGACATAGCTAAACCAACCAGAAAGACTTACATTGTGGTTTATTCAGCATTTCCTCCAAATTGTTCTCTTGACAAACCAGAAATTTAAACAGCAGTTGTTCTTAGCGTTTGGTTCCTTGCTACTTTAGAACAGGTTAGAAAATCTAGTTCAATCATGTACTGGACAAGGCAGATAGAAGCTTTCTGGTTTTATTAAGTTTGGCATGCTGACAGAAGGGATAGTTAGGCAATAAAATGTCTGATTTGTTTTAAAAGTTAAAATTCATAATAGCTCAGGTGATTATGGACAAACTGACTGCCAGAAATTAAAATATAAATAGCGAAAGAAACCTTGTAATTTGAGGATGTAATCTTTCTCCCTCTCCCCCCCCCCTCCATTATCTATTGTAACATAAGATTCTGTTTACTATTTCAAGTATCTTAGTGCATTTCACTCAATCAGAATTTTTTTCTGAAGAGATAGTTATTGCACTGCTGCAAACTTTTTGTTTCTATTGATATCTTTAAAATGTCAACATCTTATTTTATGGGTATTTTCACATTAATTGCATAATGAGAGTTCGTGTCCCCCCGAAATATGGAAATAATATGCTTTTCTCCTCACACAAAAGAATTTATCAGAACAGTGGCAATAACTACATACTTATTTTATAAAGCTGACTGATAGAACCCATTGATTAGGAACAGCATTTATGTTGTGATTGAAAGTCAAAGATAATAAATATTATTAGGAACTTTCTATTTCATAGCCTTTTGTTTTACAGGTAGTCCTTGACATAAGA
Source organism: Notechis scutatus (assembly GCF_049901735.1). Taxonomy (NCBI): domain Eukaryota; kingdom Metazoa; phylum Chordata; class Lepidosauria; order Squamata; family Elapidae; genus Notechis; species Notechis scutatus. The sequence goes on along the minus strand of NC_142009.1, from coordinate 119,419,448 downwards.
TCATCATTAAGCCTACAATTTTGGTCATAAGTCACGAAGGTCATAAAGCAGCTCACCATGTAGCTTCACATGATTTTATAACCTTTTTTGCAGTGGTTAAGAGAACATGGCAGTCGTTAAGTCAATCAGTTGTAGATGCAGACCATTTGCCAAGTGTCCAAAATGTGTTCATGTGACTGGGAGTGGGGGAAGGGCACATGTCAGAGGTCATAAGTCATAGTTTTTGGGATTGTCATAAATTTGAACAGTTGCTAATGGACTGGTTGTAGGTCAAGGGCTACCTGTATACCTACCAACGAATGGCATTTAAATGCCTAGATATAGCATTTAATAATCAAGTGGACAATCTTAGTGGCTAAAATCACCTTTATATTCTTTTAGAAGCTTAAAAGGGCATAGGATAGATGTAAATGAGTGAGGGATTTTGTGTATGTGTATTGGTGTTTACTGTGATAAGCTTTTCTGTGATTCTTACTTTAAATTGGTAGACATTCAACAAATTTCAGCATGGTCAGACAATTTAGTGGGAGTCAAAAATAAAAGGTTCAGAAGTTTCCCACAACCTTTTGGCCACTATTTGGAAACGTGTAGGTTTTAATACTCTAGGTTTCTACAATGTAAAATATAAACACATTTTAACATTTTGTTGACTTAATGTGTTTTAAATATAGTTGCAAATTTTCTGAATACAACTTTTTACTGACTTTTCCTAGGAAAGAATACCCCCATAATATTCCAAAGGTGGATAACAATTGCAATAAATGGTCTCAGCTTCAGGAGATGAGTATGTTTTTTTAATTAAATATTTAAATGATTTAATTGTATAATTTATATAAGAAGAAATAAATACATGTTTGGTCTTTTCAGTAGAAACAGTTACAAAAGAAGAAAAGTCTTGTTCTGTTTATTCTTTAAAAACTACTTTTATATTTATTTTTTCCCTTTTCCTTTGTTTTATTACTCTTTGGTAAGAAGAAACCTTTCACGTTTTATTTAAGGAGAGGATTAATAGGGCTGTAAATTGTATTTTTAACTGGTGATATGAAAATTTCAATTTATAACTGTGTTTTGAAGTGGGAAAACAAATTTCTTTCCAACTATCCAGTAGCAGGAATTATATTTATATTGCTTTGTTTGTCTCCATTCTCTTGAGTACTTTACCATTGTGTTGTTACACTTATTTTTTTTTCTTAAAGAATTTGTCTGTCTCAGATTTTGACTTACTTACCCTGATTATTTAATACATTGAAGTCAACAGTCTGTAGGTTATGGTCTATATTTAGAAAAAAGTACCGTATTTATCGGCGTATAACATGCACAGGCGTATAACACGCATCTTCATTTTAAGAGGGAAATTTCACCCCCACTCCCACCCCACGCGCGCGCTTCAATCCACAGTGTCCCATTCTGCCTGCCTGCCTGCCTGCCTTAGTTTCTGGTTGTTTGGGAGCAGCTTCGGCTGAGAATAATAACTATTCGCCTCTTTTACTCAGCCGAAGCTGTTCCGATTCAACCATTAACGAAGGCAGGCAGGCAGGCAGAACGGAGCACTGCGGGCGGGCGGGCGGGCGGACGGGGTGGGGGAGAAAGGCGACAGGAAAAGCCCCCCCCCCCGCTTCTTTTGAAGCAGTTTCTTCCTGTGCTGGTGGAGGAGCGAGAGAGCGACTGAGAGAGCTGACCCAGAGAGAAGGACAGGCTTCGGTTGCTTCCTCCCTCCCCTTCTTTCATTTGTGTCCTTGATCCCCGATCCCAGCAGCATTCACCGAAGGCTTCTTAACATTATATCGGCGTATAACACGCATACATCATTTGCCCCCTATTTTCAGGGGGAAAAAAGTGCGTGTTATACGCCGATAAATACGGTAGGTCTTTATGTTGGTATATCAATTTTCATTTGAAATTTCAGCTACACGCTGCTTAGTGTGAGAAGCAGTGGTTTTGAATGAATAGCTTTCCCCCCCCTTGAATTATCATAGGGCACAGGTGCTTGGACAGAAGCAATTAATAACTATTTTTTCTTCATCCTGATGAAAAGCAAAAGAGTAAACTACAGTTGCTGTTCTACAGTGAAGATATTTGGTGGTGATTAGTAACGATCTCCCTCTTTTTTATTTTTTTTAGAAAGAGTGATGGAGAGCAGAGATGAGTCTGGTTCAGAATCAGAGTCAGGAATTACAAGGAGGGTACAACAGAAACGGCAATGCAGTATATATCAGGCTGATTTGCTTCCATCTCCTGCCACCAAAACTAATGCAACCCACATAGAGGTGGGTTAAAAATTTTATTTTTCCTTACTTGCTGTTAAAGTCAGGAAATGACATTATTAAAAGGGTAAAACCACAGTTCAAAGCTTTGGTTATGAAATCTTTTATAATTGTCACAATTTGGCTGCATATCCCTTTGCTAATATTGTTGTTGTAACAGTTTGCTTTTTTTAAATCTAAAATTATTTTCTTTTACACAGACTCCATTAGAAAATAAACTAGATATTTCAGTATTAATTGTAAGGTTGTAAAGTAGTGAACTTGCTGAATTATTGCTCTTACTGCATAAACAGGTGGTAAATATTTTAAAACATTGTTTTTCAACAAATCTGTGATTAAATATTTGAAGTGATGTTCAGTGGATATTCTTAAGAAATGAGCAGGTAAGCAGCAAGAAGATTTTTGAAATCAGATAAAAAGTAAAAGACCTAAAAGCTGTGATGCTAAAAGTAAAGTGTTAAAATATAGGGGGAGAGACTTGGAAGAAAAATGTCAGGGACAAAAACCTGACAAAAAGCAAAAGAACAGTTGAATTAGCTGGTAATTTAAATTAGATAGTAACTTATGACTGGAGCTTAATTCTATTTTTTTTAAAAAAACAGATCTATGAATCTATATACAAGTTGTATTCAACAACTGTTGCATTTATTCATAATAGGATTTTAAAATACACACAAAAACATCTTTTTTTAACCCTAGGGCTTGGATAGTTACTCCATAATTTGCCCACACATTGGAAAAACAAATGAAAGTGAGACTGAACACCAACTTTCTGGAGTTTTTAGAGGCTTGCAAAGACAATCCATGCAAACCATGCCTTTACATGATAATTTGGCACGAGAATCAATACATGACAGTTCAACAGAGCAACATTCTTTAAGCACAGGATTAAATGCAAGAAAGTTTTATGGATCATCTACTGGTACAGTTTCTACAGACCTCATGGTGAAGCGCAGCATAGGCACAGTTATGTTACGTCCAAATGGAAAAGTGGGTTCTAAAATGACTGGACATTTGCGGCAGAAGACTACAACAGCATCTGAGCTAAATGATCCAAGTATGTCTTTTTTTTAAAAAAAAATTAAAGCTAGGTAAAAATTAAATTCACTATTTTGAAGAGGAAATATATCACTAGAATTATTTAATAGTCTTGGAATATGTTCTGAAGGTCTCTGATGCAGCAGAGTTCTATGTATATAGAATTAGGGAGTTCTATGTGTATTTAGTGCTTTCATAGAGACGACCTAGGAAACGCACATTTAGTTCTAAAATAGAAAAAGCAGGCTATAAATGTTATGATGTTTGCTTTAACATACCCTAGAGCACAGCAGAATATTTATGTATTCTTTTAAAGTTATATAAAATACAAATTGCATTTGTATCTTAGATTCCTACATATGAATAGCATGGCCTGCCTGTTGTAGCTTTCAGCTCTTGCTTTTGAGATCAGCCAATGCTGGTCAGGTACGAGGACACAGCTAGAATTTTATCTTGTTCTAAATAGACACTTCTTTCCTATCTTAAACTTCTTATTTAGAATTTGATAGTAAACTTTAGGTGTAATGATAATTTTAAAAGTTCATATTTTAATTATCATAAAATATAAACATCAGGTAAATGCTTTTGTTTTCAGTTGTGCTCTCCAGTGATGATGAAGAAGATCAGATTGGTGTCACAAACAGAATGGAGAGCATATCGCCACGCCCAGCAGATTCAGCCTGTTCCTCTCCTGCACCTTCCACAGGAAAAGTGGAAGCAGCCCTGAAGGAAAATACTTGTGAACTAGAACAAAGGCTAACTGGCATTGCAGCAGAAACGGAATCTACAGTAGCATTACCAAGAAAAGCAAGAATGAAAGACCAGGTAGCTCTTCCATATGCAGGGTGAAATGAATATGTAAGCTTATTAACGATTTCTCTGTGTAAGTGGAAACTTTGGATAGTGACAGCATACATATACATCATGTTAATTTAATGGGAAAAAAGTCCTGTCCATCAGTGATTCTGAATATAGGAAGAAAGTGCTTGCTTCTTTAGGAATGGAATTCAAGAGTCAAATGTACATTTATTCTTATAATCTATATCTAATTATCTTTCAATAGGATTACTGCACAGCTATCTTTTTTTGGTATCTATTAGATAATTTACCAGATATGCATATTGGCTCCATAAAACACAAAGTGAAGAATTGCACAGTAACTTGCTAGGCTTTGTGAAAAATATCAGGTTTCCCAAACAATATTTTTGAAATTTGAAAGATGTAAAAAAAAACACACTATTAAATTCAGTATTGAAGATCAAGTGTAGGCACCACTATAAACACAAAGAAATGAAATCTCATTGAATATGAATGAGTCTGTTGAGACTGTAAACACAAAGAAATGAAATCTCATTGGATATGAATGAGTCTGTTGATGTAATTAAAGCTGTTAGTTGGACTGGGACATTAGTTAAAACTTGCCTCAGTAGAATGAGAACCACTTTTCTGTACTGCTTTCCATGTTAAATTTGATTGTTGAAATTGCAGGAACTGTGTAAGAAGAATGAAATCAAAGACCAACAACTACATCGTTTTCAAAGATGGAACACTTAAATTGGCCAAAGAGGATATTATCTCCATGTGGGCCATCACTTCCATGTTGCTACTATTCCTGTAGAATTAAAAACATGGAAAACAGCCCAAGGGAGTGGTTGTAACAGTTTTGCTGATAAGTGTAAATCAGTTTCAGGAGATAAATTGAATCCACAAGGAAAAGCATCCTTAAATTAAAATACATTGAAAATTGTCCCAATTAAGAGCACTTCACTGTAAGGATTTCATGGTGGGGATTTTTGTTTTTTAGTTTGAGCATCACGGCAAGAATTGGACAAACAAAGACAAAAATGCACCATGAACAGGCTCCTTGAGTGCTGTCAAGGGGGACAACTTTCACGGTATGTTAATCTAAAGACTTAATAGTCATGGCAGCAGCTCTTTGTAGGGTATTCTAAGTTATGAACTTGTTTAAAAACATGCAAATATGCTTTACAGCAATCCACTAGGTAAAATGAATCAAAACAATATATTTATAAAATCCACACAGTGTTAGACACAAATGCCATAATCTCTCATCTATTGTATATGAATAATTTAGTGGCCAACACTGTAGAGTTGATACAAAATGAAATGAAAATAGAACCTGGAAGTTTCAAATACAATGTTGTTGTGTGGAATTAAGAATCCAAATTAAACAGAGTAGGTTCTAAATAAACATCAATATTGCTACAATGGCCTTCTATTTCCACTTTCTAAGCCTTGAACTTGGCTTTTTTAAAAGGTGTACATGGGAGGGGAGGGAGGTATGTGATTCAAAACAAGTCTCTTGTTAAAATCAATGAGACTGTTTCAGAATCGTTGTTTTTAACTTTGGTTCAATGCTTCTAAAATATACTGTATTGCTTCTAATGTTGCACTTTTAGAACTGTTTTGGCACTGGTTTTATGTTTTGTCAGCTTGTATATTTTATATCTTTAGTTCCGATAGATGTACATGTGTAGGATATTTTTTATGATAGTATTCCTTATTCTTCTCACTCTGATGTATCTCATACGTAAGATCTGCATGTGCCACTTTTTATGAAACTCTTACCTGTGTCAGTTTAGATGGAATGTACGAGTTCTTCATTTTGAATACAGAGAATCTTTTGTGAATGATGGCTTATACATAACAATGCTTCCTGACTATTAATGTTTAGGATGATACAGTGGGGAGATACCATCTTTCCCTTAAGAAAAGAAGTAAGGCACAAGAGTCCAGAATGGAACTGTACCCAAAACAAACAATGCCTTAAGGGCACCGTACATTCCTGCACATTGACTCATCAGTGCACCCAAATACTTATGAGATTTTAGCATTCATGTAAGAATTTTGTGAGATTTTGGGTTCTTTTTATGCTTTAGAATCTTAAAAGATTTTCTAAAGCCTCATAAGGTTTGGGTCATTGTTTTATTTTTAAAAACCTTTTAGGTTTAAATTAATAAGTGTGAGTAAGTTGTAATACTCTAGTACTAAGTACTAGAGTATTAAGGAGAGTTTATGTCCAAGATAGCATGTTGACAAATCTAGTTTTAAAATCCTAACACATGCTGGCCGGGGAATTCTGGGGGTTGAAGTTCACAAATCTTTTTTTTTTTTTTTTGTAAATTTTATTTGAGTTTTCACAAAGAGAAAAAAAATACAAATAAAACATCTTTTTTGAAAGCAGCATAATCCCAGGTTACATTTCTTCGTACAGACACAAATTCAGGTTCATGCTCATTTTTATATACTATTCCATATGTTATTACTATTTTACATTTTCTGCATAGCTTCTCCCATCTTTTAATTTTCTCAATTTTATTTTAATTATCTCATCTCAATTCAAATCATTATATTTATATTTTTTGTCTGTCCTGTTTCAATTATCTATTATCTTTTCTCATTAAACAAAATTTCTCCTGTAATTACTGATTGGAGTATGACGCCTTTATATCTTTTCCCTAAAGTTGTAACATTCAATATAATACATAACTTCCATTCGGATTCTGCTTGGTACATTCTTAAAATACACACTATATTCTTAAAAACAGAAAAAATATATATAAATGTATGTAATTAAAACAACATTCCATTCCAATTCAATTCTATCATTAATATTAATATTCATTAAAGTCTTAACATCTTTAACATTACTTTTCAATTAAATATCATACTTCTATGGGAACAATTATAAGCTTTCCATAATTAATTCCCCCCCCCCTTCACTTATATTTTATAAAATATTAACTAATTAAAATGTTCCCGCTCCTTCCTAATTCAATTTTCTCATTTATTTTATTTCACTTACTTTATTCACAAACATTTCACTAAATTACACTAACTATTTTATCCCTCATTTTAATCATACGTTGTTTCCAATTTTCTGGAAGTTATTGTTATTACTAATATAACAATACAATCTTATGTAACTTTACAGAATCCCTTTTTCAGTTAGATTTTCACCCATTATCTCTAAATAGGTCCTGTTTCTCTATATCTTGCTCCGGTCCTTTGTAACTTCTTTTCTTTTCCTTCTTCCCTCTCTTCTCTCTCCCCTTTTTACCCCCTTGTCTCTCTACCTCTATTTCTCTCTTCTGTATGCCCCTTTTCTGTTGCTTTCCAGTATTATACTTATTTTTCGAATTATTTTTCTTTTCTTTGGTTGTTTTTTTAAGTCTTAAATTCTCCATTCTCTTTCCCCCCTTTCCTTTTTCTTCCCCCACATAGAATTACTTGTTCATTAAAGATGGCTTCTTCTTTGTCCCAGTCTTCTTGTTTTGCAGTCTTTTCTTGTTGTTTCTCATAGTTCCAAATCTCCATTTCTAAGAATTGAAAAACGAAGCCAAAAGAACCCTTCCCTTCTTGTGCATCTTCTTTGTACTTTTTAAGTTCCATTTTCAATTCATCCAGAAGTGGTGCCATTGTATAAATTTTTAAACAACCACCCGATTGATTTTAATCATTCAAATATAATAACCAAAAATCCAAAGATCACCAAATACACGCAAACTGTTTCTTTTTTGCTCTTTTTTTTTCACTTTCTCTTCGTGGGGTTACTATTTAGTTGCAAAGTTTCACTTAAAATGTATCTTTTAGAAGTCTTGTTGAAGTTTTACTTTAGATTCTTTTTAATTCCAGGCAGTCTCCTCCCTCTTCCAGATCCTGCCCTTATTCTTTTTCTCTCCCTTCCTGCTTATGAAAAAGAAAGTTTTTAATGTCCAGAAATCTTTATTATCCCTTTGGCATTTTGTTTTATTTTCAGCTTAATTGCCTATTGATGTCAAAGCGGATTTTTCCGATTTCTTATTTAAGTCTCTTAGTTGTCAGTATAGGGAAGAAGAGAGAAGAAAAAAAAGAAGCCAAACCTTTCCCTTTTCACTTTCCTTCGCTGCTTCCGACTCTTCTTTGGGAGCGATGTTATTTTTTGTAAGTTTAAATTCCAGGGTACCTTGGTTGTTGCTTTTATAATTTAACCCAGTCAGCCAAAACTTTCACTTCTTATCCTCCTCCTCCACATTCTTTTCCGGTCGAGTTCTTCTTTGTGGTGGCCATTTCTGACCACCGCTGCAACCGCCTTCGGGAAAGGGAGTAATGGCCAGATGAGGAGGAGAGATGCGGCTCTCCTGCTGGCAGTCTCCCTTCTCTTCACCACCTCTACGGGGTGGCTTAGCCCCGAAACCAGCCGGCTCGGGGCGCTCCAGCGGTGAGCCCAGACAGAAACCGTGCACAATCGCGGATTTCTGTCTGTCGCCGAAGCCCTTCAAACCGGAAGTCCGAAGTTCACAAATCTTAAAGCTGCCAAGGTTGCGAAACGCTGCCTAGCAAACACAGCCTAGAATGGTTACTGAATGATTTTATCTCTAATTATAGGCCTATTATATCATTCTAGTAATCAAGAGAAATTATATTGGTGACATCACCTTCTGGAGATGTCACATGATGATCTAAGAAAGGGATTTTCAGTCTTTTATCTTCTGGATTGCTCTTCTGGAGCAATCTTCTTTCTACCCAGATGAAGGCCTGTTGATGCTATGTTTTGACATCTGTTGAATGATACATTTATTTGCTTAGGGCTCTTTGTAATAAAGACTTGTTGCACAAACATCAGAAACACATTACAAGAAAAGGTTATCACTATACCTTTATCTTTATCCCTTTCTTATGACTTTAGAGTCATCCCGCTTTGTCTTGCAATTACTGATGTAGAAAATATCTTTAAATAAATTATGTGTATGATATGGAAGCAGTTAATTCAAATTCAGAAGAGTTGCATGCAGAATCCCATCCCAAATTTGTATACGAAGTGTGCCACTGACATACTTTTAATATTTACATTGTTTGCACAAATATTCTGTTAAAAAAAAGTTTCACTTTGAATATTTTGGCCAGTTTTCAGTAATTCTGAAACATAGCCCATATGTTTTAAATGCATGTTATAATTGTTATTTTTCATAAATTAAGATGGTGATATTAATTATTTTACAGTTTGGCAACATTGTATCCAATGTAAAGCGTCGAAAAGTTTCCCCCCAAGAAACTGTGACTGATATTCCTTCAAAATATCAGAACTCCTACGAAAGTGTCATATTACACTGTCGGAGTATAAGAATAGGAACTCTGCGAAAAATGGTGGTGGATCCTGTAATTGTAAGTAAAGTAACAGATTTGTCAATTCTGTTTTATAGTGGTAGTAAATCTAAAGATGTAGTTAAAAATAATTGAAATTAGCATGGAGCTTTGAGAATGTTAAGGAGTAGTCAGATGTGATCGAATTATACTTTAGAGTTATGCACATAATATAAAATGTTTCTATTTGTTTTGCACATAGAGCAAACAGGTTGTCTCTCATACATTCTGTCACTATTCTGGGCTAGTCAGTTTTTAAACTGAATAAGATCCATTATTGTTTTCCTGTTCTGGGTTCTATTAGTCCAGAATCTGGAGCAGATCCTAAAATTTTAGATGTAGCAAGTACCAGGTTTTTGGACCTGCAGGGAGATTAGATGGCGACAAAAAGAATAGAAGTAAAACTCTGCTGCCATCCTGTGATTTCTGTATAGCTAACTATATTCTTGAGAGTTAGGAGTTAAAGATGTTAATATATTTTTAAACTGTTCCAAAAATATCAAATCCTTCAATCTGTGAAGAAGTTTGAATATATTGAATTGGGACTGTTACCAAAAAAGTGATTATGTACTCATGGAAGAATGCCTATGTCCCAAATTATGAAAAAAAAAAATGATTAACAAAATTCAGCAAGTCTCAGTCTTTGCACTGAAGCAGACATAGGACAGTACATTTCTGTATGGTCTAGGTTTAATTCATTGTGAATAATTTCAAACTATGCGTTGTTAATGTGAACATATACCTGTAGTAATATAAATTTTCTTTTCCAGTTTTGTTTAGACTATATTAAGATACGTTTGGAAGGTTAGTATTTTTCTTTTCCTCTTATGACTTTTCTACATATTGTTGGATGTGTTTCTTTTTATGTGTTTATTCTGGTGGGATAAAATACTTAATATGCCGGTATACATAACCAAGCAGGAATGACTTCTTTATATATAGCGCAGTAAACACCAAAGCAAATTCAAACATTTGAAATACATTTTTAGGATATTAATAGACCAACCAAAGACAATAAATGAAATGATTTTCATAGATACTAGCAATAATTTCCAGTATTTAATGTTCAAAGTACAGTACCAATATTTAGGTAGTGGAAGAAATAAACTGTATGGGTGTTATCTTTTGAATTTTAAAAAATATATTAAATAATAATGAGGGTGTTGGATGGCCATATAAATTTGTTCAATAAATAAAGTAATTTATATTTCTTATATTTTAAGCCACCTGTCATTTTATGGATATGCAAAACAATAATTCAGGTTCCACAAAATACCTTTTGAAGCACATAAAAATCATTATCGTGTTCATACTATAAAAATATATACATTGAAACTAATGTAGTCTCCTTTATTAATGCATAAGTGCAACCTAATCCTATGCTTTTCATTAGAAATGAGATACCGTATTTATCGGCGTATAACACGCACAGGCGTATAACACGCATCTTCATTTTAAGAGGGAAATTTCAGGAAAGCGCCCGTTTCACCCCCACTCCCACCCCCCGCGCGCGCTTCAATCCACAGTGTCCCATTCTGCCTGCCTGCCTGCCTTAGTTTCTGGTTGTTTGGGAGCAGCTTCGGCTAAGAATAATAACTATTCGCCTCTTTTACTCAGCCGAAGCTGTTCCGATTCAACCATTAACGAAGGCAGGCAGGCAGGCAGAACGGAGCACTGCGGGCGGGCGGGCGGGCGGGCGGGGTGGGGGTGGGGGAGAAACGGGCGCTTCAGGGAAGCCCCCCCCCCCCGCTTCTTTGAAGCAGTTTCTTCCTGTGCTGGTGGAGGAGCGAGAGAGCGACTGAGAGAGCTGACCCAGAGAGAAGGACAGGCTTCGGTTGCTTCCTCCCTCCCCTTCTTTCATTTGTGTCCTTGATCCCCGATCCCAGCAGCATTCACCGAAGGCTTCTTAACATTATATCGGCGTATAACACGCATACATCATTTGCCCCCTATTTTCAGGGGGAAAAAAGTGCGTGTTATACGCCGATAAATACGGTACATGCTGCTTCTTTTGGTGAAAATACAGGTGAAACTCAAAAAGTTAGAATATCATGCAAAAGTTCATTTATTTCAGTAATGCAAGTTAAAAGGTGAACCTAATATATGAGATAGACTCATTACCTGCAAAGCAAGATAGTTCAAGCCGTGATTTGTCATAATTGTGATGATTATGGCTTACAGTTCATGAAAACCCCAAATCCACAATCTCAGAAAATTAGAATATTGTGAAAAGGTTCAATATTCTAGGCTCAAAGTGTCCCACTCTAATCAGCTAATTAAGCCATAACACCTGCAAAGGGTTCCTGAGCCTTAAAATGGTCTCTCAGTCAGGTTCAGTAGGAATCACAATCATGGGAAAGACTGCTGACCTGACAGTTGTGCAGAAAACCATCATTGACACCTTCCATAAGGAGGGAAAGCCTCAAAAGGTAATTGCAAAAGAAGTTGGATGTTCCCAAAGTGCTGTATCAAAGCACATTAATAGAAAGTTATGCGGAAGGGAAAAGTGTGGAAGAAAAAGGTGCACAAGCAGGGATGACCGCAGCCTGGAGAGGATTGTCAGGAAAAGGCCATTCAAAAGTGTTGGGGACTTTCACAAGGAGTGGACTGAGGCTGGAGTCAGTGCATCAGGAGCCACCACACACAGACGGATCCTGGACATGGGATTCAAATGTCGTATTCCTCTTGTCAAGCCACTCCTGAACAACAAACAACGTCAGAAGCATCTTACCTGAGCTAAAGAAAAAAGGAACTGGTCTGTTGCTCAGTGGTCCAAAGTCCTCTTTTCTGATGAGAGCAACTTTTGCATCTCATTTGGAAATCAAGGACCCAGAGTCTGGAGGAAGAATGGAGAGGCACACACTGCAAGATGCTTGAAGTCCAGTGTGAAGTTTCCACAGTCTGTGTTGATTTGGGGAGCCATGTCATCTGCTGGTGTTGGTCTACTGTGCTTCATTAAGTCCAGGGTCAACACAGCCGTCCACCAGGAGATTTTGGAGCACTTCATGCTTCCTTCCGCAGACGAGCTTTATGGGGATGCTGACTTCATTTTCCAGCAAGACTTGGCACCTGCCCATACTGCCAAAAGCACCAAAACCTGGTTCAATGACTGTGGGATTACTGTGCTTGATTGGCCAGCAAACTCGCCTGACCTGAACCCCATGGAGAATCTATGGGGCATTGCCAAGAGAAAGATGAGAGACATGAGACCGAACAATGCAGAAGAGCTGAAGGCCGCTATTGAAGCATCCTGGTCTTCCATAACACCTCAGCAGTGCCACAGGCTGATAGTTTCCATGCCACGCCATATTGAGACAGTAATTGCTGCAGAAGAGGCCCAAACGAAGTACTGAGTACATATTCATGCTTACACTTTTCAGAGGTCCGATATTGTTCTATGTACAATCCTTGTTTTATTGATTGCATGTAATATTCTAATTTTCTGAGATTGTGGATTTGGGGTTTTCATGAGCTGTAAGCCATAATCATCTCAATTACGACAAATCATGGCTTGAGCTACCTTGCTTTGCATGTAATGAGGCTATCTCATATATTAGTTTCACCTTTTAAGTTGCATTACAGAAATAAATGAACTTTTGCACGATATTCTAATTTTTCGAGTTTCACCTGTAGAATCTCAGAGCTATAGCTTTAGAGGCCATACTATATAGCCTCTTTTTAGGCAGAGGAGTTGGTTCATAGAGGTATGAGCAAAGAAGAAATATTCTAGGGAGAAAAATTAGGCATTTGCAGTTGTGAATTCTTTCTCCTAGCTAACCTCCCCCAAAATTGGGCCCTAAAGCTATTCCAGAGTAGTATGTGATGTGAAATGAGAGACTCAGCTGCTTCTCCTTTTATGTTGATAATTTTCTATCGAAGCTCTTGTTTCCTGCTAAACATACTGCCTAGCATTATATTAGTAGATTGCTCCTTCTATATTTGGACTTTCGTTGTGAGTTCCTACAGAATATCACTTTGGAATAAATTTGAAAAAATGCCCACTTCCCATTCTGTTCATAGAACAGGTTTTAATTTGATACCTTCCAAAGTTCAGTCTCTTAAGTTGTTAAAGCTTTGAAGTTAACTTCAGAAAATAATGGTGTTTTTTTTCCTCACAATGTAATATTGGATGGACCAAAAAATTGTATCATTGTAAGTTGACTTTTGTTTTGTTTTTTATAATCTTTGAAATAACAATATTCCTTCTGTATTTACCTTATGTTTTTTTTCTATTTCATTTAAAAAGTTGCCAGGCAAAAACTCAAATGTGTTTGACTAGGAAATACTTTATCAGTAGCACATTTAGTGGGTACAAATACAGACTTTTCCTTGGATGTTACTTGTTTATTCTGATAATAGTTTGCTATTATTTTGAATGAGTATTAATGAAATTTTGATGGAATATTTTTTATTTTTTAGAGTCAGAAAATGATACTAGAGATATTAATTTAAAAACTTCTGAACTTACTAAGTGCGAATGGTGTAGTGTACGCAAATTGCCAGTGGTTTTCTTGCAAACTGTACCTGCTGCCTGCCAAAGTTTAAGATCACATCTGAAGATGAATAGGGAAAAAGATAATGTCTGGTATGATTGTAAAGGAGCAAGTAAGTAAATGTTTTTATGATATCCTTTTTTTAGAATTATGAGCAGACTAGAATATGGTAAACTAGATTAGTTTTCATGCTGTTTTCTGAAAATATATATTTAATACAAGGTTTGTCGTCTCTTTGTGATTCATAAATGTGGGTTGTGCATTTTTGCAGAGCCATTTGGAATTTTCTCAAGTCAATAAAATCCTTGGCAATAATCCTTATATTTACATGTGCTTTGTAGATAATGCCACATTAGGCATTATCATGCTGAATAACTTTATTTTTTACTATCATGGCAACAGCACCTTTGGAATCTAAATTTTTAGACTTCTACACTATTTCTCCTTTTTGCTAATGCCAATAATAATTCATTTCTTTGGGTTAATGGTAAAGCATATATACTATTTTTCCATTCTTAGTAGAGATTCTTACTTTTGAATAATAAAATAGTCTGATGATGTAAACTATTTTGGCAAGAGCCTAGTAAAAACAAACTAAACTATTCTACTTAAAAAGAGCATTTGTGAATTCAGCATTCTAAAACTTGCAAAAGTTAAATGCATTTTCAATGGAACAACATTAGATTAAGAACGATTGTCTTTTAAGATTATTTTTCATCCAGCAGTAATTCATTTCAGAGATATTTGAATACAATGTAAATGCGTTTGTGGATATGTTGTATTCACCCCAGAATGCCCTTTTGCTAAATAAATTAGATGATCAACACACAAATATTATGTTCAAAACACACTGATGAATATATCATTGGTTCCAACATGTAGCCTCTTCATGTGGAGATTCCTTAATATATTGTTCAAGGCCTCTTGTAATTATCTATTTCTATAGAACAACATGTAAACCTGAAAGAGAATTTTGATTATAATATTACATTTATAATAAATTCATGGGCTTTTAACATAACATTTTTTCTTTTTTTTTATAGATCCAGAAGAACAATATATCATTTTAATTTTTGAGACAAGTCTTGATCCTCATGCAAATACAATATTTGAAAAAATAATAACTGAAATTGGTATCAGGAACAACATTTCTGAATTTTTTGTGAAAATTACTTTTGAAGAAGCAAACAATAGACTTGTGGCATTTACAAAATCATTTGAAGATACTTCTAAAGGAAGCGTTGGTCCTAAAGAAAGCAAAACAAAACATGTAACTTTTTAAAAATTATTATTCTTTCCATTATTTTATACGTTATATTGTCTAAAATATTCCATTAATGAAAACACAAATCTGTTTTTAGATTATGTATAGACTGAAAAGATGTAAAATATTTTATTGTAAAGACTAAGGTTTTTATTATACAGATTTAAAACCTAGAAAAGTCTAAAAGAGCCAGTCTATCACAGGAGAGAAGTATTCACACCACACTTTGTTATGTCAGTGTTCTAAGTAACAACTTCCAAAGAAATAAACTCTGAGAATATCATCTTCCCAAAGATCCACTTTATTAGAGATGTCATATTGGCACATCTGGGGAAAACCCGAATCTGAAAGTTCCAGGTTTTCGCTAACCCAAAGAAAATCCAAAATCCAACCCCTGCACCCAAACGTCCATCACATGGTCCAATCCTCACTTCATTCCAACTGGAGACTTTCCCCAGTCACTCGCCTCCAGATACAGGGTAACATGTCCTTGACTTTCCGAGAATGGAATGTTGTTGTGTCTAATCTTCCACTGCTCCTTGAAATCCCCTCCCCAATTCCCAGGCACTGAGTGTGGCAGCTCAAAGAAAAATGGCTTCAAAGCTGACATGTTTCTCCTCTGTTTCTTTTATTTCTTTTACTGGTACCTGTAAAATGCTAGTAATACAAGGTTGTTTTTCCTGCCTGGTTTCTGTTTAGGTGTGTGGGCTTGTGTGTTTTAGTTTGCTGAAGAATTATTTTTTATCTATAGATAGGGTTGCTACTGTTGTTTTGTACTGTTTGTGGGATTGGTTAGATTTTTTAAATCTCATCTTTATTATATTTCTAAGTAACTCAAAGTGATAAACATGCACAATATTTTTCCCTCCTCCCGTTTTCCTCATAATATCAGCCCTATGAGGTGGGTTAGGCTGGAAAAGAGTGACTGGCCCAAGGTCACCCAGCCAGTTTTCATGCTTCAGGCAGGAATAGAACTCAGTGTCTTGGTTTCTAGGCTAGCACCCTAACCGGATGTGATGCATTTTTTTTTCTTATTTGTGTTCCTATTTTTGTTCATGCAGGTTATTATGGGGGTGCTCATGTTTTCATTTTAATATTTTATCTGTATTTTTGTTTTCTGATTTTGTTTTGGTGGTTATTTGGGAGGAGGGGTATATATTGTGCTTATTTGCCTGTCCTAGTATCCTAAGTGCATTTGTAGAATTTGAGGGCAGTGAAGCTGGGTATTTAAGGAGTGTGTGCATAGATGTGCATGTGTCCACATACACACATTTTCTGTTTTCAAGATAGTTTTTATTGTGTTTTATGCTACTTTTCTGAAGTCCGTTTGGCATTTGGAAGTAGATTTTCAGCTCTGCTTTATATTTGAGGAGGAACTGCTAGGAGGGAGTTTGGAAGGGAAAAGAAGTTAAACTTGAGGAATGGTTCTGTTGATGGCTGGTATTGTGAATTAATGGGAGGTTTGCTATGTCACATAAACCAAGATTTAGGATTCAGACATAATGATTGCAATTCACACAGTTCACCAAGTCTCTATGGAGAAAGACTCAGTCTTTTCCCACATCAGAAATGGGGTTAAGGACAGTGGCGTCCATTACAAATCATAATTATATTAAAAGTTATGTGTATGGTGATAGCATCATCACATTCTGCAATTATACACTTGATTCACCATGTGTCATTTTAGAACTTCCACACGAAGTCCCATATTAAGTGGCTATCACTAGACTGCCAAATTTTTCAACTGCCACCCCCCTTTTTAAAGTTTTCTGATATAATATAATATAGAGAACTGTGGTAATATAACCTATTGATCATTTTATCATTTTCTGTAAGGCCTTTGTATAACTAGCAGTAAGTCTAGGAGATGTGGGCATTCTTGGTGGGGGTAGGAGTATCTTTGCTCAGAGTGCCTCATTCTGTTTTGATTCTGCCAGTTTAGAAGGAATAGGAAAATGGGTGAAAGTTCAAGGTACAAGATACACAGTTGTGCTTTCTCATGGGACTTTCCAAACTTTCCCATGAGACTTTCCGTGGCTGTATGATCTCACCCTAGCAAGGTAACATCTGGGACTTTCCAAGATTGTGTGTTCTCATGCTGGTGAAGTAATCTCCTGTTGAGGTCATTGTTTTCTGAATATGCATACTGTATATTTTGCTTGTGTTTTTCTCAATAAATACTGCTACCTGAGTTCTCTCAGGGTTGGCATTTTTCTCAGAGACAGTTCCCTGTGTCTCATTTCAATGTCAAACCACCATAAATGGTGACCCGACGTGATAGCTTGAAAGCTATACGTTTCCGCATCCTATACTCATCGTCGCGATGACGCCGACTGGGCCCTCATCTTCTTCGCTGGACGAAGATAGATTCTTTTCGTGAGTATGGGGAGATCTCTGAAGGCTCAGAAAGAGCACATCAGGGAATTGAGAGGGATCATTGGGAATAGTTTTGGGTTTGGAATTGGCAGTAGGGGTTGTGCTGTAGGAAAGAAAGAAATTGAGGACTTATTACAGTATGTTTGGAAAAATATTAAGTCATATCCGGAGGGAGGTAGTATTAAAGTAGAGTCCTGAAAAGATAGGGGAAATTTTTGCGAGGAACCCCGTGCCCCTTCTTCAATTTTGTTAACCTGGAGAGTGATTATGGATGCATTAGCTACTTATGAACAACCGCTCCTATCACCCCGAAGAAGGTTTGCCGCTTTACCATGCATGCGATGCGTTTGTTGCCAGCTGACGGCACCTCCAGATAAATCTGGGGACTGTCGGGCGCTAGCAATACTTTTGTCAGAGGATAAGAGTTTACCTTTAAGGGTTCAGGTGGAGCAGACTGAAATTGGCTATTGAAAGACAAATTGATAATCAATTCGCCCAGAAAGAGTTGCTTTTAAGTTAGCAGTAGAACAAGCTAACACAGATTGCAAAAAGATTTTAAATCCACTGGTAGCAAGTGGGGAGCGAGAATCGCAGATTTGATTAATGCATGTAGAAAGGTTGGAGTCAGTCTTTTAACATGGAAACTTTAGCTCTGGCTTTACAAACAGGACATGCTCACAAGGGGAATTGTTTCAATTGTGGGAAGCCTGGACATTTTAAAGCGCAATGTCGGGCTCCTGGAGGAGGTCAAAGTCAGCAGAATAAGAGATCAATGGGACAGGGTGTTCGTCCTAAATCAGTGTGCCCGAAATGTAAGAAAGGATACCATTGGGCAAATCAGTGCAGACTTCATTCGGAGGAAAAAACTAGGAAGCAGGGATCAGGGCATTCTCCCTACTCTAAAGAGTGAAGTAATGTCCGAAGGGTTGGAACCACCAGAGAGAGGTACAGCTACTAAAGGTTCAGCAGGAATTGATCTTCCATTAGCCGAGGATTTGGAATTGGGGTTTCCGCATGTAGTTTGTTTGGGCTCAGCGGATTTCTATGGTCCGTTGCCTCCGGCTTCTGTGGGTCTTCTTCTTCCTAGATCATCGGCTCATAGGCGTCAATTGTTTGTGGTTCCTGGGGTTATTGATTCGGATTATGAGGGTCAGATCAAAATTCAGGTTCACTCACCTGTCCCTCAATCTTTGAAAAAAGGGGATTGTTTTGCACAGCTTATAGTTTTGCCATCTATGTCTTTGGGAGAGTCAGATGGAATTTGTCAGGGTGGATTTGGATCTATGGATAGGTTTAAGGAGTCTAGTGTGTTTTCTATTATGCAAGGTATTAGGCAAAATGACAAACCAAAATTAACTCTTTTGGTTGAAGGCAAAAAGTTTACTGGAGTGCTGGACACTGGAGCAGATGTCTCTGTGATCAGTGAAAGTGAGTGGCCTAGGAGTGGCCGACAGATCCTACACCGTCTGTCGAGGAGTCGGAGGACTTCAAGACTGACGGGTTAGTAGGAAGATTCTTAGAGTTAAAACACAGCAGGAGGAGCTGTTGCATTTGTCCAGCCCGATTGTTCTGCGCCTTCACGTTAACTTGTGGGGCAGAGATTTGATGCAACAGTTTGATACAAGGGTTGTCATTCATGATGACTGAACACCCACCTGTGGAGTTATTAAAATTACAACTACTCCAACAGGAGCCAGTGTGGATAGACCAATGGCCTTTGACTAGTGAGAAATTAGTTCATTTACATGAATTGGTTCAACAACAATTAGAAAAAGGACATATAGTGCCTACCACTAGTCCTTATAATTCTCCAGTTTTTGTTATCAAAAGAAATCTGGAAAATACAGATTTTTACATGATCTGAGGAGTATAAATTCTATATTAAAGCCAATGGGTCCACTTCAGTGTGGAACGCCTAATCCTAATTTAATACCTGATGGATGGAATATAAGAGTGTTAGATTTGCAAGATGCTTTCTTCTCCATTCCTTGCACCCTGAAGATGTAGATTTGTTTGCTTTTACTATTTTGAGTATAAATCAGGGGCAGCCCGCTAAGCGATATGCATGGACTGTCCTTCCGCAGGGAATGTTAAATAGTCCTACAATGTGTCAAATGTTTGTGGATTGGGCTTTACAACCTTTTCGGAGTAAATTCCCGGATTGGAAGGTTTATCATTATATGGATGATATTTTGATAGCTGCTAATATTTCTGATGATGCCATGAATTCTGCTGTCATTCTTTTAACTGCTATACTAAAGGAGAAAGGCCTAATAGTTAGTCCTGAAAATTGCAAAAAGAATATCCTTTTGCCTATTTAGGTCATAAATTATTCCTGAGTCACATTACACCCCTGAAATTGGAATTTGTTCTTCCTAATCCTTTAACCTTAGTGGGTTTACAACAATTTTTGGGTCTTATAAATTGGATCAGACCGTATTTGGGTTTAACTACTCTTCAATTAAGTCCTTTGTTTCAAGCTTTGGCATAGTGCTAAACAAGCATCTGACATAATAACCTTAAATGAAGAACAAAAGGGATTTTGTCATTGATTGAACAAGTTTTAAGCCATAGATGGACAGATAGATGTTTGTTAGATTGTCCATTATCAGTGATTTTAATCTCAGAACGAAGGGCTACCGCATTGATAGTTCAGGTAAAAGAAAAACTGCTTTAAGGATTCTGGAATGGATTCATTTGTCTCATACACCATCGAAATCCATAAATTGTATCACAGAACAGCTTGCTGATATTTTTAATCGTGCTCGTCAGCGCTGCAAGGCTATTGCTGGTATGGAACCAGTAACATGTTATGTTCCTTTTGCTTTAGCTACCTGGGAACAGATGATTTGCAATAGTGAGTTTTTGCAGGTTTTGGTACATTCCTGGCCAGGGAAATTTTCTTGTCATCCTCCAGCCGATCCTAGGCTATCTTTGTATAAATCAGTCAGAATTAATTTAGCAAGTCTTTTTGTAACTCAGCCTATATCAGATGCTCCTACAGTTTTTACTGATGGAGGGAAAGTTTTGGTGCTTGTGTTTGGAAAGATAAATCTGGAATTTGGCATACAAAAGTGACTTCAGAGCAGAAGTCTGCCCAGCAAGCAGAACTTGCTGCTGTAGTTTTGGCTTTTCAAAATTTTCACAATCAGGATTTTAATTTAATAGTGGATTCATTGTATGTGTATAATTTGTTACCCTTTGTAGCAGGTTCTTATTTGTCTCCTGGAATATCACCTGATATTTTAAGATTGCTTTTGCTGTTACAAGGATGTTTGGAGCAGTGTGTGAATGTGTGTTTTGTTGCTCACATTCGTAGTCATAGTAATTTGCCTGGAATTTTATCACAAGGTAATGCCAAAGCTGACAGTGCTGTAACTTCAGTCCTCACTGTCCAGCCATGGGACAGTCATAGTTATTTTCATCAAAACGCTAAAGCATTGGCACAGCAATTTAAACTTACTACTGCAGAAGCTGCTGCCATAATTCAACAATGTCCAACTTGTTCAAAGCAGGCACGAATATCCCTATGGGAGTTAACCCCAGAGGGTTGAAACCTTCAATGATTTGGCAAATGGATGTTACTCAATATCCATCATTTGCGCCCTGGAAGTATATACATGTGACTGTGGATACTTACTCAAGACCATGTTAACTAAATTAAATAAAAAGGAGGGAAGCTCCTGGGGCTTCCGGCGATTCAAGATCAATTAAATCTAGCTTTATATACTTTAAATTTTTAAATTTGTCTGGTAACCCCCTGCGGCGCGGCCAGCAGGCATTTTTCTTCTCCTTCTACAGATGCGGTGAGACCTCGGGTGTTGGTGCGGTTCCTTCCGGATCCGGCATGGGTTCCTGCTGAGCTGATAACGTGGGGACGTGGTTATGCAGCAGTTGAATATCTTGGTCAAATTCGTTGGGTTCCTGGTCGGTGTGTTCGGCCTGATCATTCGCAGGCACCTGTGAAGGAAGTTTCGGAGGAGCAGGATGGCGCATCTGTGGTTCCTGATCCTGTTGATTCTGCCTAATCTGTCCTGGGCTGCTCGGTGCGGAGAGAGCAGCGACAGCATGTTCAGCGTGCCGGAGATTTGGGCGATGATTTGTGGACAGATAATAATTACATTAAAGATTTGCGCACAACTGCCAAAAACTTGAACATCACCAATTGTTGGTTGTGTATGCACCTTCCTGGGAGAGTGGGAGAAGGACTGACTCTACATGGAGTTCCATTTAATCGGTCTACTTTGCAGACCGGAAAGCATAACATTTCATATGCCATGAACTTCACAGTCAAGGTGAAGACTGCACTGCAGTCTCCAGCACATTTATGTTTCCAAAACATTACAAACTCACAATTCTTGGGGAATCATAGTGTCTGCAATTACACTATTAAGTGGACAAATGGTTCAGAGAACAACATAATTTGGGTAAATGGGAAAAATGAGTCTGACGCATTTGGCCAGTATCAATATCTAGACATGAAACAGCTGATGCAAGCGGCAAGTCAACAAGGTTATGTACAGTTGGAAGGGTTTTGGTTTTATGTGGACTGTGGGCATATCAACAAATCCCTGCAAATTGGTCAGGGACATGTACTTTGGGGTTTGTCATTCCGGTTATCTATAAGTTAGATACATTACCTCCTGAGGTTCGGATCCGAAATCGTCGGAATTGGATTCGGTCTAACCATGGGAGGTAATCTGTGGACACAAATTTCTCGAGGTCTTATCCGCCTTTGGGAATTGCTATGAACTATAGAGATATTCATATTTTAAATAATTTTACTGTTGCTATGTTTAATGATACTATAAAGAATATTAAGATGATTAATGTAGAAATGTCTGAAATTCGTACAGTTACTTTGCAAAATCGATATGCTTTAGATATTATGTTAGCTGCTCAAGGAGGAGTTTGTGCTTTAATTCATTCACATTGTTGTGTTTTTATACATAATTATGAGCCAAACATTACAAAAACTGTTCAGGACATGGAAGATCGTATTGCTCAGCATCAATCTGGAGCTGATGGGTTTAATGCATCATTCTGGGACAGTCTGTGGTCCTGGCTTCCTGATGGATCATGGTTTCGCTCCTTATTGCAAGGGGTTGTTATTATTATTGCTATATGTATCTTATTATGTTGTTTTATTCAATGTATTCCTAATCTATTACAAATGTGTACCTCAGTCTTCCGGCGTGAAGGATCAGGTCATGAGGGAACTGTGTACTATGCCACTAAAACACACCCCTATCTTTGAATAAATAAAAAAGGAGGGAATGTGGTAATATAACCTATTGATCATTTTATCATTTTCTGTAAGGCCTTTGTATAACTAGCAGTAAGTCTAGGAGATGTGGGCATTCTTGGTGGGGGTAGGAGTATCTTTGCTCAGAGTGCCTCATTCTGTTTTGATTCTGCCAGTTTAGAAGGAATAGGAAAATGGGTGAAAGTTCAAGGTACAAGATACACAGTTGTGCTTTCTCATGGGACTTTCCAAACTTTCCCATGAGACTTTCCGTGGCTGTATGATCTCACCCTAGCAAGGTAACATCTGGGACTTTCCAAGATTGTGTGTTCTCATGCTGGTGAAGTAATCTCCTGTTGAGGTCATTGTTTTCTGAATATGCATACTGTATATTTTGCTTGTGTTTTTTCTCAATAAATACTGCTACCTGAGTTCTCTCAGGGTTGGCATTTTTCTCAGAGACAGTTCCCTGTGTCTCATTTCAATGTCAAACCACCATAGAGAACTGTTTTAAACAGATTAGGATTGTTAGGTAGATTTGGAGAGTGAGTGAAGTGAGTAAGGGAGTGAGGAGCACATGCTTTATAAACAATAGTACATAAAGCTGAAAATGAAGCTGGGAATAGAGTCTGAAGTGATATCCAAATGATCCACTGTTGTTATAATTTATTTTATTGTATTTCAATAATTCATTAAGAAAAATAAAAGATGTGTAATATTGTTTCTTTGTCAGCAAGGTTTTAAATAAGTTATGACAATTGTTTGTTAATTTTCTTAAGGTTGTCTCTGATTCTAAAATGCAGATACAAAATGCAACACAGTTCCAGTTCTTTGAGGATGATGAAAGTGTAGAGCCACATACTGTCTTCATTGGTCCTATAGAAAAGTAAGAGTTAGTTCTACTTTTTGTAATTTCTTAATATTATATGACTTCAGCTTACTTGATATTTGTTTTTTTGCAGGTTGATAGTTTATCCGCCTCCTCCAGCAAAAGGGGGTATATCTGTGACCAATGAAGATCTTCATTGTTTAAATGAAGGAGAATTTTTAAATGACGTAATAATTGATTTTTATCTAAAGTAAGTTATATAGTGTCCATTTCATGTAGATAAATATATTGAGAAACCCCTTAAATATTAAAATCCAACATTCTCAGCTAAGTAAAACCCTTGTTAGAACTAATCAAAATCACACAGAAGAGGGTTTAAGGTTTTGAGTTCTCCATAACTCTTTATCTGGCACAATATTAAATGAATAAACAAATAGGTGAGAATGGGTATTTAAAAATGAAATACGGTGATCCGGCCATGTCAGAAGCCTCTCATTAGTCCTAAAACGAAGTTTTAACTTTTTTGCATATCTTTTGATTAGTGATTTTATAATTTATGCACAGTGTTTCGAATGATTACTTTCCCATACTCTGAAAAAGCAAAATATTAGCTCTCCGTTTGTCTCTTACCACAGTTGATATATTAAGCTTTTTCGGCATTGTTAGTGTAAAGACAAGGATTTGGGTTTGTTCCCTTGAAAAAACATTATTTTAAATATCCCCCCACCCAATGTATCATGATATTATTGTGGCTGAATAATAATTCAAGAAGCAAATCATGTTTGAGATTTATTAAACTAATATTGGAAATATGTTCTGAAACTTCTTTCAAAGTTTCACTGTATTTGGATTCAGTAATGTTACCACTTCAGAGGCCATGGTCTGGTTGGAACGCAGAGGCAAAATAGTTCAGATTGTTCAAATAACAGATTTGAACTATTACTTTTAAAAACATTTAAAGCAAATTGCAGTTTGTGGTATTAGTTTTTAACTTTGTGCCAAATATGTTGTGTATTCCCTGTTTCAAAATAAAGGTATCTGGTGCTAGAAAGGTTAAAAAAAGAAGATGCAGATAGGATTCATGTGTTCAGTTCCTTTTTTTACAAACGCCTTAATCAAAGAGAGAGAAGGAACCTTCAAGAAACTTCAAAGCTCACGTAAGTCTAGCTGAAAGATATTTGTAAAATTTCAGTTAGACAAACTTTGTCTAACAGAAAACCAGGTAGTCCGCGACTTATGACCACAATTGAGCCCAAAATTTCTGTTAAATGAGATGTTTGTTAAATGACTTTTGCCCCATTTTACAGCCTTTCTTGCCACAGTTAAGTGAATCACTGCAATTGTTAGTAACAGGCTTAGTAATTGAATCTGGCTTCCCCATTGCCTTTGCTTGTCAGAAGGTCGCAAAAAGTGATCACATGACCTCCTGGGATACTGCAACCATCATAAATATGAACCAGTTGCCAAGCATCTGAATTTTGATCATATGATCATGGGATTGCTAAAATGGTTATAAGTGTGAAAAATAGTCATGAGTCACATTTTTCAGTGCCGTTGTAACTTCAATCACTAAACAAACTGTTGTAAGTCGAAGACTACCTGTAATTATTTATGTAAAACCAATTCATGCAATTCAGTATGTTTTTGATTTGATGTTGGGATCCAATAACTACTAGGGATTCTACGGTAGGTTAGAAAACGTGCTTAAATGAGTTCCTATATGGAAGATGGAATATTGAATCAATCAATCAAATGCAAGTCTTGGTTGAGCTGGGAGAAACTGAAGGACTTCAGGTTCTTGAGGTTTATATATAAAATGCTAAACTAGATTGTAACAGATCATTATACAGCATCTGATGATTTATTTAATATAAATTGAGTAATATAGAAATGAACATAGCTATCGATAAATGAAGGATACCAATCATATGCTATAGCTACCATGCATACTTTGACAAATTATTTCCAACTTTCATATCTAAATATACTTTTTGAAGTATATAGTATCCATACTCTTTTTGAAGTATGGATACTATTAAAATATAGTAATTAATAAATTATCATCAGAGATAGAAAAATCATACTTAATTCCTGAAATATCTTCTGAAAAATTATAAACACACTTCATTTCCTGTTCATTTGTTCACAGAATTCAGCAGAAACGGCACGGTCGAGTAAAAACATGGACACGACACGTTGATATCTTTGAAAAAGATTTTATTTTTGTTCCTCTTAATGAAGCGTAAGTAGAGTAATATGTAGAGCATCAGAATTTCGTTTATATTGGTAGAATCCACACATTTCATATTATTTCTTTTAATAGTAATTATATATTGAGCATAATATATGAAAATAACTAAAAACATACTTAAGATTAATTTATATAATGGGTGTGTAAGGTAAATTATAAAACATGGTTTACAAAACACAGTTGTGTTCAGAACCAAACATACACATTCTGATGTAATATGGTGTATATGCCACTGGGACCTATGATGGAAAGATCCTCAAAAGCTCTAGCTCTTTTGATACTTTGCCTTTTGGTTTGCTACCCTTTGCTCTAAGCATTCACAGGCTTCCCCGCCTCTTCTTTCACATACAAAAAGGGAATTTTTAATACACACACTGATTGTTATGTCTCGCAGATAATCTCTAAAAGCAACAATAGTGTTGATTGCCCTTGAGGAACTTGTGAAGCAGCATCCCACTGTGTACAGGGGGAAAAATAAATTTTTCCTGCTCTTTTCCATTTCAAATTTGAGGGGGGCGGTAGAATGAGGTACAGTGACATGCCTCAATATACCTGACAGCTGTTCTAAACACCTTTGTAGCAAGAAGTAAACCATATTCCTTTCTCTTCCAGTTCTTAATAGGAAGACATTAAAGGAGATACATGCTCTAATTCTATTCTCGGGGACTGATTCATGATTAGAGAACAAAATATATCTGAATAGGCAGGCCTTATTTGCTGGCCTCCCATTTTAGTTCTAAAGTTAGAGCAAGACAGATGAACATGTGGTTTTTTGTTTGATGTTGTGTTGAAATGTATCATATCAGGAAGAAGAGATAGGGTAGCATTGTGAAAATGTATTGGATACTGTTAGAACATATTATGAAGATAACTTTTAAATTCCTTTGTTGTTCTTTTTCACTTGCAGTGCCCACTGGTTCCTGGCTGTCATCTGTTTTCCAGGTTTAGAAAAACCAATATATGAGGCTAATCCGTATTACCAAGAAAATGTATCTACACAGATTAAATCTTCCTCTTTAAATCAAGATAGAAGTGCTTCATCTCCTGTATGCGCTGAAATGGATCCATTACAGCAGTCTCCTCTAACAAGGAAATTGTTCTGCAAGAAACATTTTGCAGAATTAACGGACACAAACACAGATTCGGAGGAGAATGAACCATTATACTGCAAAAGAAACTCTTTTGAGAAAAGTGGCTTTAAAAAATTAAATCATTTGAACAGCACTGTAGAAGAATTCAGGACTATGGAACCCATATGTCCTAAACATGATCTTAAAACTTCAGAGGCAAATGGAATGCAAAATGAACATAAAATTCATATCCAAGCTAGTGGTATGTAGTCTTGCCTATTCAATTTTGTTTTAGTAGCAGGAATTTTAAAAAGTACAAAAATGTTGTACTTTAGGAACAGATTGATCAACTGTAATTTAGAGCAGGGGTCGCCGACCTTTTGGACCTCAGGAACCACCAAACTCGTAATTTTAAATCCCAGGGAGTGCTAACTGGTTCTGTGGGCGTGGCCTAATTTGTGGGTGTGGCTTGGTGGTCATGTGATTGGCTGGGCATGGCTTGTATGTGAATATTATAAATATTTATATAAATATTTAATTTTTTATTAAAAAAGAGCAACTTTTACCCAAAATCAGGCAAAGCAGGCAGGCAGATTGAGTTGCTCACAGAATCACAGATTCATTCAGTGATCTATCTATCTGCCATCGGCTAGCTCAGTCTGTCACATAAAATTTGCTTGCAAACTCATAGAATTTGCTAGCAAGCAAACTCACAAAATTAACTCACAACACACCATGTATGTAAATATTGAATTTTGTATAAAAAAGAGCAACTTTTACCCAAAAGCAGGCAAAGCAGGCAGGCAGATTGAGTTGCTCACAGAATCATTCAGTGATCTATCTGCCATTGGCTAGCTCAATCTCAAATTTACTTGCCTTGAGTCTGCACTGAATAATAGAACCTTCAGTCCTAAGGGAGGTTCAGATGTGCTTAAAAGCAGAGCCCAAGATCTAAAGCTAGCTAGAAAGCAACAAATCCAACCATTTTCTGCTTCCTAGCTAATCTAAATCTCCCAGCACAGCAGAACACCTGATGGTCGGAAAAAGGAAAAATAGCAATTTAGCAGGCAAGTGTGCTGGGTAAGGAGTGGGCAGGGAGGGTTCCTGCGGGCCATGTGGGTGGTGCAACCTTGTGTTTCTGCGCAGCCTGGATTAATTGCTTTGGGTGTGTGTGCTCTGGGGGTGAGGTTTCTCTGCGGCCCACCAAAATTTTCTCACGGCACACCAGTAGGCCACAGCCCACTGGTTGGAGACCACTGATTTAGAGCATAATATTTAGATTATAGATTAGGCACATGGGGATGTACATATA
The DNA here is from genome assembly GCF_049901735.1 of Notechis scutatus. Taxonomy (NCBI): domain Eukaryota; kingdom Metazoa; phylum Chordata; class Lepidosauria; order Squamata; family Elapidae; genus Notechis; species Notechis scutatus. The sequence continues at coordinate 119,391,162 of NC_142009.1, read as the reverse complement.
ATGGCATTTCATGAACAAACCACTATAATAATAATACTTTATTTGCGGTCACAGACCAAAACACAAGTACAACAAAAGAAAAACATGGGAAAATTAATCATGAACAATTGGTCACCACTTGACTAAGGGGAATTACAGCGTTCTCCTCTGATGGTTACAGCTCTTAAAAAAAAATGGAAACCTGAGAAGTGATATATATGAGGAGCCATCCCCTAGACTGTATACGAACAAATTACTAACATTGGGTCTAAAAGGGTCTGTTTCAAGGAGAGACAGTAACTTAGATCTGTCTGTGTTATACATAGGGCAATATAAAAGGACATGCTCAACTGTTTCAACCTCTATAATGTTGAAGTGTGCTTAAGTCAGAAATTATCAAAATAGTTTGTTTTCCTACAGGTAGATTTATATATTTAAAATTATTTTAGGTTACCTTTATAAGCAATGTTCAGGTCAACCTCATGTTGGATTCTAGGTACAGAAGATCCAAAGCTTCTGAGATAGCACGATTGAGAGGACTTCCACCTGACAATGCCTAGAAAACCAGTTGTGAATTAGAGTAAATATTTAGTCCATATTCAATTTCACAAAGTGGCCAGCTGGATGCACCTTAAGTTTAAGGACTGTTGCTCCCCATCAACTAGTATTTAAGAAATGCTGATTATGATCTAAGAAGCAGCAAATAGTTGTCAGCATTACCAGCCACTTATCATCTGATTTTCAATGAATTGATTTGCTTTTAAAAGCATCCATAGTGCATAATAGTATTTCAACTGTTAGCAGTAAATCCTGTAAGTTTCACTATGGGCTGTATATAAACATCTGTTCTTCTGTTGGTTCCAAATTTACTTGCATTTAACTTCAGTGGGTGATCTCAAGTTCCAGTATTGCGGAGAGACAAAAGTTTCTTTCTGTGTTACCTATGTTATGCATACTTTTATATGATTATCAACTATCTTCAATCCTTTTTTGTTCCAGGCTAAATAAGACTCCATTGCTGCAATCTTTTTTCACAACAGAGCTGTTCTAACTGCCTAAATTTCTTGATTGCCTTGTTGCATATTTTCTAGCTGTGAAATATCTTTCTTAAGCTTCAAAGACTGCTCCAAGTGCAATCTCACAATAGATTTGTATAAGATCACTATATCAACAGTTTTGTTTTCATTTTCCTTCTAATAATTTTAAGTATTCAGTTTACCATTTTTATTGTAGCACATTGGATGGATATTTCCACTGAATTGTTCCCAGGAACTCTAATACCCCTTTCATCTAATCTTTCTCCTGAAAAATCTGTTCTGTGTCCTTAGTAACAAGAAAATAAATTTTCTTACTATTTCCCTTTCTTCCTTTAGTATATCTTTAGCACTTTTTGACATCCAGTGGCCTCCATGTTCAATTTCCGTTTCCAAATGCATTTCAACTTTTCATTGTTGCCTTAATTTCATTTGTCATGTACAAGGGTTTTGTTTTGTGTATTTTGCATCCTTTATCAGTTCTTTGCATATTATTTGGCTTTCCTCATTTTAGCAACATTTTCTGTTTTTTTTTTTAAGAAAGTCTTTTAAAAGATCTCTGAATTGCTCATCCTATTGTAGCATTATTCTAGACTTGGTGATATTTTTCTGATCTGAACAGATAGTAACTTATTTAAGCAAGATTAAACAAATATGGAAGATAAGGATAGTAAGGATATTAATATCCAAGATGTGTTAGGGTCTATTCTTAATTTGAGGTCTGTATTTTACCTTAGTTTCTCTTTAAGAGTTTTGAATAACGTCCAGTGATTGCAAAAAAGAATTGGCCTTTTTTACATTTGCTTTGATCTATTTTTTAAAAAAGTATGTATGACCACCCATATGACATGTGACTTTTTTAAACCTTAGTTTTTTGCAGTAAAAGTTACTGCTGTTTTTTAGGTAAATTGTCTACTTGCATCGATGTTTCCAGTTGGTTCAGGCTTCCTTGGAATGTCATCTTTCTGTCTCAAGAGCCATGTGCTTTATGATTACTGAAATATTTTGTGGGATGGGATAGTACTGTCCTTCCCAGTGACTTTTGTCACCAATCTCTCCCATCTTTCCCAACTTCGCCAGTTCTGTTACCTTGGCCATAGGGAATAAACCTGCTTTCTAAGAGCCAGGAAGTCATTGCATCATGTATGACTTCTGTCCAGAGTCTGTCCAGAATTGTATAAATCAATAAAAGTTCACAAAATAGCCTTGCAGATGACTATGCATAGAGGGTTTTATTAGGATTTATTTTGAGAGATAATCAGTTTTCTTAATGCATCAGGAAGAGAGAGAGTCTAAAATCTTGACCAACTTGCTTACTGCCAAACTTGTATGGAACCTTAATTTGTTAGTCTGTTTCATTGCAATGTATAATAAAATATATGGCAACATATGGAAGAAAAGTAAAAGCTGATTAGTCTTCATCAATATATGATCATGATCTTGATATATCCTCTTTGGGGCTTGGGTGTGTCTAGTGTGACGTGGAGGCTTCTAGATACAAGTAGGGCTTGTGTAGGCCAAGGGTTTTCCAGTTTTCACATTATAGGTAATAAGAGTTATAAACAGTCAAACCATTCCTGAAATTCCAGACGTCAATTAAAAGGTATACTTGTTCATATGGAAAATGTGGAAAATTTTCTCACAGTAAATAATCAGAATTCTTTTCACAAGAAGACAGGCTGCTGCTGTGATCTTTCACGTATTGAACTATTATTCTGTGCCGTTTTCACCATTTAATGTACTGTAGTTAGTAGTGATAATAATACCTCTTTTTTGAGAATTTGTTTTCTTGAAATATGGAACATTAAGGATGGAATTTATAATTGAAGCTGCAGCCTGCTAGCCACTTACATGGGTGTTAATTGCCATAAATTGCAAGAATCCAGGTTCCCAATAGTTATGGGTAAGGTTGCTGATGGTAATGGTTAATGAGGAAGTTTAAATTTGTCAAAACAAAACTAAATCCTTTTTAAGAACAATGATTTATGCTAAAATAAGTACTATTCCTTTGGAGATTTAGCCTTTTTGGCCTAGTTAATATAACATTTCTTTATGTTCTTTTCTTTATATTGTTTGTTAATCTTCATGGTTAATACAGATGGTTTACAGAAAATCAGGCTAAACTATAGCGAAAAATCTGCTGACAGCAATAAACTAAATGAAGATGAGCTCATAGATTTTTCAGAAGACCAAGATAACCAGGTAAAACATCTAAAACAACATGGTTAGGTAACTATATTTTGTACACAGAAAAAACTTTTCCAACAATGTTTTAAAAATAGTGAAAACAAGTAGAATGAGTGTAGTAATCATTCTTTGAACAAATTGTTAAAATGATTATGATTATTATGATTATTTTAAAATATTGTTTGTTATGGGATAATTTGGGTTGAGATGATTTCAGTTGTGAATTTGAGAGATGTACACCAGGACGTTAAACAATAGTAATTGGCTGGGTTAAAAAGCAGTAATTGGCTGGGTTCAATTATGTTACTAAGCCATAAGATGGTTTGTTTGTTTTGGAGTTACTGTGTTGAATATAGCCATATTAGATAGCTGTACATAATTTTTTGCCTAAATTTGTCACTGGAAAACATTATGCATTGAAGTCAGGAACCAAGTTTACATGGAACAGTTGTGTACATATAGAACACATGTTAGTGTACAAAGATGGAAGAAATTATTAAGAATCCATTGTTTTGAAAAGGCAGGAGAAAGCTTAGGATTTAAACTTTGGTCTGACAGAGACACACATACAATAATGGGAGGGAGGGATGGAGAGAGAGAGACCAAGACTGAGACTGAGACCAGAAAGAGAGACATTAGACAAAGAGATTTGAATGTAAAGTAGGCTGATCATCTTTTTAAAAACTACAATAAAATTGTCTTATCAACATAATGTATTTAATGTATTTTGTTACTAGTAAGTTGCAGTATATCAAGTTTAAGGGTGGTGGTGGGGGTACACCGATGAGTCTTGTATGAAATCTCAAAAGAAGGCAGTACAGGTGGTCCTCAGTGTTGGATCATTTGTTTTAGGACTGTTCAAAGTTATGATGGTGCTGAAAAAAGTGACGTATGAAGGGACCTTGCAATTAAAACTATTGCAGCTTCCCATGGTCACATGATCAAAATTTGGGCACTTGGTAACTGACGTGTGCTGCAGTGTCCCATTTGCAACCTTCCTAGCGGACTTCCAACAAGTAAACTCAATAGGGAAGCCAGATTTGCTTAATGACCATTTGATTCACTTCATGACCATGCACAAAAGTCATGAAATCGGACACGACTTACTTGGCAGCCCCATCACTTAGTGACTGAAGTATCAGTCCCAATTGTGCTAATAAGTCAAGGGCTATCTGTAATAAACCATGGTAAAACAATGCCAGCAAGGCATTCGATAAAGTCAGCAAGGCATTCGATAAAGTAGACCACAACCTACTTCTTAGTAAGCTTGAAAAAAGTGGAATAGATAGCACCACCACTAGATGGATTTGCAACTGGCTGGCAAACCGTACTCAACGAGTAGTCCTCAATGGGTCTAAGTCTACATGGAGGGAAGTAAGCAGTGGGGTGCCACAAGGTTCCGTCTTAGGCCCAGTACTCTTCAATATCTTTATTAACGACTTAGATGAGGGAATAAGAAGGAGAACTTACCAAAGTTGCAGATGATACTAAGCTGGCAGGAATAGCTAACACCCAAGAAGATAGGCTCAAGATCCAGATGGACCTTGACAGATTAGAACACTGAGCCATATCTAATAAAATGAAATTCAATGTAGAGAAAAGTAAAGTCCTACACTTAGGCAAGAAAAACCAAAAGTACATATATAGACTGGGTGAAACCAGACTCAATAGCAGTAACTGTGAGAGGGATCTTGGAGTCTTAGTGGACAATCAGCTAAATATGGGCCAGCAGTGTGCAGCAGCCGCCGCCAGAAAAGCTAATGCAATCCTAAGTTGTATTAACAGAGGGATACAGTCAAGATCAAGGGAAGTACTAATACCACTCTATAAAGCCTTAGTAAGACCACACCTAGAGTACTGCATCCAGTTTTGGTCATCACATTATAAAAAAGATGTTGAGACTCTAGAAATAGTACAGAGAAGAGCAACCAGGATCATTAGGGGACTGGAGACTAAAACATACAAGGAACAATTGCAGGAACTGGGCTTGGCTAGTCTAGTAAAGAGAAGGACCAGGGGAGACATGATAGCAGTCTTCCAGTATTTGAGGGGATGCCACAGAGAGGAAGGGGTCAAGCTATTTTCTAAAGCTTCTATAGGCCAGACAAGGAATAATGGATGGAGACTGAACACGGAGATATTTAACCTGGAAATAAGGAGAAACTTTCTGACAGAACAATCAACCAATGGAACAGCTTGCCCTCGGAAGTTGTGGGAACGCCATCAGTTGAGACTTTCAAGAAGAGATTGGACTGCCATTTGTCAGAAATGGTGTAGGGTCTCCCGCTTGGGCTAGATGACCTACAAGGTCCGTTCCAACTCTGATTATCTGTATCTAAGCTCTAAATTAGCAAACAGGTGCTTTGATCACTGTTTTGAAATAAGTAGCAAGATAACAATTGATATTGTGTCGCATTTTGTTTTATACAGTTCATTGGTGGAAATGTAAGGGTTTTGTGTGTGTGTGCACACACAAGCACATGCAAGCAGGCTTAGAATTTTTTACTCTATCTCGGCTATGTGTTCATTAAAAATATTGCAGTCTTCTCTAATTTCGTTTCTGGATGGCACTTTCATAATCCTTTTCCCAGTACTATCCACTAGAAGGCAAGCTTTACCCATTTTTCTGATCACAAAAAGTGGGAATCCATGTTTCATTAGTGTATTTCCATAAAGACAGACTACACAGTTATTGCTATCAAGAGGAAGTTAGGGTTACTTGTAAAGTTTTATTTTATTACATTTCTTCAAGTTTGCTAGGTGTGATTTTCTTTTCATTCATGTAGGCTATTGACTATTACTCTTGGGTAGCAGCTGCCTTGTTCATATCAGTTTTTACAAAGATACAAAGAAAAGGAAATTTCTGCTTCTTATTCTTTGAAGAAGCCTCCACAATACAGGTTTAGGCATATCCTATACAGCAAAGAAGTGATGAAGTAAAGGCAATATGGCCTCAATCTTCAAAAAGACAGCAAGTATCTCAGATTCCTTTGGCTTGGTATCTTTTCAGTAAATGTAGCAGTCATTTTTGCATATATTTCCCAAACGCAGCCAGAAAGTAGATGTTACCTTTGGCTAAACTGTATTCACCATTTACGGTTTTTTAACCATATGGCTAACCAGAGAATTTCTGCAAAATTAACCACCTTTTAAAAATTATTTGAATTTACATTCCCCGCCCCCCCCATAGTTATGTAATGATGTCTTACTGCAATGTTATGTGTTAATAGATATCTCAGCTGCTCAGTTTTATCTGCAAGATTAATTATAATAATGTACAAGATAGTGGCAGTAATAGCCCAAAGGCTTTTTGGATTTAGCTGTAGTCTGGTGTTGTATGCTTAAATTAAATATTTGGAAAAGAAATTGAGTTGTTAGAACTTTGAATTCATTTTCTCAGTTGTCTTTCTCACAGCTTAGTTTGCTTATAAAAAATGTTTCAGTAATTATACAAAGTTTCATTCTGCATTGCCAAAGTCTACAAATCAAAATGTATTATACTACTGTCTGCTTTGACCCTTTTAATTTAAAGTGGTTAAGAAATCAAATTTTGTTTCAATATTAATTGTTTTAAATATCAGAGTTTATTTTGGAAACTCAGAATTGAAATCAAAAAGTGCTTCAGTATCCTGGATAGAAAGTCATAATTGTTTGACTTTCAGTTTTTTAAATCATGTACTTTTTAAAATGAAATTCAATAATAGCTAGTTAGATAATGAAATTTCAAGTCCTTGTAGTTTGAAACGTCAGATCTTTTTTAAAAAAATCAATGCAGTAAAAATAAAACCCAGCTACCACCTTACACAAATGAAAGCAGAAGGCCAGATCCACCTATAATTATATTTGTAGGCTGGAAATTGTGTTTTTAAAGTCACCCAGATCATCAGTTTTTGTCAGTTTGCAAAAAAAAAAAAAAAAGCTTAAATATGATCTCTGCAACTAGATATACCCTGGTTGTTTTTCTATGTGATCTTATCTAATACTCTTCATTACGTACAGGTTTTTAGAATTAGGTTATGTTTTAAGGATGTGCACAAAATAAAAAAAAATGTTTTTGATTTCAGTTTGGGGCCTAATAATTTGAGAAAATATTTTGAGTTAACAGTATTATAGTGAAAAAAAATCTGTAGTAGCCTCTGTTTTCTATTTTCTTCAGAACAGAATTAAAAACCTTTTGGGAGTTGTGACCTCGGTAAACAGGGGGATGTGCAGCTAGTTACTCCTAATTCTTTTTACTCTAGGTTCACAAGAGTAGTAGTAGTCCATGCTGACTATTAATCAATTGCATATTTGATGAAGGGCTTGATTTTAAACAAATAAATAAAAGAATAAAATAAAAGAAACAATGGGAAAACATTTCATCTTGATCAAGTTTTCTTTTTGGCTTTTTCAGATCATTTATTCAATAAAGCAACTTTTTTTTCTATGCTGATGCTTTTGTTAGCACATAGATGTAGCTGGTAGCAACAAAAGAATCGAATAAAAGTCTGCCACTGCTTTTTTGATTGCATAAATAATGTTATTCATGCTGTCAAACAACAGCAGCAGCTTTTTATTTGTTTAATGTTTACAAGAGAACAAATATGGCCAGCATGTACTCACACCCAAAGCTAAAAAAAAAAAAATAACAACAACCCCTATCCCAAACCACCAGAAAATACTTCTCAAATGAATGCTATTTCCCCCAAAGCAAAAGTTTGTCTGGTTTGGTTTTTATGAGGCATATAGCTGTAACCATCTTTTTTCCTCCCAGTAATTTTCCCCCAGCATCATCTGAACCAATCTAAACTAACAGCAGTTAACTAGGAGCAACCATTGTCCTGGCTAGAATGGAAACTGACTGAAAAGGGGCAACTCCGTCATAAGTCATGAAATAGCTATTGGGATGTTCCAAATAATACTATTCAAAGCAGCTGCATTTTGTTTCATGCTTGGATGATAACAGCAAATTTGGTTTTACCCTTGATTCCCCCACCTGTCAAACCATCAATTTCATAGTTGGATTGTTTCAAGACAATCCGTGGCCCTGCTGTTCTGCATTATATTGATCATGTTAATTTCTACAACCAAATGGGCTGACTGATGAAATAAGTGTGCAATGTTGACTTATATCCAGTGTTTTAATTAGAAAGAGTCATTCTTCTGAAAGGAAGAAATCAATTTTTGAGCTAGTGCAAGAATTATTTTATAATAATCATATTTATGTGCACCTCCAAACGATAGATGTAAGCCACCCAGAATTGTTTTGGAATTGGGTATCCTCCAAGTCCAAATAATTAAAAGAAATAATAGATATTTGTATGAGCCAAAGGCAAATTCAGATGCTTTTTGCCACTGTAATTGGGGAGAAAATAAGAAGTGGCTGTGGTGTTGCATGCATGCCTTCTAACTGCTGAAAAAGAGTGAAATATTGTTGGAATCTGGGGTGTCCTTAAGATTTTACAAGATTGTAAAATTAATACTGTACTATGATATCATTTTTAAATTAGAGTTTAATCATGTATATGAAGAACTATGCATTTTGATAAACACTGATTTCAGGGTTAGTTTTCAATGCGTAAACTGTTATGTCCCCAAAGACTTCTTTAAATTGCTCGGTAGAATCCTATGTGTATTGGGAGATGGCATTTGAGCAGAGTGTTTGAATACCTTAAATGAACTTTTGGCTTTTAAAAAAAACATCAAAAAGCGAAAACATTTTTTAAAAATAGCTGTTTTTAGTAATGAAATAATTATTTCCATGGTAAGAAATTAATTATGGAAATTAAATATTGGTCAATTTTTGATGACTTATTGTTACAGTTATTAATAGTATTAAGAAAAGGTAGAAGATGATAAATATGTTGGGATACTTTTATGTTAATTAATAATGCTTCAATGTAGCTTTTTGAAAAATGGAGGATAAGCAGATGCCAGGCTTGCAGAATCTACTTTATTTGTATTAGCAACTTGAGATTCTTCTCCCAGAGCAGATGGAAAAGACATATATTTCTGATCACCCCAAACTTTTTAAATCTCAAAGGTATATTTGAAGGGTAGAATAGTTCAACATTTAATTGCTACTGTTGATAAAGTTTGAGGAAACTGAATTTCTGCCTATGTACTCCAGATCATGTAGTAGATCCCTATTTTTCTCATAATTCTGATTTTGGACATTATATTAAAATAGTTTTTTTTCCTAGGAGAATAGTAGCGATGATGATGGTCTTGCTGATGATAACTGTAATTCAGAATTAGGACAATGGCATCTAAAGCCGACCATATGCAAACAGTAAGTTTTAAAGTAAGATATTTATAACTTGTATACACTTCACATAAGCTATAAAGATGAAATGCCATCTTAAAAACCATTAAAATTTTTGCTCCCAAACTGCTCCATCATTTTTAAAATTCTTTCTAATTTACTTCTGTATTACAGGTAGTCCTTACGGCCAAAATGTATGTTGCTAAGTGAGACATTTGTTAAGTGAATCACTGCAGTTGTCAAGTTAGTATTACAGTTGATAATTGAATCTGGCTCCCCCATTGACTTTGCTTGTCAGAAGGTTACAAAAGTTGATCATATAGCCCTGGAACCGTCATAAGTATGAGTCAGTTGCCAAGCACCTGAATTTTAATTTTGTGATCATGGGGATGCAGCAATGGTCGCAAATGTGAAAAATGGTCATAAATCACTATTTTCAGTGCCATTGTAACTTCAAATGGTCACTAAATGAACTGTTGCAAGTAGAGGACTACCTGTATTGTTAGCTTTCAAAGTCTTTTTTGGAATACTAGTCTGAAGGGGAAACTGGACCAACTATTTGTTCCATCTGTTTTTCTTAACAGAAAACCTTCACTAAAATTTGTGCTTCAGTAGAGAAGCCTGGATCCAACTGTAATCTTCTGAGGAAGAATAATCTAAGTTCTCTGGCAACTTTGATTAGCTGTGTCCATTGTAAATACATTCTTCATCAAATTGAGCTAAATTCAGAAAACAGACATAATTGATAATTATTATTTGATAAGATGTGAATTATGTTTATCTTGAGAGTAGTAGAATAAGAGACTATTATGTCTTTAAGATAGACCTTGGCCCAAGTAGATTCTGAGAGATGGTTGTTCAGTATCTTACTCTCTGGCTGACATCTAAGAATGACTGGTCCATGGATTATTAGATCAGATGCCAACTTTTCTTTAAAAAGGGGAAGATTCTTTAAATATGCCAACATTTTACCTCAAATCTGTTTATGTTGCTTTTCTTTTCTTCCATTCAATTGTGATTGATTCTCAAAAACTACTTGGACAAGTCTCTGCAGTTTCCTTGGCAAGGTTTTTCAGAAGAGGTCTGCCATTGTTTTTTTCCTAGAACTGAGAAAATGATTTGCCTAAGGTGACCCAGCTGGCCTTGTGTCTAAACTAAAACTCACTAAACTCACAGTCTCCTGTTTTCCAGCCTGGTGCCTTAACTACTATATCAAACTGGCTCTCTCTTTCATGTTTTTTATGTTGTAATCAGTGTCTTAATTTTTTTTTGTAATGGGAAGTTTGAATTATCATTAGAATTGCCTCCTTATATCCAAGAAGTTCCCTGACTGAGAAAAGAAGAATAATGCTGTTAAAGTTTTGAATAGATCAAAAATAATTGGGTGTAGAACAGAGAATATTTCTGAAGTCTTATTTTTCCAGATTCCATTTAGTGAAATTATATAGGTTCTATAATTTGCAAGTTAAAATTGCATCTGTCCTCTTGGAATAATGTGGAAAAACAATTTATTCCTTTGTCGGTATTATTTCATATCACAGCTTTGGATATTTTTAAAATGGCTTAAAGAAGTGCCTCAGAATTGGGGTTGTAGCGAGTAGCAGCATCTCTCTGCTACTTAGTAAAATACCTGTATCTTTTTTACAGGTTTCCTTGTAAGTCTGAATAAAGATATTCCTACTTGAAGAATTGTATTAGACATATTTCAATCAAGCAACTTATTTAAGCAGCCATGTGTTTAATTTTTTCAGTCTTACAAAAGTTCCACAAGAATTGTTTTCAAACATACATAGCCCAGTCTGTAGTACTGTTCTAAACATTAATTTTGAAGTATTATATAGAATACAGGCTAAGAGACTGACTCGTAATATTGAACTATTTTTTTTCCTTTGTGAAGAGCTTAATAAATAGTCATAAGGTCTCTTGCTGTATAGGGAAGAATGTTAAATGTAGCTTTTAAAAAATGTTCAAATATCACTGAACAAATTTTTTAAAAAGTGTTTTTAAACTCTCACAGGTTGCAAAAATGTGTAGTTTTTCGGAGCTACTTTAAGTGTACCCATTTTTGTTCTATTTGGACCTATTTTTATAACAAAGGTTCCTACTCAGTATTGAATATAATCAAAGGCTAAATCTAATTATAGATCACCATGCAATTTTTGTAGACGTGATATTTGGATGAAAACAAAATTGAGTACCATACTTTATTCATAATATGAACAGAAAAGGGTTCTTCATATCTGTAACCAAAATGATTTAATGTGACAGTATAGCAAAGAAGTGAAAACATACTGTATCTTTTTTAGGCCATGCATTCTGCTCATGGATTCACTAAGAGGCCCTTCCCGATCAAATGTTGTCAGAACACTAAGGGAGTAAGTAATTAGTCTCTATAATATTAAAATATCTTTCATGTTGGAATAATCAATACAAATGGTCTTCTCGTGCTTGTTTTATTTGTGTGTTGCAGGTATTTGGAAGTGGAATGGGAAGTAAGGAAAGGGAGCAGACGAAGTTTCTCTAAAGATGTCATGAAAGGCTCGAACCCCAAAGTGCCACAACAGAACAATTTCAGTGATTGCGGAGTTTATGTTTTACAGTATGTGGAGAGCTTTTTTGAGGTAAATGTTATGTTAGGGTTTTTGTTCTAACAAAAAGGGTTTTAAAAAAAAAATAAGTTGGTTAATTTGGTTTCAATATTTCATTTGTTTTACATAATTTATATCTTACATTGTTTTAAAAATGGCAAGTAATTGTTAAAATTACACACACACATATGCATAGTTAGCACAGTATAAACTGTGAATAAAATAAATACATAATGTCTGCCCACACAAAGAGTTTTGGTTTATTAATAGTGATTTTGTAATATTTAAATAATAGAACTGTACAAATGCATTATTCGATTCATTCCCTATTTGTTTCATGCTTTGCCTATTGCTTCTGAAGAAGGCAAAATATGTTTGGGGGTGTGGAGTGTCTTAAAAGTTTGTTTTCTAGAATTGAGCTCATAAAAGGGAGAAAGGGTAAAATATTATCTTAGCTGTAGCTATGTGGGAAGACTTCTTAGTAGTCTTGATTGTTGAGTAAGACTATTATGAAATACTGATGATGGATAGAGCTGAATCCACAGAAAGGCGCCATCATTGAAACTTTATAAATGTGCATGAAGGATTGGAAAAAGTTTCAAATGTAACATTGTCAAGATTTTTAACTCCTAATGTTGTAATACTTTGTACAATGTTATTATGCAGAAATTCCATGTAGGTGCTATTGTAAATCTATCTGTTTGGTTTCTCCTAGACTCCTATTCTAAGCTTTGAACTACCAATGAATCTAACAGACTGGTTTCCACGTCCAAGAATGAAAACAAAACGAGAAGAAATAAAAAACATAATCCTGAATCTACAAGAACAACAAAACAAAGAAAAGAAGGGGCAGAAAGACAGTAATCTAACAGAGAAATATTTTCAGGAAAGAACAGAACAATTTATCAGCAACTGAATCTTTTGTCATTTGTTAGCCATACATCAAATTTTTTTTTAAAAAAAGGGAAAAAAGCACCCTGAAATTTACTTGTCTACCAAAACAATGGACTTCTAGTATTATCAGTAAGTAAACTTACTGTTGAGGGCATAAATCCAGTTCCCCCAATGTACTAAGTAGCATAATCTGTATATATGTTGATTAGGCCAACTTTTTCCAACCTTTCTAATTATGTTTTTCACTACTTAGGAAACCTTTGTTATGTGTTTCTGTTTATAGAACTTAATAGCAAATTCTAGACACAAAACAAATAAAATATTTATAGGATAAATTGGTTAATTTTTTCTGTGTTAAGTAAAATTATCATTGAATATTTCCCAGTAAGACTTCTATATTGCATGGGGAATGCTTATGTAGAAAGGTAATCAAATTCATATTTTAATTTACAATTGCCATTACAAGATGTTCTGCTTCAGAAATGTGCAAAAAAAAAATTAAGAATGTGTCTAAATGCATTGTGTTTCTAAGGTGAATGGTTTGCATTTAAAATCCAAGTGCAGGCAATACAATATTCAGCAACAAATGCTTCAGATACTGGGAGAAGTAACTTCACAAGTACTTGGGAAATGCTGCTTTCTGATTGCAAGTGTTGCTCAAGCAGTGTTTAATGGAGTTTCAAAGGTTGGTTTGAGTAGTTCTGTTAGATCCTCCTTTATTATTTTATGTGGTTCCTGAATGTTGTTTAAATGTATTTTCACAATCCTTTCATTATAAAATTGTATTTTTTGTAAATGTAGCAGCAAATTGCCCACCTTAAATTTTCTGCCAGAATTCTGAATGTTGCATTCATGTGTGCTTTATCTATCTGAACCTTTTTTAATGTATGAGTACTATTTTTTGTAATGCACAGAAAAACCAAAATATTGCTAGATGTCATTGCTTGCTTCTTACTTAACTAGAAGTCTCTAATAATTCTAAGTCATCTTGTTGGCATTATTTCCATGATGTAATTTGATTTTTAAATTGTGTAAAAAAACAATAGCCTTCTTCTACCCTTATAAAAATCCAAAAGGAAGCAACTAGGTCCTACTACATTTTAAAAAATACAAGATATTGCCCTCGCATAAGGGAACTGAAACACTTTTGCAAATATATTTGTTGAATAATGCCTTTGTTAAAAAGAAATTCTTCTTGTTGGGAAGGAGAATGCCTTTGATGTAATAAATGAAAAATATTGTAGATGAAACAGGCAATATTGCCATTGCAACAAACAATCCTTTTCACCCTTTTCACAGTAGAACATTCTATGTAGAAAATATTATATTTGCACCCAATTTTTACTATTATTATGTTGGTGGCACCTACACAATAGTCATATTTTGTACATGATCAGAGATTGCTTTGCCAAAGAAAAATTCTGAAGAATAGATCGCTTTGGTCTGCTGCCCTGCATTTACTTTGTTTAAATCCTATAGACTTCAGTGTAACAATAATAGGATTGTAACTTAGTGGCAAAGCTTTCCATAAATTATTTTTAATAGATGCACAATAGTAGGGCTCTCATAACACTATCAGTATTAAAACAAATGAATTACGTTAATTTGTTCCCTCAAATTAACGTAAAATCAATTCTTGGTATTAGAAAAGAAAGACAAACATTTATTCTACATTTTCCAGTCTATGTCTAAAATTTGTCCGAGTAGCAATAGAAAAGAGAAACAAGAATAAACAAGGGGTTGACAACAAATGTAATTTACTTTTTTTTTTTTTTTAGTGTTACTTGAACACATTGTAGAGAAACTTTACATAGCAAAATGCACATTCTCGTGCAAGATTATTTGTTGCAATATTTGGATTTATATGAAATTAGATTTTGCTTTTGTTTTTATTAGGTTGTGGCCTATCCTAGTTTTTATTTGTTTGGTTCTGTTCCTGAGAATGGCCTGGAGCTTGTATTCCTTTTCAAGATGTGAAGAATGCAATGTTTCTCTCTTAATATTATGGTAAAGGATCATTTGTGCAGCAAGCTGATAAACATGTTGACAAAGATTTATTTTTTTAATAAAACATGGAAAACAATGGAAATGACCATGAGTATTTGTAATACATATTGTTTAGGTATATATAGGTGTGTTCTTAATAACAGTATTTAAAAATAACTTGTCCATTGGAGATGAATAAGCACCTAATTTCAGGTATTACCGGTAGTTAGATTGTTCTAGAGCTCTGTCTTTCTCATTTTAAAATTTACCTAAGGAAGAATACATTCATTATACAGTACTTACATTTATAAAAGATAAATTTAAATTTAAAAATATTGGGCTGTTTTTCTCCCCCGAATACCTTCAGATTTCATTTCTCCATCTTCCCTTTTTTGCAATCTTATACAAGCTTATTTGGGAGAAAGGTTTGTTAAATATTAGTAAGCCTTATTTCTGAATAAATTCATTCGATTGCATTCTTGCTTAAAAGTTACTGTATATGTTTTTATGATGGTGCAAGGGCACAATTCAGTTCACTATAAGGAATATGAATAAATGAATGTTTAGACAATGATATCAAGTGGCAGGCTAATTAGATAATATCTTGTATAAGTTTTCATGTTGGATAGAATAGCAGTCAAGAATTCTTATTAACGTTTTAGGTTACTTAGCATGAAAAATGTATGACTCTCTGGTAAACATTTGCTGGCAGCAGATGCAGAGATGACATTTAATATTCCCTTGTGGTATTCTTTAATTTTCTTACTGAGGGATTGCTAGCTGAAATGAACAGGATATTAAGGGAATGTTCTAAATCTAGAATATGTTATCCCAGCGTACCAGTTTATTTTTTCTTATTTAGATGTCATCTTATTTAGATGTTTACCTAAGAGTTCATTCTTTTCAAAGGAGAAAAAATTACTGCAAATGGATAAAATAACATCCTGTCTTGTAAAAGTTGCCTTTAGTGATGTATAAAAAGACTTAAACAATATTTCCAGTATTTTCTGTTTCAGTATCTAATTCCATATTTTTCATTTTCCATATTCATTTACTACTGGGATTTTGCAAGCTGAATGTTGTTGCTTCGTTCTCTAAAGATTATCCATTAAAGCATAGGGGGAGGGAATAATGTGATACATGTTATTTTAAAATTTTCCATTTCAAATACATAGTTTGAAGTCTCGAATCTAGTTGTAGATGTGTGGAGGAAATTGACCCTATACTAATTTATTTCTTTCATACCTGCTTGCTTCTGTTGTGCAGTCAGTTTTGAGATAAGAAGCGTATAAAGAATGTCATGCTTACATAATGAAACAGTATAATCCAATAATATTCTTATTCCTATTTTTACAGATGATCACCAAAATGAAGCTTTTATTTTACTCATCTGTGACTTCCCATGGTTGAGTTGGTTTTACACTGTGCTTTAGCAATTCTTCAAGCAAAATACTAGCTTTTTTTCCCCAGGAAATCTAATTTTATTGAATTGCTAATTTTGCTGCATTGCTCTTCTCCAGCAGGAAAGATCAGGAACTATATTTCACTCCTGCATTTTTTCTGCAGTTAAATCTTTACTAGAAAGAAACATTCTCTTTCATTATACATGTTGCTTGTGATTTTTATCAATCAGCATGTTTATTGCTAATGATTTTGAAAAAGCTATATACTCTTTCCTACCAGTTTTGTCTTGTTCTAAGGTTGGTGTTTACACATCCATTTTTAAAGTACATTTCAACAAAATAGAATTGACTTTCTTCAGTCATGCTTTCAAGTTACGACGTCTGCTAGTTTAGCAGTATGAATTTTTACTTGGTTAAATCTTGTCAAGCATTCTCAGCACGTGTAGGATTTCATCCTATTTTTCTTCTTCTTAGGGCTAGAACCAATAGTGATCTCAAACTCAATTTTTATATATTAAATGCTTGACATGCAATTATGTAAACATGGACTTTCTACTACAATTTTAGGAACTCCATTCAAATAGTAGATTGGAGAATATAAAGTCCTCCCATTCCTCTATTTCACATGGTCATGAATGTGTCATCAGATCAAGATTTATAGTGGTCATTATTATCCTGATACAAAGCCAAGAAATATCAGTTCCTCTTTCCAGAGAACGTGGAAGGAAAGCTGTATTGCTCAATGGTAGCCAGAAATGAGAAATCT
Organism: Notechis scutatus; assembly: GCF_049901735.1. Lineage (NCBI taxonomy): Eukaryota > Metazoa > Chordata > Lepidosauria > Squamata > Elapidae > Notechis > Notechis scutatus. The sequence goes on along the minus strand of NC_142009.1, from coordinate 119,374,081 downwards.
GATAGCACATTTTATTGGAAAGGCATATACTTTTGTAGGCTGCTGTTAATTTTATCAGAAGTACACCATAGCTATTTTAATGTAAAATTTAAACTGGGATGAGACAGAAAGAGGAAGAAAGATGCAGGTGAAAGTTTTAAAAAGGACAGATTGCAACCATCCTACCCATTAGCAACTGCAGTATGTAAAGCAATTGTCCTTGAACATGCTCTTCTCAATTTGTATCCTGCTATAATCACAAGATCTCAGTAGTTCACAAAAGTATGAATACACAAGTATAAAAATAAAAACATAATTAAACCCCAAATATAGTGCAAGCTTTAGGCCACAAAACTTTGGAAGCAGATAACTCAATGGTAGCTCATTCTAGAAAGCTATTTCCAGGTTTTGGGCCTCCTGACCTAAAGTCAGCTGCTTCTCTTGACATTGATTAAAATAATGGTCCAACTCTACTGGAGAGATGCAGTCTTGCTGGTGAACCAAAATCGTAAAGGACTTTATAGTTAAAACCATCACTTTAACTTGCTCCTAAAGGTAATAGGAATCAAATTTGGGACCCACAAAGTGAATTTAATATGTGTCCAATGATCCATACTCATAACTGCTCATGATGTTTTATATTAATTGAAGCCTCCAGTCCATTTTTAAGGGGTTCCAGATAGAACATTTGCAATAGTTGGAAAAAGTGTTGCCACAAAATACTGTCCTTTCCAGATAAATGGGGCATGACCCAAAGAAGCCAGGGGTGGGATTCTACCAGTTCGCACCTATTCGCTAGAACCGGTTGTTAACATTCTAAGCAGTTTGGAGAACTGGTTGTTAGAAGAAATTACTGGCCTAATCCTGTAAGGAAGGCAGGAAGGAAACATTCTGGTGTTACTTACAGAAACCGCCTCTCCGTTAACCCTTATTACATTCTTGGCAGGACTAGACTTCCTGTCTCAGGAACCTCTCTGGAGTTTTCTTTCCCTCTTTTGCTGATACTTTGCTTGTGTGGAGTGACCATTCAAAGTTACAATGGCACTGAAAAAAGTGACTTATGACCATTTTTCACACTTACGACTGTTGCAGCATCCCCACAGTCATGAGAGGCCAGGCAAGGAGATGCGTGCCTCGATGTGAGTGATATTGAGTTGGCCACGCCCAGCCAATAACATGACTGCCAAGCCACGCCCACCAACTAAGCCACTCCCACAGAGCCAGTTGTTAAAACATTTGAATCCCACCCCTGAAAGAAGCCTCTAAGAAAATCTCAATGAGAAAACTAAAAATGTGGAAACTTCAAGTAATACAGTGTGTGACGAAGAGAGGCAAATCCTAAAGAATTTAATCACAGATCAAATTTGAAATGCAAAAGTTTGTTGCAAGACCAGCTCTAAATAATTAAAGGAGCACTTAAAATACAAATGGGCATGTCATACACATGCCTGGCAAACAGTTAAAAGATACAACATTCTGGTAGCCCTATAAATTCAGAAGCCCACAAAGTTGAGCCCCTTAAGATAATGTTTTTTAAATTGAGATGGTGCCACTGCCAAGATCCATATATTTCGGTAGGGTTGCCTATATTAATGATATTCAGTATCATGGGAACATGGGTACAGAAGTCAAACAATTTAAGAAACACTGCAGTACGAGATGCAGAATCGAAAAATGGAAAAACCTTTGTCCCAGTTGAGACACTAAAGTGTCTTAACTTCCGACCTGTGGGCTGGATGTGTCGCATGCTGGCCAAGCCCCGGTTTAGCGAAGGGGAAAAAAGTCCCGATACATCACCTGAGTTTGACACTCCTGCACCAAAGCAACACAATATACACAATACATGTATCTTGACATTATTTGCATCTGTTGATGTTGCTTCATGCTATGAATCTACATACATGAATGCTGTGATTGAAGTATATTCATTACTTGCACTTTCAAAGCAGTATGCATGCCTTTCACATTTTTTTCAACAGAAATCTTAGCAGTTACTTTGCCAGTGTTACATAAAGCTACATCCTATCTTTCCTCCACAATACGTTCCAAGTAGGTAAAAGAGACATACAACAGCATCCTTCCAAAACGGGCACAAGAAGTTTGGGGACCATTTTGCCACCTCCTTTCAGTCCATATGACTGAATAGGTGGGCCATATAGCCTTTCATTGGGACAGTATATCTATCTATCTATCTATCTATCATCTATCTATCTATCTATCTATCTATCTATCTATCTATCTATCTATCTATCTATCTATCTATCTATCTATCTAATCTATCTATCTTACAATAGAAGGTGTAAAATGATACATTAAACCTTTCAAGAGTTGAAAATTTCATCTGTGTTCATGTTCAGACATCACCGATCATGCTCCTGAAGCTCTTAGAAACCATTTTCAAATTACACCAGGAAGAAGACAGTCCATTTTGCAGTTTTTTCCTGCCCGACAAAGCAGATTGTAGGTGGTTGGACTTTTCAGGATAGAAGGACTTTTCAGGGTGAAAGACTTCGGTGGGAAATGATTTAGCAAAAATATTTTATTGTCTGCCACATGCTTTCTGCTGCTGCAGGGATACTAGCTGGATGTCACCCAGATCTATTTGGAATAAGGAAACATATCTTCCTTGTTTTAAGAAAGTTTCTTGTTCTTATAAAAAATTCATTTTTAAAATTTGACCTTATGCCACCATACTTTGCCTGTTGATATCAGGAAGAAGCAATAAGGTGGAAATCTAAAGTTTTTTATAGTTAGAGGAATAATGTATCACAGACATTTAGTGGAATTCCTTAATATTTGCTAATTGAATAGGTAAATGAGTTCTTACTCATTTTCTGTGATGGAAAAAAGGAAGGGATAGAAATGTATTCAGGTTATTAGTCTAGTCTTAACTGTTCTTCAAAGTTTTTTTCCCCTTGCCAACACATGGGGGCCAGTGTGGACCAGAACATGCTTTATTGCTAGCACAAGCAAAAGTAGAGCTGAATTAATGTGTTCTTTTTTTGGCTCTTTCTTTGGACAGCATTAACTGCCAAAAGCCTCTTTAGTATCCTTTTGATTTATTTATATTCCTGCCAGCTCATGTTAGGCTCCACTGAATAAATGAAAACTAATTTTAAGGTTGCTTTTGTTAAAGGAAAAGAAAAGGTGTGCAGATGTAGAAATCATTTAATGAACCCTGCAAATGTTATTTTAAGCTGGAGAATCTAATGCTTTATGATTTCTTAAAGATCAGATCTCGAGTACAGACACAACATACAGGGAGGAGAGGTTTAGGTCTTGGAAATGCTGCCAACGCACTCATCAATGGATGAGCGTAGACTTGGCTTCCACTGTCCAGGATGTTCTTCCTGGGTGGCAGAGCCTGCATTATTCCCAAAAAGTGGAGGGCAAGAAAAAAGGAAAATTTGCTTGGCCTGGTCAGAATGAAGTCCCACAAAAAAACTCTTATTTTCCTGGCAATCAAATAAATCTAATTGCTAGAATGCAACCCCCCACATACCCCACCCTGGTCCCCACCCCTGGCTAGCCCCAATGAAGTGACAAGGAAATAAGCAGGTCACCGAAGACCCAAGTTAAAAATAAACATGGGTGCAGCCAAGACAAGTAGTTAACTGTAATCATCTCTAGAAGAATCCTTTGGGCTCTTCCTCATACCCATGTCACGCTTCAAGAATTAAGTAGGCCTGGCCTACTGTTGTCACCTTGTCCCAAATGCTCCTTTGAAACTTGAAGAAAATGAAATGCCTGAAGTGAAACTCCAGAGATGAAAGGACAAACTTTATAGGGTGTCTCTGGTTTTAGAGCGGCAGTATAAATGATATTACCTCTATGGTGACTGGAAAAGTGCCATCTGAGGGGGAGGCATTGTTTTAAGCCTTTCTGTCCCTGGACAAAGAGATCCCAAAAGCCCTTTCTCCACAATGACTGAGGAATGTGCATGTCAGCTGTGTAACTGAAAAGGTTATGTGCCAAGATGGAAAGGAAATAAACTTGTTCAGGGCTTTGAACAACACAGGAAATTCTGGATTGAGCAGTCTGGATTGATCACCCTCCCAGCTGCCCTGTACTACAGGATTAACCACCTACTTGGATCTGCTTCCTTTTTCTTCTCTCACCCCAGTAAATATTTACATTGCATATTTATTTATTGTTTTTATACATTAGTTTCTTTTTGTACTCTGCCCAGAGTCACTTCTTGTGAATGGCCATATAAATGTGATAACTAAATAAATGAAGTATTTGACAATCTATTACCCTGCTCACAAAGGTGAATGAGGCGGCCTATCTGTCATGCTGAACTGAAAAAACAATAAATGGTGGTAGCGAACATTCACTCAAACAACCCCCCCCCCAATATTTTGGGGAACAAAGAAACACTATATATATATAGTGATATTTTAAGTCTCAACTAGCCAAGTACTACATATCCGTAGAAGCTGCTCACAATTTATGTGTATTGTTGGCTTCCTTCATTTCAATATTTATCCAACAGTTCTGAAGAAAAGCATTTATAATGTAATATATAAATTTACTAGATCATATACTAGATAAACATTTATCAGGTGCTTTCTTTGTTCCTGTTTCTGTGTGTCACACAGGTAGTCCTTGACTTGCAATCAGTTGCACAGCGACTGTTTGAAGTTACTACAACCTCTTCCCCTCTCCCCCCTGAATTTTTTTTTTGCCAGTTTCCAGCGTTTGTTTCCAGTTTTTGGTTAAAAACTATCCATTGGATAAATTGACCATGCTATTTGCTTAATGACTACTGCAAAAAACGTCATAAAATCAGTTCTGTTATGTGATATTCCACTTTACGTCCACAATGATTTAGGACTGTAATTCTAGGCTCAGTTATGGTCATAAGTCTCATAAGAATTACTTAGGATGTACTAAAAATTAAAACTTTTGGAACACTATGTACAGTGTCAGATTTAGATAATACAGCCTATATTGACTGCACTGAGCAAAAGCCAGATATTATAAAAGAACCTAATTAAATTGGCATTTTGGGGGGTATAAAATGAGGCATGAGAGCCAGTTTGATTTTGTGGTTAGTTTCATGTTAAGGCGACTGAGTTCTGGTTCTGTTTTAGGTACAAAACCAGCTAGATGTTCTCGGCCAGTCACTTCTCTCAGCCCGAGGAGCCACAGGTTCATAAATCTGGAATATGCTTTGATAACATTTAATTTTTCCCCTTCATAATGATTGGAATTAGTGATTAAGTGCTGCCAGAAGGAGCTTCATAGCAGTTTCTTTCTTCAAAATAGAATTGGCCAGTTTAGGCAATTGTTGATTCTGCTTGCATTCTCCCCAGTCTGGTTTCTTTTTGTCATTTCTCCCAAATTTCAGCCTTCTGTCTCTCCTCAATAAAATCTTACTTTAGTAAGCTTTTTCCTTTGTGCATGTAATTCCAATATGTAAGTAACAGTGGTGTTAAAGCAATTACCAACCTCTTTTTTTTTTTTCCATTTTCACCAAAGGAAAGACTTTTCAATTGAGAAAGGATGATGATTTTGATGGTGTTATTTTTCCACACAAAACCACCTGCATTCTTGCGCTGCAGGAAAGAGTGTTTTTTTGAACTGGTTATGCAGAATGCTGTGATCTGTTGTTTCTCTCTTAACTGTAGTGTCCTAGATATATGTTTATGGAATGTAACATAAAAGTTAGAACATATAAGTTGATGTGTTACTCTCAGGCATTATTACTAAGTAATGAACCTCATACCTCAAAACTACCTGAAGCATTAACTGCCCTTGGAGTAAAAGAATGACACTCGGAAATAATAAAGTACTCCAGAATATTTGTAAACTCCAACTGGTACAAAATGTGGCTACATGGATAATAAATTGTGTTATATGACATATCTGACACTACTCCTCTCTGAGCTGCACTGGCTGCTGGTATGTTTTAAGGTGTTTTAAAGCCCTACAAGGTGTAGGACTGGGTTACCTGAAGGACTTGTCTTTTTTAAAAAGATTCTATCGGTCCAATCCAATTAAACTGGCCACACTGCAGATCCATCATCCAGAGTGCTGACTGGCGAGAAGATGGGCTTTCTTTGCTGTAGCCCCTGCCTTATGGAATATTCTCTCTTGGGAGATTAAAATGGCCCCAACTTTTTGGCTTCTTGCAAAGCTATGAAAACCTGATTATGTGCCCAAGCCTTGGACTCAGAATGTATGAAGGACCTCTTTTATTTGGCTTTACTATTAGTTGCTTAATCATGTTTTTTATTGTTTTAATGTGTTTTAAATTGTTTTATAATTTTAGACTTGTTAAGCCACTCAGGAGTCACCATTGAACAGCTATGGATAAATAAATACATAATATACCATGACCCTGCTTCCCACAAAACAGGATGTAGAGAGTTTTAGGCTAAGGAGAACAAATAAACTTCAAGACCATTATTAGAGTGGGTGTTACTTATTTAGGGGCTGCACATAGGGAAAAAGAATTGGGTACTCTATCCCATACCTTAGCCAACTCTGGAATAATAGACTAGGAAAGGTTTGGGTGCTCCCATTTGTTTTCAAATCAGCTGGGATTAATATTCAATTTAATAATGTGTTCTCATGATACAGTATCCCACTGTTTATTTACTTGTCATTTAACCATTTGATCTCTATTAAATAAATTAGGAGGTAGGGAGACATTCTGTTCAATACTGTAGAAATTGACCAGCCTAAGTCTGTGCATCTTTTGGACTGGAGGTCCCGTCAGGTTTAAGTCTGGCTGGGGTCCCGTTGGAGTACGCCTTGTTTCCCTAATTCTTGCAGTAACAATTTCCTGCCGCTCCTTTGAAACTATACACAGAAATTTATTTTATTTTATTTTATTTGGTTTGTCAATTGCTTACAAGATCATAGGTATAAGTAAAAACATAGTTATGAATACATGGATACATATAAGAAAAATAAAAGAAACAATAGGACAGGGATGGTAGGCACGTTGGTGCGCTTATGCATGCCCCCTACAGACCTCTTAGTGAGGTCAATAGTAGAAAGTCTAAGGTTAAAGTTTTGGGGGTTTGGGGAAGAAACCAGAGTCAGGTAGAGTATTCCAGACATTGACCACTCTGTTGCTGAAGTCGTATTTCCTGCAATCAAGTTTGGTGCGGTTAACCTTGAGGTTGTATCTGTTGTTTGCTCTTGTATTGTTATGGTTGAAGCTGAAGTATTCATTGACAGGTAGGACATTGCAATGTATGATTTTATATACTATACTTAGATCGGACCGAAGGCGGTGTAGTTCTAGGTTTTCTAGGTCTAGAATTTCAAGTCTGGTGGCATAAGGTATTCTGCAACGAGTAGAGGAGTGGAGAACTCTTCTTGTGAAATATTTCTGGACTTTCTCAACTGTGTTAATATCAGATACGTAATGTGGGTTCCAGACTGATGAGCTGTATTCAAGTATTGCTCTAGCAAATGTTTTGTATGCTCTAGTTAGTAGTGTAATATTACCAGAGAAAAAGCTACGCAAGATTAGGTTAACAATCCTTGGGTTAGATTTCTCCAAACCGAAGGAAGCCAAAGCAAGCCAGCTTCTTCTTAGCATTTCTCTGTCCCTTTTTAAGGGACAGAATAACACAGTTGGAAGGGACCTTGTAAGTCATCTAGTCCACCCCCACCCCCACTCAAACAGGAGACTCTACCTATACCATTTCTGACAGATGGCAGTCCACAATCATGATGGTTGCATTATGATCATGATTTATCGCTTGTTGCTTTGTGTGTACATTGAGAACTTCTGAACCGGAGATAAATTCCTTGTGTGTCGGATCAGACTTGGCCAAGAAAGAATTCTATTTCAATTACGATGTAACTTAGTATTTGCACGCCCATGGAGACAAAAGGGACCGAAGTGGTGGTGAAATAGCCGCGCGGCTCAGCTGGCTTCGCATTTATTTTTTCTCCACAATGAAACTATCTGAAACGCGGTCTGTAGAATTCCTGCAAAAAGGGGAAAATGGAGTGAGAGTTCAGGCGGCGTCTTAGAAGTCATAAAAGTCTTACAATCACAAGGCTGGAAGGGACCTCCGAGGTCTTCTAGTCCAATCCTCTGCAATACCAGCCCGGGCAAATGAATGTCTAATCTATTCTTGAAAATGAGAATTAAAATCTTTAGGAGCAGGAGGAGGGAGGGACACACACAAGAAAACCTAGAACTATGCCGCCTTCGGTCCGATATAAGTATAGTATATAAAATCATATGTTGCAATGTCCTACCTGTCAATGAATACTTCAGCTTCAGTCATAACAATACAAGAGCACACAATAGATACAAACTCAAGGTTAATCGCACCAAACTTGATTGCAGGAAATACGACTTCTGCATTTTTCTTCTATTTTTCTTCTATGTACCCATTTCATGTACCCATTTCATATATACATAACTATGTATATACTTATACCTATTATCTTGTAAGCGATTGACAAATCAAAATAAATAAAATAAAATAAAATAAAAAATAAATATTGACCTCACCCCTTTCCTAAGAGGTCTGTAAGGGGTGTGTGCATAAGCGCACCAATGTGCCTACCGTCCCTGTCCTATTGTTTATTTTATATATATTTTTATTTTTCTTATATGTATCCATGTATTCATAACTATGTTTTTACTTATACCTATTATCTTGTAAGCAATTGACAACTAAAAATAAAGAAAAATAAAATAAAATAAGTTACCCTTACAAACTCTCACATTTTTCACGTCCTCAGAGCAAGGCCGACGGTAGCCAAGCGACTGCGCATGCTCTGCCCGGCAACCATCCCATGCTTCCCCCCCGCCTTTCTTCCAGCGTTTGCTCTGTCCAGATTTTTTCACTGCGTGCGCATCAGCAGTCCAACCACAGGGTTTAAGAGAGAGAGGGAAAAAAGGGCGGGTGAGGAAGGGGCGCGTGGAGCGTTAAACTTCGCTCCTCTGACTGCGCATGCCCAGCAATCCTCGTTATTTAGTCCTGACCGAGAGTAAAACCAGCCGGCTCTCGCTCGGTGCTTCCCTCTCCCCACCCCCGCTCCCCTCCCTCGCCGTCTTCCGTGAGGTCAGAGGAAACTCCGCCCAATGCAAGCCGGCCTCAGGCTCTGGAGACCGCGAGGGCGGAGTTAAGAGAAAGCTCAGAGCCGCGCAGCGCCGGAGTTGAGGCGGCATCAGCTGAGGACGGAGCGACGGTCGTGGCAGGTAAAACTTTTGGGGTAGCCGGGCGGGAGCACCCCCGCTGTCTCTTTTGCCCCGACCGACCCGCCGGCGCTTCTTGCCTTTCGTTCCCTGTTTTGCATCCCGACTTTTTTTTTTTCCCCACCTCTTTCCCGGGTGACTCGTTTCACCCGGTCTCTTCGCTGCTTTTGGTTCTTCTTCGGACCTTTTCCTGGATGCTTCCCCCTCGGTATTGCCCCGAGGGATTTGGGTTTACTATTCGGACAGGTGGAGGTTGGGGAATTCCTCCCCCCCCCCCCAAAAAAAAAAAGTTTAAGGAGGTCTTCTAAAAATCCTCGAAGAAGTTTATGTTTGGTTTTTAGTCGCGGCGCTTTTCAGGATAAGATGAGACTTTTAAGTTTCTTCTTATCCTGAAGAGATTGGACAACCATTTGTCTGAAATGGTATATAGGGTCTCCTGCTTGGGGGGGGGGGAGGGGGGTTGGGCTAGAAGACCTCCAAGGTCCCTTCCAGCTCTATTCTGATTCGTGATACGAAGGATCCCCTAGAAAGGGGCATTCATCTTCAAAAGCATTTGTAGCCTAGCCAGCGTATTATTATTTTTTTGTATACTCGAAGGTATGGACGAGTGTTATTTGTTGACCCTCGAGGTGTGTCGGTTAAATACTGTAAAATAAATGGCTTTTTATTCTCTGTTTTCAATATTCCCCAACGTGGTGCTCTTTAGATATGTAGAGTATAAGTTCCTCTCTTTATTCAAGGTGTTGGGTGGGAATGATGGAAGTTGCAGTTCAATACATACGGGAAAATAGCAGGTCCAAGAAAGTGACGCACAGAGATATACGAATGTTATATATGATTATAGAAGCCAAGGGTGTTAAGTATTGAAAAATAATGACTCACCTTTATGATTTAAATGGAGTATTTGTTCTGTGTAGGGAAGTGATTGGGCTGGGAGAGGTTGCAAAACTTTTTAAACGCAGAGGAAAAAGTTGAAGTTCTTTCTGTAATTTCCAATTCTTCCCTCCGTTTGCTTCCTTGAAGTAATAAGGTAAGGGAGACATCTAAGATAGGGAAGAATCAATTAATCTTACCAACTAACTAGTATTTGCAATTGAGATGGAGATATTTTTTTTAATGTTTTGTCATGTCGCTGTGTCCAGGATTAGGTGCTCCTTAAGTTTAAACTCTTGCAAAATATTAAAAAGAGTTTCAGCATGAGGAGCCAAACCTATTCAAAGGTTATTTCTTCATAGGGATAGTACCTCACCTGTTTATTCCCTAAACCAACATGCCACTTGAGAACAAATTCAGAATATGCTGATTAGTGTGTAACTTGTGTTGCTGGTGTTAGAAGAAAAATCCTGAGCCTTGACCAAAGGCAGAACACAGAAAAAGAAAGAGGAAATGCTTTGGGATTTATTGCAGTCAGGAAAAAGGTAGGCTTTCTTATCTTTGTGCCAGTAGAGAACAGACTTTCTCAAAATATTTAGAAATAGATGCACAGAACGAATGGTGCTTCCCCCCCCCCCCCTTTGCTCATGCACCTGCTTAATATAGTCTATCTGCTGGAATTAAAAGGCAAAGTACCATGGTCCCTTGAAGAATATGTTCTAAGGTGTGATTGACAGAATAAACTTGACAAGTTTCGGGATGGCATGGCTCCACAGAGAGCAGTTTTCCCTCTTGAGATGGGGAGTTGAAGCTTTCCTGGTGTCTTTTGAACATCAGAAGATAAGATTTTGTCAGCTCTGTCACAGGAAGAAGAGTGGGATTCAAATGTGAATGGAATGGGTATGTTGTTGTTTGGGAAAGATTGTTGTTTATCTGAACACCAGGCTCACTTTGAGCTTATTCATTTCTAACTTTGATCTGTTAAGATGAAAATGTCATATACATACATCTGCATACTTCCTTGTCTCCTCTGTTCTATGTGTAGGAGATAAAATAGTGAGCTTGACCAGATATTTTGATGACCTGAGGAATTTAACTGAAAAACTCCCCATCAAAGGAGTAATTTATAATATATTGAATATCACATCAAGAACTTTCCCCCTTTGAAGGGTCTCATGAATGGAGTGGAGATTTAATGCATGGGAGAATGCTTCAAAACAAAATGAGCAACCCTGACTCCAAGTTGGTGTTGATATATCAAGACATAAGCTTGGCTTTGGCATAGTGTGTGATTCTTTGTGAATCCAGTGAGTTGTGATTTATTGCTGAAGAAGCACTACAATGATTAAAATTTAGTTTCATCTGTTAACCACACCCTGCCTGCATAGGTGTTGATCAATAAGCCAATGTATTTTGAAGGTGCCAATTTGGAAAAGGCTGAAATATGAGGTCTTTACAGAACAATTGCAATTTATTGTATTGCACACAGTTGACAAAATGAGAAACAGCAGGAGAAAATTCTGAAAATGTACATTAAACTGCAAAGATAATTTTGAATTGGATTAAGGAAGAAAAATAACTGATAATTATCTTAAACTTGTAATGTTTATAAAATTAACCATGTAATTATTTTGAGTTGTTGATATTAACAGTTTAGTCCAGTTTATATAATTCTGATTTCCAAAATTGATGGGATTTGTGCGTGTGCAATTTTGATTTACATATAGAAATTGAAGCTTCTTAACATAGCAATAAAGTTCTTGTATTTTCTGTGGCCAAATCACTCTGTTAATGTTGTTGTCTTTAAATTCCCATACCCCTTATACCAAATTATTTAGTTTTCAATTAGGTAATTTTAAAATTATTTATACCGTAAATAAAATGTGAATGTGAAATGTTGTCTTGGAGTTAAAGAAGTAGGAAACCAGTTCTCTATCTCTCAAAGGTAACAGGATTGATTTTTTTTGAACATCTGTTATCCACCTGTTCTCCATATTCCATGTGATATCCTAGGGTAGCTTTCTCCATTGTGATATATTCATACTATCTTGGATGATGATATATTAAATTTATATGTCATCCAACTTTGAATGTGCTATTTGGAAATTTTGGAACCTCCATATATTTTCCTTATCTGGAAGGCATCTGGTTGGGAAAGGCTGCTTTTTATATTTATAGACATTGCATGTAGTCTTCCCTTGCTTTTTTAAGTGTTTAGATACAAGTCTTGTATTCTGAATGTATGCACAGGGATCCCAAAAGGCTCTGAATGCAAGAAGCACACCTGTTGCTGTAAAAAACTTGCATGCAGAGTTCTCCCTAGAGATACAGGTCCCAGCAAGCAGGTCCCAGCGGGAAAATGACTGGGAATTGCTTTTCTCTTTTGGATAGAAGAAAATAAACAACCGCCACCAAAATGTTGCATTCATTGATTTAGAAGATGAAATATTGTTCAGTTTTTAACCACAGCTTCAACATCTGATCTCTAAATTTGCAATTCATACACCAGGAAAGAAAGAGAAAAAAGAAAAGGCCGTTTCTGAAAAGTGAGATAATTTCTCACACAGCTCATGAAATCATTAAGTTGTAAAATGATCCGTGAACCTGATCTGAAATTCAGGAGAGTACAAAGGTTGACATCTGAATGAAGTCTTCTTGTGCTGCAAGTATAACACATTAACAGGCCTTTGAAAAGTGATACTTTGCTGTCCAATCTACTTTATGGAACAAAAGATCTCCCAACTGCAGAACACTGTTATAAATTCTTGATGGCTATTTGAACGTCTGGTGGATCTCTCTCTCTCACACACACACACTTTTATAGAGTTGCACCTTTTTTAATCACAATTCCTAAAATGGATTTTTAAAAAATAGTAGAGGTGTCTGTATTGGGAAGTGAAGCAGTGGAAACAATGGAAGAGATGATAAACTGTTTCAGTTGCTACTTTCTCTCTAGGTTGAGATTAGGGAAAAATATTGTAAACCTTTTTTAAAGAACATATAATTAGTGCTTTAAGACAAAGAGTTGCTGATTTAATATTCTTGATGTATGAGTCCTTTCACAACAGAATCTATGAAGTGGCTTAGTTGTTAGCTTATTTCATTCTGTATTTTAGTTTGTTACATGAAAAACCACAACACTCTCTTGTTGCTGAATATCCAAGAGGCCAAACCAGTAACTGTAAAAGTTCAAAAACAACACAATTGAAAAGCCTTAGTGACCTTTTTCGATTTCCACAGGGAATGAATTATTTTGAAATATGTTTTGCTTAGAACTGAACGGTTAAGTAACTTTCTTATGAAAGTTATTTAAGTTTCTCATTTTGTCTACACCTTGGAGGGAACTTTGTTCCGTACATATTGGCTGTAAAGTTTCACTGAACTTCAGGAAGACAGTAATTTGGATCCATCTTTACTTGTACTTATCATAAAATGCATCCAACCAGAATTTAAAGATTGCTTTTATATGTGCTAAGCTATAATATCATTCAATTCGTTCAGGTTTGTAGGACTGTGTAACCCCAGCCATGGTAGCTTGTTAACAATCTTTTATGACTTAGCATTTCTGATCTTTTTCAAATGTGCCTTATTTAGCAAGTTATGGTTAACTAAACTGACTTAACAGAAATGTTACTATGTAAATTGTGCTTAACACAGAGAGATATGCACTGGAGAGTCTTGCTACTGACTAATAAGGTCGAGAAAAAGCAGCAAAAAACTTAGGAGGTAAGCAGAAACTATCCCAATCTGTAAAAATAGAAGGACATATCTATGTACATTCATAAACCTAATCTGAAGTCTGGGAATCAAGCAGAATCAAAATCACTAATTTGCTTAACACTTTGCTTAACAACCACAATTGGGACCAGCAACTATGTTTCTAAGCAATACGGCTGTTAAATGAGACATCACATGACCACAACTGATTTACAACCCCACTTCCGGCATCATAATTAGGCTTGACACAATGTGATCATGACTTTCTATTTTATTGTCAGCTTCTCCATTGACTCTGCTTGTCAGAAGCTGGTTATGAAGCATGGAAATGGTGATGGTGTGACTGTGGAATGCTGTGATGGTTGTGAAGTGCCCAAATCTTGATCACATGACTATGAGGATATTGCAACAGTCGTGTGAGTTAGTTGTAAGTTGTGAGCTGATTTCATAATTTTGGTCACTAAACAGAGCAGTTGTAGAGTGAGGATTACCTTTCCCTCCCTGAGAATTTGTTTTGGATAACGTGTTAACAGAAAGATGATCAGAGCAAAATCTGATAATCCTTACCAACCCTTATCAAAGTGATGGCACGGAAGTGTCTGCTCTGCTCACTGGATTCTGTGTTGTTATAATGTTGGCTTTTATTTGTGGTGGAGAAGGCTCTTGCGTATTTTTTGGACAGCAAAGGTGACCAGCGTAACACCAGATATGCCACTGGAAGGCAAAAATCACAAAACTGGGTCTCACTTATTTTGGCCATGTCATGCACAGGAATTCACAGGAGAAAGCAGTTATGCTTGGAAGTGTTAGCAGTAAACGGAAACCATGTCACCAAAGAACATGATATGATGGCTGGATACCATTAAAGTTGACATCAACAAAAGCCATAGAAAAACTCAAAGAAGTAGTGCAAGATGGGAAGATGTGGATAGACCTGGTTCATAGACTCTCCAAGAGTCGGACAAGACAGAATGGATAATATCGTCACCATCATAATGTTGACTATAGGTGTTTCCATTCTTCATCAGAGGCTGGCAGGATGGGATCTGCTCGGACTTCTACTGCTCCCTTCTTCCTTTAATTAAACGGTTTCTGCTTAGGCATAAAAGCATCTACTTTGGCTAACAGCCATTGTTGCCATATCATGGCTCAATGTGTAATTCAGGTCAATCTGTATTATTGTTTTTTTCCCCATCTACAGAACTGATTAAAATGGTGAATCTATAGTGGATGATTTAATATCTCCGTGTTGGATCACTGCCATCCACCCCCCCCTTTTTTTCCTGATAGAAGCTATTCTGTTGTATGTATTGTATACTCCTCCCTTTGCTATTGGTAGATGCTGTCCTAATAATGGAAAACTCCGCTTGGATTTCACCCTAGGCATTATTTGAAAACTGGGATTTAAAGAACAGCTTCTTTAGAAAGGGAAATAGTTTAATTAAGAGCCACGCTCTCTTGCCTCAACCTTTTATCTTTCTTTCCCATTTTTTTTTAAAAGATAGGACGTATTTGGCAGACAAGGTCATGTGGCTATCAAGGGTATCTTTGCAAGCCGGAAATAAAGTTATGGGCACAGGGACAGTGATAAGTTTTGTTTCTATTGAATGAAAGGACTGATAAAAATGTGCTGATGTATGTATAAGAAGGAGGCAACTCTGTTGCAACTCCAAGCCTCTTGGAATGCTTAGCCTTTTAAGTCAGGCAAACTTGTATTTTAATCTCTTGAACAAAATAGCTTCTAAATAGCTTGTAGATGACCCAAAGGTATGCCAAGCTTAACATATTTTAAGACTTTGCTCACTTTTTGTACGTGAAGAATACAGAGCTCATTTTAAAAATTGTTATGTTTTCATTCAGCTCTTTTTTGTTCCAGGTTTGCCTGCATAGAAACTAACTAACCTGGGTTGCTTAGAGGTAATGAAAAAGAATGCCCTTTGCTGCACAATGATCTGCAATTTTGTGCTTGTTTCATTATTAAACACTCTGAAAAATTCATTGGGTTAGATGTTATAGTAAAAAAACAATCATATAAAAAAGGAAAGGTTGAAGAAAATAGAATATAATGTAGCTTCAAATTGGGATTGTACTGGAAAAAAAGATGAAGAGGACTCAGTATTAAGTTTTCAAATAATAATGTGTTTATATGTTAAAACAGTAGACAGATAATTTGTTCTGCTGGTGGTGGAAATCCTCATTCTGATGTAGTTCTTGTAGTTCTTGGCCAGGATCTCTTGGTCTTAAAATAAGTCCAAATTCTACAAGAGATGCCAGATGTTGTCTGCAGTTTATATAATTTCTCCCATGAGCTGTTCAGAGCATCCAGAAGTGGGAGGTGCTTCAGTCTCTTCTGGAAAGGCTGGACTTAAAACGATCTTACTTTGCATGACTTATTTTAAGTTTCTTACACATGGGAGAAAAGGATAACAAAATAGAGTTTATATTGAAATTTTAAACTTTTAACATTTAATAAATGATTGTAAGAGTTGTAAGAATATATTTTTTAGAAGAAATTTGAATGTTATGAGCAGGATCATATTCTGTAGGAATACACAAAGACATTGTAGAGGCGGAAATGGTTTTGGAAAGATATTGTCAATCTTAACCACTTTATTTTCTTCTTTAGAAAAAGATGATTCAGATTTGTGGTCCACTTCAAAAACCAGGGACAAGTGAAACACAAATATGGAGGGAGGA
Source organism: Notechis scutatus (assembly GCF_049901735.1). Lineage (NCBI taxonomy): Eukaryota > Metazoa > Chordata > Lepidosauria > Squamata > Elapidae > Notechis > Notechis scutatus. The sequence continues at coordinate 119,357,634 of NC_142009.1, read as the reverse complement.
AGGGGGAGGAGAGAAAGAGAGAGAGAGGGAAGAGAGAAAGAGAATTGCTATCAAATATTTCAAAGAATGAATCCTAAAGCATTTCTTTATTCAGATATTCATATATTTAGATATTTGAAATTTTTCTAGGATGATTTTAAGTCAAATTTCCCAAGGGGGGTGGGGGAGGAGGAAAGTTTTGTTTAAAAAAAAAACTTGACTTGCCTCATTTAAGAAGGGTTTACATAATTCTCTTTTTAAGAGCTTACAGTTGACAAAAACTTTATTGAAACAGCACAGCTGCAGACTATTCACCCCTTTGAGCAGCTTGGAAGCATATTGTTTATTTAGGTGCTTTGCATGAACATCATAACCTGGGATTTGATCACTGTTTTTGTGCACTGTCTGCAACAAACTTCCTGTTTGGTGTAAGTGGAAAGGAGTTAATAGTAAATGTGCATCTGGTTGTTAAGTGATATCAACACCAATCTATGGGGATTCACAGTCATCCAGGTCATGATTGTCCCAAAGGTGCTTTATTTCATGAAGCAACTGGACATTCTGGTTTTTCTTTTAAGATGTTTTGCTTCCCATCCAAGAAGCTTTTTCAGCTCTGACTGGATGGTCCTTCCATTCCCCGCCATCCAGTCAGAGCTGAAGAAGCTTTTTGGATGAGAAGCAAAACGTTTTCAAAGAAACACCAGAACGTCCAGTTGCTTCATTAAAAAAAGCACCTTTGGAATCAACGTCAATCACAGTTCTCATTTCTTAAAATTCTTTATTTTTTATTTATTTATTTAATTATTTGATTTGCCAATTGTTTACAAGATAATAAGTATAAGTGTATACATAGTTGTGAATACATGAAATGGGTACATATAAGAAAAATAAAAGAATAAGAGAAACAATAGGACAGGGACGGTAGGCACGTTGGTGCGCTTATGCACGCCCCCTACAGACGTCTTAGGAAAGGGGTGAGGTCAATAGTAGACAGTCTAAGGTTAAAGTTTTTGGGGTTTGGGAAAGAGACTACAGAGTCGGGTAGAGTATTCCAGACATTGACCACTCTATTGCTGAAGTCGTATTTCCTGCAATCAAGTTTGGTGCGGTTTACTTTGAGTTTGTATCTATTGTGTGCTCTTGTGTTGTTATGGTTGAAGCTGAAGTATTCATTGACAGGTAGGACATTGCAATGTATGATTTTATATACCATGCTTAAGTCAGACCGAAGACGGCGTAATTCAAGGTTTTCTAGTTCTAGAATTTCAAGTCTGGTGGCATAAGGTATTCTACAACGAGTAGAAGAGTGGAGAACTCTTCTTGTGAAATATTTCTGGACTTTCTCAATTGTGCTAATATCAGATACATAATGAGGGTTTCAGACTGATGAACTGTATTCAGTATTGGTCTAGCAAATGTTTTGTATGCTCTGGTTAGTAGTGTGATATTACCAGAGAAAAAGCTACGTAGGATTAGGTTAACAACTCTTAATGCCTTTTTGGCTATGTAGTTGCAGTGGGCTCTAGCACTTAGATCATTAGAGGTGAGTATTCCAAGGTCCTTTACAGAGCTTGGGTCATCAACAAGATCTTGACTATTCAGCTTGTATTTTATTTTCTGATTTTTTTGCCAATATGTAAGACAGAGCATTTATTTGTTGAGATTTGAAGTTGCCATTTGTTTGACCATTCAGATACATAGTCAAGATCTTTTTGTAGGGTAGCAGTATTGTCTGTGGTATTGAACAGCTTTACATCATCAGCGAAGAGAACGCAATTGCTCTTAATATGATCACAGAGGTCATTTATGTAGAGTATGAAGAGAGTTGGTCCTAGAACACTGCCTTGGGGGACACCACTATTGACAGGTACTGGATTTGATAGGACGCTCCCGATTTTGACCATTTGTTGTCTGTTTGACAGGAATGCTTCTATCCAGTTATTCAGTTGTCCAGAGATACCATAGGATTTTATTTTTAGGAGTAGTTTGTCGTGTACCACTGAATCAAAGGCTTTACAGAAGTCTATGTAGATTGCGTCTATTGCTTTGCCCTGGTCGAGTTGTGTCGTCCATATGTTTTTGCAGTGTAAAAGTTGCAGATTACAGGATAGTTTTTTTCTGAAACCAAATTGTTTATTGGAGAGTAGGTTGTTTGTCTCTAAGTGGAGGATAATGGATTGGTTAATAATTGATTCCATGACTTTACAGGTGACGCAGCATAAGGAGATTGGCCTGTAATTTTCAGCTAGGCTTGGGTCTCCCTTTTGAAGATGGGGATGACTGTGGCTTGTGACCATAGGTTAGGCAAGGAGCTGGTCCTGAAAGATAGATAAAACTTTAGCCTGTTTTATAGTACATCGGAATTTTTCACATTTCAGAGTTAGGGCAGTGAAACTGAAAGTGATGTGTGATGAAGTTCATGCATTGTAACATTCATTCATTTGCTGTGCTGTAATAAGGTTTGTTTAATTCTGACAGTTACATGTCTTGAACTTGATTTGTAATCATTGTGGTGGCTTTGGTGTGCTTTGCAAATTGAGGCTCTAGCAGTCTTCGATGGTGTGTTGGTTTCTCCAGTAGCCAATCTCAATTTACTGTATTATTTCCAAGCTTTTAATAAGAATTCATTCTAGAACTATGAATAAGGAGATTTAAAATGGGCAAATCTGCATTTGATTTTAATCTGAGTATTTGAAAGTTGGCCTTGCTTGTACTTTTCCCTTGAAACAGTAGTAGGTAAAACAACAATACTGTTTTGGCCTCCCCCTTAGTGCAGTTGGGTTGATCTATGCCATGGCCTTATTTTGGTGTAAAGTTTCATATTCAGTACACAAGGATCTGTTGAAGATGTTCAGTAACAAATTTAGGCCAGGGGTCAAAAACAATTTCCCCCCACTAATTTCTTCATAGCAAAACAGTGTGACTTTTGAATGTAAAGCAAGCTTTTCCTACCTAGTGACTACTATAGGGCCAGGTTGACTGAGAATTCTGGAAACTGTAATTCCCAATGCATCTGGAAAAAAATGTTTTGAAAACATTTTATATGGAGGGTGGCCCTGTAAATGTGCTGCATTTGACAACATTTTTGTTTGTTATACGTGTGACATTGCACTTCAATCTTATTTGCTGATTTAGCAAATCAGTCTGCCAAGCGTATTCTTTTTTTCTTCCATTCAGTAGTGTCTGATTCTTGGAAAGTCCCTGGAAAAGTCCCTGCAGTTTTTTCTTGGGAAGGTTTTTCTTTTTCAGAAGTAGTTTGCCCTTGCCTACTTTCTAGAGCTGAGAAAAAGTGACTGGCCCAAAATCATCCAGTTTGGCTTTGTGCCTAAGGTGGGAGTACCTTGTGATCTCCCTGTCTTTAGCCTGATGTCTTAACCACTAGCCCAAACTGGCTCTCCAAGGGTAATAAAGTTACGTTATATGGCTCTGTTAATAGATATCCGATAGTGGTCATGGTACAAAGCTCATGCCAATTGTTTCAGCAGTTGACAGTCTGCTGCTGCCCCATTCTTTGAATGTTTGTGATGCATGATAATTTCCCACCTTTATTTGTTGCTAGATTTGTATTTTGTGCTTTTCTTTAGGAGCTTGATACAGAATGGTTTATCCACACACACACACACACCCCGGTAAGGTAGAGTGGGCTGACAGACAATGACTGTCAGAAAGGCACCCGGGTAATGTCTCCCAGTCCTAGTCCAGCTCTTTAACTTCAACCTCCATCATAGCACATGCTAGCCCAGGTTCCTTCTTTGGGGCCTCAAAGATAGAAAAGTGATACTTTGGCCTGGTAAATTTTTAATGAAAGCTGACTAATAGGAGCGGAGAGGAAACTAATGGAGTAATAAAAACGATAAACTTTTAGTTCTCCTGGTGTGTTGAATTTGACATGGATTTTTTTTATTGCATTTTGAACATGAAATGCCACTAGGAATTGCACGTAAGAGAGTTTTTACTAGAGCAAAATTTCAGCAATAACGTTGAGCCAAAATAACTCTTTTTTTACATTTTATTTATGAGAGGTAATGGATTATGAGGAAAAATAGGTACACTGAAACTGCCCTGCTTCTACTGGGTGGAATTACTGAGTAATATTCAGTAATCTTTTTGTGAATTCTTTTGTACACATGTGCTTTAATGCAGAGACGGAGTCTAAAAATAACATGAATGCATTTTCAAGGCGCTAAGGAGGTGAGCTTCATATGGTCCCTTTGCCCACTCCTGAATGCAGCTCCCTCATAATTTGTACCATGTTTGTCCTTAAAGACCTGCTTGCATCCCAGGGTTACTCTGTGGCCGGTTAAGCCCAAGAACAACCTTTTGCTGTTCTGCCCTGGAAGGGTTTTTTTCTCCCTTAGCAACCTAAAACTAGGGAGGCACTTCCTAACAGTGAGAAGAATTAACCAGTGGAGGCCTTTAAGAACAGACTGCACAGCCACTTGTCTGAAATGGTGCTATAGGATCTCCTGTTTGAGCAGGGTTTTGGACTAAAAGATCTCCAAGGTTCCTTCCAACTTTGTTGTTCTGTTCTGTTCTGTTCCTTATGCCAGGTCATGAGATGTCAGGAGAGTAACCCAGTGCAAATCAATGTGCATGGAGGTGAGGCGTGGCCTCAGTTGTTGCAACTTCCCAGTGATGCTCCTATTGATTCATGCATTGTTCTCTCCTTCCCCACTCTGTCCTCCCTGCCCACTCTAACCACTGTTTATTTCTTCTTCTGGCAGAAGCCAACCAACTGGTCTGGAATGGCTTTTTGAAGTGACTTCTACATTGGGGAGTGACTGTTTCCACAGTTGCTCCAACACAGCTATTTCAGGTCTCTAATAACATCTTAATCCTTTGTTTTTGTTTCAGCCACATTCTGACTTTCAAAATTTTGATTCCTTTCTATCAGCCAGGCACCTGAGTGGTAAATATACATTGTGGGGTAAGTTTCTATGGGAATGAGCAATAATAAAAAGACAAAAAGGAAACCATGCTTTTCTTGAAATAATTAGTACTCCTAATGTCAACACTGATGATTCATTCTCAGACATCCTTACTCATGCAATTTTGTACAGTCAAATGGTTAATAATTTGGTGACTTTGGATAAATCATTAGTTATTGCAAGAAGATGGACAGAGGATTCAAGGCCATAATTAGTTAAATTCTGCTTTAAAACTTTATTTAGCCAGCATGGCTCTTGCCAAGGTGGCTAAGGATGATAGGAGCTGAAATCTAATATATTTACGGTATGGTAGATCAGCAATAGTTAATATAATTCATATCCCAAAAGATTTATTGCAGTGCATTGGATTGGATAAAAGTAATGCCTCAGTCTTTCTATAGGAGACTGTCCTAGGAAGATGAAGCTGGAGGATCCATACATTTTGTGTTATAGAGATGATAAATAAAATACTATTCTGCTCTGCACCTCTCAAACATCTATGCGTCATGTTGTAGAACTTAATTTCTTTTCATTTCTTCTTTGTCCCTTTCCACGAGATTCTTCAGAATTCTTTTATAAATTCAGTATATGAAAATTATCCAAGTATTTCTTTTGATTTATTCATTGCATATCCCTTTTAATTATTAAGACATCAGCAGGTTTCTTTTGTATCTTCAGTATAACATCTTTTTAACACCATGTCATTTTTTTTCTTTTCTTCTATAACACTGTTTAGACTCAGTCTATCTATAGAGGCAGACGTTTCTATTGACATTATTAAAATTAATTTCTGACTCCATTGTTGAAAAATATCCATCAATATGTCCAGTGTGTTTCCTTTCTGTATGTGAAATACAGTATATAGGTTGTTAAAAGAAGTTTTGAAGTTTAATTTTACTTATTGGGTTTACCTGTTAACTATGTTTCCATATAGTAAATAGATGTCAGACTAACTGGGTTGGGTAAATAATGTTTTAGAAATTTATAAGTCACGTGCCTGCTTCATAAGGAGGAAGGAATCATTACTTTTGAAGTATATTTATCAGTATTCAACTGGGGGGGGGGAGAATTTATGTATACATCTGTTTTGTTTATTTTATGCACTTTTTATTTTTTGTGTAGTCTTGTTTAGTTGTGGTTTGTTTTGTATAATTTTTTGGAGTTTGTATTTAAATGTTTTGAATTAAAAAAAATGTGAAAAAATATACCCAGTGTCTATCTAAAAATATATCCAATTCATCCTGCAATTTTAAGGCAGGATACTGCTCTAATTGCAATCTTTAGTTTCCTCTAGTTCCCCCTAGTGTCCAATCTTTTAAAATCTTATTGTTGTATATTTTTTTATAAAAATGAAAACAAAAGCAGAGGGCAGTGGGTTTTGTTTTTCTTACAGGTTTTGCATATCCCCAGCCAAACTCCTTTTAAAATTCAGGAAGTTTTCAAAGAGGGTTTCTAATACAGCAGCAGTAGGCTAACCAGTAAAAGAAAAGGAGTCTTGTATATATCTTTTATAAATACCAACACAGAAAAGAAACTGGTATATTTTTTTAAAGTGGGCTTTTTAATGGCCAACTTAATTTAGTTTCATTTGGAAGCAGATATATGGTACTTTGGCCTCTGGATTTTTGAATAAGGATATTATAAGACCTCTGTGCAAACTAATTCTGGAAATGTACATATAAAAGTAATTTCTATGCAAAATAGCCACATATTAACCTCAGTTCTTTTTATTTATATTGAATATACAATTCCCTCACTATCTAGTTATGGTTGGTGCTGAATGTACTTAGTTTTTCAGATGAATTAACATCCTGCCACATAGCTAAGGCTTTTGATTGAACTTTTCCTGTTATATTGTATATTGGGGTGGTCCTATTTGAGGATGGTGCCTTTAAGGGTTTTGTTAGTTTGTTTTATCGTGTCCCACTTTGGCACTTCTTGTGAAAGCCATTTTAAGCATAAAAATCAATAAGCGTTTGTGATAGTAGTATTCATACTATGGTTATACTAATCCAACACATATGGGAAGCAAATGTGATTTCAGAATGCTCGCTTTTTAGTTTATGGTGATCTGTTAGCATGCCAATTTAGATTCTTCATTGTCAGGCTGGGAGTGAGACTTGGCCACGAATAATACAAATAATCTGGTGGAACTTTTCTGTTATTGTCCTGACTTTTCCCCTAAATACTAGCAGAAAGTAACTTTTCAAGCAGAAATTAATAGTAAAATAATTCTGGGTTCCTTCTGAATCTTAATCAGTGTAATTTATTTTATTTACACTTTATACTTTATTGATATTTACACTCATATTTGTGCCCCAAATAGGTGGATTTAGGTAAATCATAAAGACAAAAGTCCATTTCTGAGTAAGTATAATTTAAAAGCCTCTTTCTTATACTTCCTGTATCTCATAAAGAAAAACACAGTTCCTATAACAATGACATTGTGTTAATTTAAATAAATTTATATTATTCTGGAGAGTAATCCAAATCCTACAGACGTGTAATTATGTTCTTTTTATAGAATCTCTCTTTGTGAGACAGAGGAAGGCTGGGATTCTGAAATTAATAGATTTCCTTGTACATACAAGGAAAATGAGTGATGTCATATGAGTGATGACCATTTTGGCAAAGGTTTGTGTTGCTGTGTAGATAAGTACTTTTCCATATACTGTATTTCTTTTTCCAGACTTGGAATAGTTGCTTAGTATATTACCAGATACAATGCCATATGTTTGTGCAATTGGGATACTAGTGTGCCAGTTTGCATACAACAGACTATATTTGTTTTAGCAGGGGAGTACTTGATTGTGTTATGCATAATGGGAGAAGAAGTGTTCTAAGCACACAGCTCATTTAATAATGTTGACGGGGGAGCAGATTTAAGAATTTGGGGAAAACTTTTTTAACAGGACAGGAAGGGGAAAAAGTTGAAATCATGGAGTAAAGTAGGCAGAACAGCACCATTTGTCTAGCTAGGGCTATGATTTTTCTTGTATATTTAGAAGGCAGAGGGTGTCCTTTTTAAAAATATATTTTCAAAAATCAGTTCAAAGGTTTTACACTAATATTTAGCAATTGTTCCAGCAAAACTGGGCAGTACAATTAAGGGAGCTTCAGATGTTGCAAAAAAGGCATTTGGTATTTCCAGTTGCCTACTACGTTGCTAAACTGTACCTTGATGTTGCAGGTGACTTGATTTAACAGAGAACCATGTAGCTAAATTTTAAATAGACTTTTTAAAATTAACTATTTAATTAACAAAATAGTTTTGCTACTGTACATCAGGAGGAAGTCTTCCATAATCTGAGCCTTATCCAGATACAAGAACTCTGGGTCCCAGAATTCTTAGTAACAATTTCTTGGATGAAGAATTATTGCCGTAGAAGTCCAACATCTAGAAGACATCCAGACTGGAGAAGTTGGATATAAACCATTACTCAGTCTTCTCCCAGAATGAAGTGTTATAATGTGTTATAAATTGTAGATTTGTAAACTAATGGTTTTGGAGGATATCAAGATATGGATGGTTGCATTACATGATCTTATTTCATTATGTATAATATTTGATTTTCTCTTAGCTCGTCTATCCAGCTGCACTTGAAAGGAAGCAAATTAGTTTTATATATAAAGCTATTCCATGAAGGAAGCAGTACAAAAGATATCAAAATCAATGAAAAACAACATGCTTTATAACCCTTAGTCTTTTTATTCCTAATTCCAATGATACAGGAAGACATACTACATATTAAAACATTCCTGGTAGAGGAAGACATAGATATTAATTCCAAGCGAAATATATTGTGTGATTTGCTGATTAATTTAACAGTGTCTAACCAGGTTATATACAAAATAAGTAGAACATAGCCTGAACATGTCAATTATAGTTTTGCAACATCTTTTAAAGGCACACGAGACTAGCATAATCTAGTCATAAACACTTATTTAAGAGATGATTAAAATATCCTATAGGCTTTCCTCTTCTTAGAAAGAACCTCAACATTTAAGAGCCAAGGTGAATGCAACACAATTACTTTTTAACATTTTACCTTGATGAAGTTTTCCATAACAATTTTCTAATATATAATCTTGTCCTCTTCACATGAAAGAACAGCATCAGCTCATAGCCCTTGAAGTTCTGGCTTATTTTAGAATTAGTAGCCTCATATATCTTGGAATATTGTTAGATGGCTATATATAGCAGAGGATTGTGGTTGATGAACTGCACACCAGGAAAGTTTGTCCTCTGTTGGGAAGTGTCAGACGAATACTAACTACAAATCATTCCTCTAATAAATTTATGAGTGTAAAATAATTACCCTTTTACCTATGTTTATCTATTTCAAGAGAGGGTGTGGACATTTAGTTGTTATGTTACGAATCATAATGAAGTGTGGGTGGAAATTCCAGGATTACTTCTGTGGTATAAACAACATTACCTCAGAATACCTACCTCATGTTAGCATACTTGTTTTGATGTTTTATTCTCCAAGAAAGCCTTACTATTCAAATAAATTGACATACGTTAATTCTGTTTATCACGATACATAATTTGTAGATTTGCCTTCATTGTGACTTCTCATTTGTCACCTCAATCAATTACATAAATAGTTTTCAAAGGATGAAGCAGATGAGACTCTTATTGACTATATATCTAAAATAAAAATGTTTTCAGATGTTTTGAAGACAAAGTTTGGTAGATGTAGTCAGGAAATTGTGACCACAGAAAAAGCCGGTTTAAAATAAATTTAACTCTTTTAAGGTGGTTTACATATAAATCACAGAGATGCTTCGGTGATTAACAGCACTTGATCTAACCATCTTTTGAAGAAAGACTTTAGAATTATTGCTTTCTGCTAGGCAGAGTGTAAAAATCAAGATGTTGAGATAGAAAAGACAATAGAAGAATTATAAACAATTGTGCATCTCGTTGATTTTACAAGTATATTGCCATTTAATGTATGTTTTGAATAAACAAACTTCCCTAATCATCAATTGTTGATTAAAGGAATAAATCTACAAATGTAGTTTAGTTATCTGCTCCTGATTGCCCACCTAAAGAGAAACCGATCACATAGAATTAAGAACAAACTTATTGTGTTAAGAGATGGTTCTTGTTTTTATCCCTTGTTCTCTGCTCCTACTATAGTACCTGAATTCAGTTTCCCTTTTAAAACTGAATTTGGAAGATGCTTAAGGTTAGAAACTGATTTTCCTTGTTTCACAATGAATCTCAAAGCCAATGTGTACAAGAGGATTTGGGAGAATTGGTCCATGGTGATCTTAGTAATGGCTAGCTAACCGGCCCAACTAAACTTTGTTTAGTTAGGTATTAATGAGAACTTTTTGTCATTCTGCTGGTAATAGTTTTCATATACTTTGTGAGGAATACTTGTGTCGAATAAATAAATACTTGACAGGGAATAAACTGCAGAAGTAGTTGAAATGGCTTCAGTCACATTATTGCTGCTATAGGTTCAATTCAGTTTGTTCCACATGGTAACCATTATTTCTTTCAATATTTTTGAGGTCGTATAGACAATATGCTTTCCTGTCTTTGACCATACCAGTAAAAAAAAAAAAGACCACCTTTATAATACCTAAAATAAATCCTTACAGTGAAAAGTTCATTTAACAACTGCAGCCATCTCTTGAACAAGTAAACATGGCAAATATTAGAAACCAAATTTAGCATCAACTTCTAAGGATAGAACTTCCGTACAGATTTGCATTATGTGCCTGTTCCTAAGCAGGAAAGCTTAGCTGTGGCATGTACAAATCCTAGTTTGCTGTTCTTAGATGAAAGCAGATGAAAAAAATGCAGTCATCTAATAAACATAGATCTTAATTGCATGGTTGCAAAACGAGGCAATTTTATTCCTGTAAGTAATTCTCTAAAGGCCATTGTCACACCAGGGAGGAAACACCTACCATGCTTTTCAGAATTGTAATCTACCTCATGCTGCACTACTACTATTGCTAGATTGCTAATACTACTTTGGTTCATGATGATAAATTGATGTAGCCCTTTACGATATGTGTACAATGCTTGGTGACATTTTCCTTAATGTGTGGGTTAAAAGAAAAGTCTGTTTTAATCCAGGCGGCTACACGTTAATCAACTGCTCTTGATTTGGGCAAAGGTCAAAAAATTTGTGCGGCAGTTAATAAAACACGCACCCATGCAATTCTTGTATTTATTTTTAATTCTACATATCTTCCCTTAACTCACAATGGTGAATCTTAAGATTTTATCAATAAACTTACACATGTTGCTCAGTTCAGGCAAACTCAGCAAACTGGATCAGAACCACATTAATTTCTTAATAATGTCTTAAGTTAAAAAAAAAACCTATTGAAGAAGTGTTTCTATTTATTTTTATTTTATTTTAATGCTTTGCTTCCCCCCAGTTTATATCCCTTGTCTAACACCTCTCAAAGACACAATTCATCATTCAGAATCCAGTCCTTTATGTCTCCCCATTGTGCCACGGGGGCATTTGGGGACAAATATCTTTCTTTGGGGCAGTTCTTGACATGTTGAGGATGAGCACATTCCGAATTTGATGAGAGTTGTTTCATGAGGCGGTATGTGATGAAAGAAAACTTCAGTTAGTCAGAGGTTAATGAAAGGGATAAAGTTTTTAATTGGGAGCTTTTTTTTTTTTTAAAAAAAAGCTTTAAATTCCTTTTGGCTGACCAGTCATCTGTACTAGTGGATCTGAATTTGCATAATGATGATGGTTACTCGTGGGTGTGTGTGAAACAGAAAGAGAGAGAACTCATGTTATCCAGTTAGTTCAAAACCCAAAGCAGTGAGTTTTTAACACCAGCCTGTCTATATCTATCTGTCTTTTGTAGAATGCTATTTTGGTGTGCTGCCCTAGCATTGGCTACCCATTGTTTTTATACAGTATTTGCATAATGAATTCTGGCAAGAGTTTATAATGTCTTTACCGAGGCCTTAGCTGGCACAAAACTGGGAGATTTATGCACATTAAATTGAAATAACAGCAGAATCATTTAAACAGAGTTTTTAAGCCTTGATGTTTCATAGCTAATAACCAGATTTTTCCCTTGAGAAGCTGAGAAATATGCTGAGTCCAAAGATGCCTGCCAGCCTGTGATGACAAAAGTCAAATGCAACTTGTTGAATGTAATGCAGTACAATCTTTTTAATTCTATGTTACAGATGTTAAAATGGCAAAGGTAGTAATTTGCAAAATTATATGTGCCAAGCTTTGGGAGGGAATGGATCCTCAAGTCTGTTTGTGCATTACCTCCTAAAATATGTGAACACACTCATTTTTAGGGGACTGATTAGTTTTAGGGTTTTCTTTGCTTAAAATATTTTTAACTGCATTTAATTAAGTACAAACAGGGAGGGGAGTAAATTGCTTCAAAAGACTCAAATCCTTAGAACATTTAGAAAGACATGTCAATGCCATGAAAAATAATTATATGACATTAAAAAAAAGTTTGCTATTAGAATTACAAATCTTAGATTAACAGAATCTTGCTTTTCATTTGCCACTGTTACTAACATTGAGTCATGCTACTCAGTGAAAAATAAATAATAAGTTCAAGTACCTCGGATGACACTACTTGATTGAATAGTATATGGTATAAGAGATCATTAATTGCCTAGTTTAGAAGTGAATTAAAATGTAAACCTTTCATGTCTATAGTATTTATTTATTTGTTTAACTTATACCCCACATTTCGATTCTGATGCCTGCTTAAGACAGCTAACACGGTTTAAAAATATCACACAAAAATAAAACAATATTCAAAATAACAATAAAATAAGGGCTTTAATCACTGAGCAGTTGAAAGGTTGGTGAAACAGATTCGATCCTTACAGCTTTGCTGAACAATGAGATGGGGTGAAATGCAGTTTCTCAGAGAGTGTGTTGAGTAGTCTGATCCAAAGCAGGAAAAAGGCAGAGAGGCCCCTTTGACATTTACGGCTGGATAGGTTTATAAAAACAACAACAACATCACCAGGCTGAGCTGCTACATAAGCAATGCAACTGCGACAGATGCTTTGAAAACAAACAAGATTGTCAGAGTGGATAGTTTTAAAAATAAAGATGTTTGTGCAATTTCCTTTCCCTCAATAGTTCATCAGCCTCTGAAAAGTTGAAATGTGTTGGTTATCCTCTGGATCAGGGGTGGGCAAACTTTTTGGCTCTGGGGCTGCATTGACTTTTAAAATTTGACAGACAGGCCGGGTCAGCACAAGATTTTTTGGGAATCGCCCCCCCTTCCCCCCTTTCTCCTCCTTCCCCTCCCCTCGGAGGCCCCCTGAGTCAGGAGTTGCTACCGCCAGCGCGGCTCCGCGCGGCTCTAGTCCCGCGTTGCCTCAGGAAGGGAAAGGCAAAAAGGAAGAGCCGCGGCGGTGCTTTGCAACGGGAGCAGCGGCACCGGAGGCTCAGACTCAGCAGCTCTGGTTTTGCCTTTTCCTTCCCAAGGCAACGCGGGACGAGCTGCGCGGAGCTGCGCCGGCGGTAGCAACTCCTGACAGCCCCAGCCGGACAACTGAGCGGAGCCCGGGCGGAACTGCCTGTTGCTGCTGCCGGAGCACCGCCGGGTTGCCTCCTCCAAGCAGCCCGCCCGCCCGCTGGGCTTCCCCTTTGCCGCACGGCTTGGGGCCAGGCGCGAGTGCCCGCAAGTTAAAAGGAAGCCGAAAGTTGCTGGGAAGTTGCTCGGGTGCTGTGAGCAGGCTTTTAAAGTGCCGCCCGAGCAAAGTTTAAGCAGCCCGCCCGCCCGCCAGGCGGAACCCTTCCCGCTCCTCGGCGGGAAGACGCTCCAGCCTGCAAACTTTGCCTTTGCAAAGTTTAAGCCTGGAAGCCCCGGAAACCCGAGCAACTTCCCAGCAACTTTCGGCTTCCTTTTAACTCGCAGGCGCTTGCGCCTGGCGGAGGGGAAGCCCGGAGCCTCCTCCAAGCAGCCCGCCCGCCCGCCCGCTGGGCTTCCCTCTGCCGCGCAGCTCGGGGCCAGGCGCGGCGCCCGCGAGGAAAAAGAAGCCGCAAGTTGCTGGGAAGTTGCTCGGGTTTCCGGGCTTCAGGCTTAAACTTTGCAAAGGCAAAGTTTGCAGGCTGGAGCGTCTTCCCGCCGAGGAGCAGGAAGGGTTCGCCCAGTGGCGAGCCGGGCTGCTTGGGAGAAGGCGACCCGGCGGCGCTCCGGGTTTCCCCTCCGCCGCGCGGTTCAGGGCCAGGCGCGAGTGCCCGCGAGGAAAAAGGAAGCCGAAAGTTGCTGGGAAGTTGCTCGGGTGCTGGGAGCAGGCTTTTAAAGTGCCGCCCGAGCAAAGTTTAAGCAGCCCGCCCGCCGGGCGGAACCCTTCCCACTCCTCGGCGGGAAGACGCTCCAGCCTGCAAACTTTGCCTTTGCTGGCTGGAGAATTCTGGGAGTTGAAGTCCACAAGTCTTAAAGTTGCCAAGTTTGGAGACCTCTGATCTAGCAGAACAACAAGAAGAGAAATATTTCTGCTTGCACTTTCTTTCTTGTGTTGCCTAGCAACAAGCATAATGTGTGATGTGCAAAGAAATCAGGAGTCTGGGCATTGAAATGAATATATAGGTTTGTTGTATGCTAAGGCTTTCTATGAGAAACGGAACTACTAATAGTCAATTGGTGGTAGATAAGAGTCAATGCAATTCAAGGTGGGCTGGACTTAGCTCTCTTGTGGGCGTAAAGGGACTTGAGACTGATGATGCATTTGACCCCTCCCTTGGGCTCCATTTCCTACCACATTATTAGACAATAATACTAGACAACTTGTGACCCATTGAGCCACTCTTTCCATTTATGACATGGTCTTGTGCCATTTCCCCTCTCCACACGGTCCTCGGAAGAGCGCCAGTGAAGTCTCCTCTTCCTCCTTGGCCAACCTTGGAACTATCTGCCACTTTGCTGGGGCAAGAGGGAGCCAAAATGCAGTGGACTTCAAGGAAAACTGTATCTGCATTTCACATTCCACTATGTCTCCAAGAGTCCCCTACCTCCAGGGAGGAAGAGGGCTCACCTATCAACTGCCTGTTTCCGCCCTGTCAATCTTATCAGCAGGTATCCAAGTTGCTCCCTCATTGTTCCCTTATCAGGCACTGCCATTAAGAGATTTCAAATTTCAGCCTCAGTTCCAAAGCAGCCAATTGCTGCTCATCCATTGGGCTTTGCTATCAGCTGATTCTCACAGGGGCCATAGGAGGCGGAAAAGAGGGTGAGGATACATACCTTTTATCGTCCTTTGCTCCACACAATCCATGGGTTTCTGGAAAGTATAGTTGGGAAGCATGGCAATGGTGCTAAAGCAGCCACAACTTTGCCAAATTTCAATCCCATGGGATTCATGGCCCTCAGATTTTTGATGTATTCTGTAAGTTATCCCATTTGAGCTAAGAAGATTCAACAATTGTTTCATTGTGATGCACCATTCACCAAATTAAAGGTTACAAAGTATCAAGCAAACACAAGAGTTTTAGTATATAGGTGCAATTATACATGCAATTCATTGCTAAAGGATATTGATGCAACATTTTTAATGAACAAGGTCAAAGGAAATTCACTTCCATATTTCATGTAAGTAGTAGTTATTTGGATCTTATTGGTTATTTAGCTCTAAGTAGCTAATCGTAGGGGACATGAAGATTTCTGAATGATTCAAAAACTTACGAAAACAAAACAGAAGTAAGAGTTAATCACAATGTATGATTAAAATGGCGCCTTGTAGCATTCTTCCTAATCTGGTATGTTTCAACTTGTTGGGGTTGCAAATCCCAGAATTCCTAACCATTGAGGTTTTGTAATTTCTACACATCAGGATGCCAATCTGAGTTAGACAGGCTCATTGTGTCCATCACAACATTGCCAAAAATGAGAAGTAGTAAAGGATTCCACTGTAACTTAATTTATAGATCAGTTCTTCACTATTGGCAGATGTGGTCAGTGGTTAGACTGCCCTTATCAAAGGTCATTTATACAATTGTTAAACATAGTTAGATCCGGTTGGCTTTAAGAAATCCATGGTGTAATTTCAGTACTGGTTGACTCACCAACTTGAATGTGTTGGGTCTGGAAATAAACAGTCTGTTCAAAAGAAAAGGAAACTTCTTGAATAAATAAATAAATCCTATTTTATCAGGCAGTTGATCTTTTTTCTGTAGGTCTAGTTAAGAAATTATGCATTTTAATTTCAGGGTGTTGTTTGGTGCAACCTACCAGTCCTTAAACATTTGACAGTACATAGTTTAGTATAACATTCCTTTGGTTATAGTGGTTGACTCCAATGAATATTGTTTTTCAGATAATCAGAGTTGGAAGGGACCTTGTAGATCATCTAGTCCAACCCCCTGACCAAGCAGGAGACCCTACACATTTTTGACAGATGGCAGTCCAATCTCTTCTTGAAAGTCTCAAGTGATGGCGCTCCCACAACTTACGAGGGCAAGCTGTTCTATTGGTTGATTGTTCTCATTGTCAGAAAGTTTCTCCTTATTTCCAGATTAAATCTTTCCTTGTTCAGTTTCCATCCATTATTCCTTGTCTGGCCTTCAGGTGCTTTAAAAAATAGCTTGACCCCTTCCTCTCTGTGGCAGCCCCTCAAATATTGGAAGACTGCTATCATGTCTCCCCTGGTCCTTCTCTTGACTAGACTAGCCAAGGCCAGTTCCTGCAACCGTTCGTTGTATGTTTTAGTCTCCAGTCCTCTAATCATCCTGATTGCTCTTCTCTGCACTTTTTCTAGAGTCTCAACATCATTTTTATAATGTGACCAAAGCTGGATGCAGTACAGTAGGTATGATCTCACTAAGGCTTTATAGAGTGGTATTAGTACCTCACTTGATCCCTCTGTTAATGCAGTTTAGCTTTTTTGGCTGCTGCTGCACACTGCTGGCTCATATTTAGCTGGTTGTCCACTAAGACTTCAAGATCCTTCTCATAGTTACTGCTATTAAGCCTGGTTTCACCCAGTCTATATGTGTACTTTTGGTTTTTCTTGCCTAAGTGTAGGACTTTACTTTTCTCTACATTGAATTTCATTTTATTAAATATGGCCCAGTGTTCTAGTCTGTCAAGATCCATCTGGATCTTGAGCCTATCTTCTTGGGTGTTAGCTATTCCTGCCAGCGTAGTATCATCTGCAAATTTGGTAAGTTCCTCTTCTATTACCTCATCTTTGTTGTTAATGAAGATATTGAAGAGTAGTGGGCCTAAGACCGAACCTTGTTCTCCAAGAAAGTCAAAAATAAACAAGAGGCTGATGAAAGTTATTTTTTTCCCCAAGGGCCAGTGTACTTTTCAGTATTTTATTAAACTATGATTATTCACAAGGCTGTGACCTTTTCTCTGTCTTTGTTTTGCAAAATAAAGAAACCCATTAGTGTTTTGAATAATAGAAGACTTTCTGACTTCAGTAGCAGCCTTGCAGCTGTTGTGGTTCACAATGCCTGGAGCCTGGAATAAAGATGGGTTTTCAAAAATATTTATAAGAAGATGCAGCGTATATCAGATATATAGACTTTGACATAAAAAAAGTGTTGTGGCCAGCTGCCAAGTCTGACTGAATGCAGATGTTGTGTGAAAGGATTTGTTTTATGTACATGACCAGGATAATAGGGTGTTATGAACTTTTGGAATGTAGTAAAGGCTTCCACGTTAGCATAAACTAAATTTAAATTCATATTGGGCAGTCTCACATTTTCCAACCCAGATCCTTTGAAATGCATTGGGACTTCAGCTTCCAAAATTTCAGTGGCTGGGTTGGCAGAGAACTGGATCCATAGTTCTTTCTGAGATAATTACAAGAGCTTGAGTATATAATCTTTTTTTTTTTGTACAGTACAGCAAGCACCTCTGTTTTAATACATTGGTTTATGCAACATTCACATTTAAGAAGAAAGGATTGAATCACTTTGTGTTTTGGCAATAGATAACATCAGATTGATATTTCTAAGCAGACATTTCTGTATTTAATAGTTTTGGAATAAAACTTTGATCTTGGCTGCCAATTGTAGTGGTTTTAATGGTTTTAATATGGGTCAATGACTTAATGGCATGTAATATAACATTTTCTCCCCCATGCTGCATCGAGAGCCCAGGATGGGTTGACTCCTTCCTATGACATCATTTAGCTGAGTCTGTACTAAGATATAAAGGCCAGCCCCCGGGAGAGACCCCAGCTTTTGACTCAGCTCCTTTCAGTCAGGAGCTGTGTCTCTGAAAGTGTTCTGTTAGATAGCAATCGCCAGCGATCTTCAGTACCTTTTTTCCTCGCTTCAAGCAGTTCCCAGGGATCAGGACAGCTGCTCTTCCAGGAGAGTAGGGCTCTCTCTCCTGCAACATTGGGAGCAGTGTTGCCAGAGAGCTGTTCAGGCAAGTTGGGCAGCGTCTGTAGACCTCCCCCACGCCTGCAGTTTGAGCAGTCGTAAAAAGCGATCGGCAAACCGATAACAGCATCAGCCAGCTGATCGTGCGGCTGGAGGCTACCCTTTCCTTTGCTGACTTCGCTCGGGGCTCTTTATAGCCTAAGAAGCGATTCTTCTATCTTGGAGCCTGTTTCCCCTAGTCAGTGGCCATCTTGGATTGAAGTCTTCCACCATGAGGTGAGCAGCCATTTTGTAAGCCCAGCGGCCAATTTATACCCTAAGGGGCTTAATACAAAAAATTTCCAAACAGTTTCTTTCTATCGCAAGAGCCTTTATTTTACAAATGGAGCAAGATAAGGCTCAGGCAGAGCTCCCCCCCCCCCCAGTGGAACAGTGTCTTAAGCCCAATAAGAGAAAAAGATGTAGGCAACGCACCCAATCAGTGCAGAGGGAGGTGGCTGCTAAAATCAGAGCTAAGGCTCTAGCCCCTAAGAAGGCAACTCAGGGTGAGTTGAGGGCAGAAAAGTGTAGACATGCAGCCCTAGAGAGGCAGCTCAACAGAACTATTCAACAGAAGGAAGTGCAACTACAGCATGTTTCAGGTGATACCCGTGGGCCCCAACCAAGCCCTCCCAGGGGAGGAGAAGTTATCTATGAGCCTTTCCATCCTCCATCCTGGTCTCCTGAGGCTCTTGCTGTCCAGTCAGATCCTCAGGATCTCAGCAGATCTGGGCCTTATTTCCAACAGGCTTCTGGGCCCTATGCTCCTCCCCCTCCCTTCAGGCCTCGAACCTCTTCTTAATCTAGGCCTGAAGCTACCTTCACTCCCACAGCAGTGGGCCTTCTGCCTTCTGTCTCTACCTTTGAGCATAGATCAGGGGATATCCAAGATGTTGTCTCATTGGCCATTAGGGAGGGATTGGCTGAAGGCTTCAAGCAAATTCTTCGACCTCTGGAAAAGGGTTCAGGCCCTTCTCCCTTCTCAATCTATAAGTTCCTTGCCTCATCACCCTGATTTACACAGGCCCCAGGACCTCAGGGTCCATTCTTCTCTATCAGAATGGGAGGAGGTTGATGAGGAGGGAAGGGCTTCACCATCTGAACAGTTACCCCTCTCGTTCAGAGCGTGAAGAGGGAGACACTTTTGACCAAAATCTTTCAGAGGAAGAAGATTCTCGCCCAGAACAGACATCCTCTGCATTGGTCTTCAATCCTTCTCTCTTCAGGCTATTGCTCAGCAAGTCACTGCCAAGCAGTCACCGCCAAGCAGTCACCGCCAAGCAGTCACTGCCAAGCTGTCACCGGAAGAAGTGGCTCCTGAGCCACGAGGAAATCCCTCTAGCCAGGGAGACTCGCTCTTCTCCAAGCCTGTAGTGCATGCAGGGGTGCCTTCTCCCACTTTGTTCCTGGACATGGTCAAGGAACAGTGTGCTTCCCCTTCGGCAGGTCCTCGCCCATCTTCTCTGTATAAGCGTTTCTACAATGTCAGCGCAGCCCTGGACAATGCCCTGGCAGTGCCTTCTGTTGACATTCCGGTTCTGGCCTCATTCTCATCTTCTGGCACTCCCACAGAGCCAGAAGATATCCGGAAACCGGATGATAAATGTTCCAAACAGGCCCTCCAGTGCAATCACCAGGCCGCTGCATGGGCTATTCGGGCTTCAACAGCAGCATCCTTTTTTTCATGAGAGCATCCATACGGTGGCTGCACCAACTCCAGAATAGATTGCTTGCTTCTGACCTTCGGTCTCACCAAGACCTTAATAGGATTATCGCAGTGGCGGAATTCACTGCAGATGCCTCTCTCAATTCTGCCAAAATTTGCATCCAAGGCCATGGCATCTTCAGTAGCAGCAAGATGACTGTTATGGCTCCGAAATTGGCAGGTGGAGTCATGCCGAAAATGGAAGCTGGCTTCC
Source organism: Notechis scutatus (assembly GCF_049901735.1). NCBI lineage: Eukaryota > Metazoa > Chordata > Lepidosauria > Squamata > Elapidae > Notechis > Notechis scutatus. The sequence goes on along the minus strand of NC_142009.1, from coordinate 119,337,441 downwards.
ATTCACAGGCAATAAGCTTTTTGGTGATGCTCTGGGACCTTATATCATCGAAACCAGAGATAAATGTAAAATTCTCTCTTCCTCTGGAAGAAAGCCGATTATCGCCCAGCTTCTTATCGCCCTCCTGCCTTTCGAGCAGAGACCTCATCTCGCTTCCCCCGTTCTCAGAGGCCGTACTCCCAACGCCAAGACCAATGTGCGAAAGCATCTGGCAGGCAACAGCCTTCTACTGGTAAATGGCCCTTTCGGGGGGGGAGTGGGTTGTTCCTTCCATTGCTCTAAGTAATCCCTCGTTCTCCCCACCCATCGGAGGTCACCTAGCCTTCTTTGCCTCCAAATGGGAGGAGTCAACGACGGACACCTGGCTGCTCAGCACTATTAGGTCAGGGTTACAATTGGACTTCCTAACGCCACCCCCAGAAAATTTTTTGATCTGTCCTGTCTCTCGGGACATGTCAAGGCAAGCCCTCATGAATCAGGCCATTCAACACCTTCTTGAAATCAGAGCTATTCAACCTGTTCCCCCCTCTCAACGGGGACATGGACTTTACTCTTGCCTTTTCATCGTTACCAAAGCCTCGGGGGGTGGGGGGTGGCGAGCTATCCTTGATCTAAAATTTCTCAACCAATTTGTAAAATACAGGCGATTTAAAATGCAGACTCTGCATTCTATTTTAAGAGAGTGTTCGGAAGGGCGATCTCCTTTCTTCCATTGATCTCACGGAGGCTCTTCTCCACATCCCCATTTGGCCTCATCATCTCCAGTTTCTCCGTTTCTCTTATCAGAATACCCATTACCAGTATCGAGCACTTCCCTTCGGCCTCTCATTGGCTTCATGGGTCTTCACGAAGGTTCTGGCAGCATTGATGGCATCTCTGCTTTCTGTTCCACTGAGGATCCAGTGCTACTTGGATGACATTTTGATTCTGTCCTCCTCCATCCATGCAGCCCATCAGGATCTGCAAATTACCCTGTCATATCTCCAGAGCCACGGATTTTTCCACTCGGTCCACTCCAATGATTCCTGCTTCCCTACCAATGAGCAGGAACCAGCCACTCATCCATCAAGGTCCTGCTCCCACTACAAATACGGAGATCTCTCAATTGGTGGCGTTCCCCGTTAATCTGGAAGGGACTTCTGTTCAGGGTCCCAGACAGGCTAGTGATAACCACTGATGCCAGCCTCCTGAGTTGGGGTTACCATATGCAGGGCCGGATAGCTCAGGCGTTTGGTCCAGGTCAGACCAGACCCTTCCTATAAATTGGCTAGAGCTCAGAGCCATTTTTCTAGCTCTCAAGCATTTCAGGCACTCAGTGACCGGCTCTCATGTTCTAATCCTTTGGACAACATGGCCGCAATGGCTCATGTCAACAGGCAAGGGGAGACAAGGTCCAGAGCCTTCTTGGGAGAGGCTCTACGGTTGGGGTTATGGGCAGAGAAACACCTGTTGTCGATCTTGGCAGACCACATCTCCGGGGTCGACAACTCCCAGGCCGAATGGCTCAGCAGGAGCCTAGTTGACCAGGCAGAATGGTCCATTCCTCCGTCTCTATTCAGGGACCTTTCCCTAAGATTCGGTACGCCGGAGGTGGAGCTCTTCTCCACTCCTCAAAACGCCCAGGTCACCAAATTCTTCACCAGGTTTCTTTGCCAGGGAGTGGAGGGGCCCAATGCTCTTTGATGCAGATGGCCCAAAGGTCTCCTCTACGCATTTCCCCTGCTTCCCATCATTCTTGCAGTAATTTGGAAGATGTTGGAGGAATGAGTGGAGCTCCTCCTCCTGGCTCCCTATTGGCCAAGGAGGCCCTGGTTTGTGGACCTAGTCAACCCTATCGGTGGCTTCTCCTTGGAGGATCCCAGCCCATCTAATCTCCCTTCATCAGAGGATTCTGCTCCATCCAGAGCCGCAGTGGCTCAAGCTGACTGTGTGGCACTTGAGCGGCAGCAGCTAGAGGAGGCTGATGTTCCAGAAAGGGTCATCATCACTATCCTGGCATCTCACAAACATTCTACAAGGCGCATCTATGATGCCACCTAGAAGGCCCTTTCCCAATGGTGCCTTAGGGAGGGTCTCTCTCCTGCTTCAGCCGAGTTGGCAGAGGTTCTTAGATTCCTTCAGCATGATCTGGAGAAAGGCTTGGCCCCAAACACCTTACGCAGGCAGGTTGAGGCCCTCTCCTCGGTTCTTTCCTTCCTTATCCCATCACCCTTCAGTCAGGAGGTTTTTGAAAGGGGCTTCCAACCCGCACCCACCGGTGGTTCACAGGTATCCTTCCTGGGATCTTCATGTGGTCCTTAATGCCCTTACGAAGCCCCACTTTTGAACCCCTTAGAACAACGTCTCTCTGTTTCCTGACTCTGAAGTTAGTGTTCCTTGTTTCCATCACTTCAGCCAGGCGGGTATCCGAGCTCGCTGCTCTTTCCATCAGACAGGACCTTTGTTCCTTTCATGATGATAGGGTTGTTCTCCGTCTGGGCCCCTCATTTATTCCAAAGGTTAACACCTGGTTTCACAGGTACCAGGACATTGTGTTGCCTGGCTTCTGCCCACTCCCGCACCATGACTTAGAGCGGCAGTGGCACACGCTAGATGTAAGAAGTGCTCTTAGAATATACATTAAGTGCACTTCATCCTTCAGGAAGTCAGAAGCCATGTTTGTTTCCTTTTCCCTTCTCACTTGGGGCATAAGGTGTCTTCTCCTACTATTAGCAGGTGGGTCAGATCTTGCATTGAGCAGGCCTACAAAGCTGCGGCCCTTCTGGTTCCTCGAGGTCTGACAGCGCACTCTACCAGAAGCGCGGCCACTTCTGCCTGGGCGACCCAAGCACCCTTAAAGGAGATCTGTCGTGCGGCCACGTGGACTTCCCCGTCTCCTTTCATCAGACACTACTGTCTGGATGTCTTTGCCTCGTCGACTGCAGCCTTTGGCAGACGGGTGTTTCAGTGAGTGGTTTAACAGTCGGTGTGATGAGCCAGACGAGCATCATACTTATACATCTGAGAAGGTTGCAAGATTCTTAAAATAGCTATGGCCATTAGAAGTCACGGGGTTTGCTCTGAACTAAGTAAATACATGTTTTTGTTTTTTCATCTAACCTCTTTCACATTTGTTGATTGCCATATGCCTGGCTCCCCCATCAATCTTCGTACAAAACCTGGATACTCTTTCCAGCATTCTTTATTCCTTGATAAGTTTGATATAACCACATCATATTGACTTTTGCTGTACACTAAACACTGCTGCTTATATGTTTTCATTTGATCTTTCTTTAATTACTGTGTAAGTTCACTGACTTTTTACAATTCTATTGGGCTATTACCATCTATTAAATAATTAGCTTTTCTATAGCCTGTGCCTTGTTTTTCATGATAACAGAGTAGAGGATATCTTTCAAAAGCTGTTTTTCCAGGCCCCCCCCCCCCCCCCCCCCCCCCCCCCCCCCCCCCCCCCCCCCCCCCCCCCCCCCCCCCCCCCCCCCCCCCCCCCCCCCCCCCCTGCCCCCGGGGCGGGTAGTTAGTCAATGTAGCAAGGTTATCTGATCTGGCAAACAAGCATAAACTCTGATTTTGTTTCTTCATCTGGTTTGGGGAATAGACTTCTTCCCAATGTCCAGGTTGAGCCCCAATATACATAGAACTAAATATCATGCTTAAGTTTGGTGTGTTTGTAAGTAAAAGCTCCCTAGAAGTTCAACACTTTATTCTGGAATTGACTGTTGACTTTCAAGGATGCCTTGGCTGGTATAAACACTTTGCAGACAAGATAAAAACCAATTTCAACACAAGATTTGTCTATTGAAGTATGCAGCAATCAGAGCCTTTATAAAATGTCAGTGCTTCAGGGATTAGTTTCTAGACTTTCCCTTTCTCCCCCGCCTTTCCCTGCCATTTTGAATTGATGTATATTTGGATGTGTTCTTCAAAGATCACGGAAGGCAACCGTATCTTGTGGACATAATTATTTACTAGTCCAATAATTTTTGCGCCCTATTACAATAACTGTATTCCTAATATTAACTACATTGGATCTCCAAGACTTAGAATCATACTTATGTACAGAAGATCAGATCCCTACCCTTTTATTTTATTTTATTTTACTTCAATGGGTTACAATAGCAGGAATGCATTTCATTGCAATGTCAGTGCAGAAACAGGGCTAGTCTAAGTCAAATGTATGCCTGCAGTGAAAAGCTTAGATAGCAGTACTCTTACTCGTGCTGGTAAAAAGTGAAAAATAGCATCTGATGGGGGCGGGGGGAAGGGTTCTATATCTAATAGAGGAGTGATGAAAACCTTAAGCCAATCTTTCTCACAGGATTGTTTTGGGGGGAAAAGAGGAGAAGGAAAGAGTATTTTGTATGTTTGCCACCAGGAGTTACTTATAAAGTAATAAAGGCGGGATAACAAAAATCTAAAAAGTAAATACATCTAATTTAGGGTTGTCTTCCCTGATTGGCAGTGTTTCTTCAAGATTCTCTGTCGTCATCTTTCTCAAGCCCATTAGGATAGTGAACGTGGGACCCCTTGCACTTTAGCTGATGCTCTATCTCCCATGGAGGGATTTTGGCTTTCTAGGAGAATTCCCTTGCTGGTTGACAGGATGTCTTTCCTCAGGAAGTTATGAGATCATATTCGCTTTCCCATCCTTGCGACAGAGAGCCAAAGGCGAATAGGCACAGGTTTGTGGGAACAACTTGGATCATCTAATTTTCCTCATTCAGCAAGGAAGGGCTCAGTTTGACTTTCAGCTCTACGAGTGTCTGCTTACATGCAAGAGAAAGGAGTTGCTTGTTGAAAGAAAAGTCATTTCCTGCACTGGAGGAACTCATTACGTTAATTTGCTATTTAAAATGGCTATAATTCTTCATTTCTCCAGATATATAAGGAATAAAAAAAAAGTAAGATGCAGCTCATAAAAAGAGCGCAGTGCTTCTTTGGGTGGTGGTTGCATCCATTAATTACAGGTGAAACTCAAAAAATTAGAATATTGTGCAAAAGTTCATTTATTTCAGGAATGCAACTTAAAAGGTGAACCTAATATATGAGATAGACTCATTACATGCAAAGTAAGATAGTTCAAGCCGTGATTTGTCATAATTGCGATGATTATGGCTTACAGCTCATGAAAACCCCAAATCTACAATCTCAGAAAATTAGAATATTACATGCAATCAATAAAACAAGGATTGTACATAGAACAATATCGGACCTCTGAAAAGTATAAGCATGCATATGTACTCAGTACTTGGTTTGGGCCCCTTTTGCAGCACACTGGACTTCAAGCATCTTGCAGTGTGTGCCTCTCCATTCTTCCTCCAGACTCTGGGTCCTTGGTTTCCAAATGAGATGCAAAAGTTGCTCTCATCAGAAAAGAGGACTGTGGACCACTGAGCAACAGACCAGTTCTTTTTTTCTTTAGCCCAGGTAAGACGCTTCTGACATTGTTTGTTGTTCAGGAGCGGCTCAACAAGAGGAATGCGACATTTGAAGCCCATGTCCAGGATCCGTCTATGTGTGGTGGCTCTTGATGCACTGACTCCAGCCTCAGTCCACTCCTTGTGAAAGTCCCCAACACTTTTGAATGGCCTTTTCCTGACAATCCTCTCCAGGCTGCGGTCATCCCTGCTGCTTGTGTACCTTTTTCTTCCACACTTTTCCCTTCCACATAACTTTCTATTAATGTGCTTTGATACAGCACTTTGGGAACATCCAACTTCTTTTGCAATTACCTTTTGAGGCTTTCCTTCCTTATGGAAGGTGTCAATGATGGTTTTGTGCACAACTGTCAGGTCAGCAGTCTTTCCCATGATTGTGATTCCTACTGAACCTGACTGAGAGACCATTTAAAAGCTCAGGAACCCTTTGCAGGTGTTATGGCTTAATTAGCTGATTAGAGTGGGACACTTTGAGCCTAGAATATTGAACCTTTTCACAATATTCTAATTTTATGAGATTGTGGATTTTGGGTTTTCATGAGCTGTAAGCCATAATCATCTCAATTATGACAAATCACAGCTTGAACTACCTTGCTTTGCATGTAATGAGCCTATCTCATATATTAGTTTCACCTTTTAAGTTGCATTACTGAAATAAATGAACTTTTGCACGATATTCTAATTTTTCGAGTTTTACCTGTACATTAAAATTAGAATATTTGCAAAAAATAAAATGAGCAGAATCTGGCAAGATATGCTGAATCTTTTGTGAGTTCTTATGGAAATTTGTCATTTCCATCTAATCTTAAGGTTATGTTTCTGAAATATTTTGAAAAGCTGGGAGGCTTTTGAGGGGGGTTTCTTGGCCATGGAAAATGAGTACACTAGAGTTAAGTTTCATTTCAGCAGACTTGTGTTTATAATCATATGAGAACAAACTAATTGGTTTAACAACCAATAGCAGTTCTTGGCTAGCATGCAATTTAGTTCATAATGCCTGGTTTGCATATAATGAGAAAATCAGGAATTGGACAATGTGAGACTGAATTCTTGCCTGTTTCTGCTTCTGGTTTTCAGGTTTTGGAATTGGATATATATGGCCTCCTTTCCTTTTATATAAATAGGATCATTAAGTTTTTTTACAAACTAAGAGTACTTTAACTTTATGTCTTTTCAATGAGGCATATCATATCTATCTTACCTACAAACCACTAGGTAAGGAGACTGACCTAAAATATTTCATTCAATTTAGAAAATGTGAATTAAATAAAACGAAAGTATGCACAGCATCAGATCAGTGCAGTGATTGTCCTGTTACTCTCAGGCAGACTTTCTTTGTATTTTTGTTGAGTTGGCAAGACTATCTCAGCTGTGCAATGTGCAAAATCTGTATCAGCATTTTGTTCCAGAGGCATTCCTACAACTGTTGCTGGGTTTTTTGTTTTTTTTTTGTAAAGTTCACCAACAATAAAACTCTGTTTGGGATCCATTCAACTCAGAAAGAATCAGAGCCTGCCAGAAAAACAAAAGACAACCTTTTAACTTAAACATGTCGACACAATGGAATGAGATATACATCAATTATGGGGGAAAAATAGCCAGGGTTCAGAAAAACACGCAAAGGAGTATAGAATTGCATTTTGATTTTTACAGTACAGTTCTTTTGTTCTTTTTACAGAACTATATATCATTTGTAGCCGTAGTTGTACTGATCATAACTCAAAAACTTAGATAGCTTGAAAGAGCTTTAAGGCAAAAAGTTCCATAGATAACAGTGGTTGAGAATTCACTGAACCAGAGGGATTAGACTGGGGGGAAAGGTGCTATTAAGAGAAAGGAAGGCTAGCATAATCCTTAGTGTTCTCTTGAACTTCATATAATGGTGAAATGAAGACAGCAACAGGTACCTAGTTGACAGTAATAAATCCAGTTATTGTCTATATATTCCACGGGGAGCCATTGTCTTGTACACATGGCTCTACCTGTTCCCCTTCCCTTTTTCTCTGTCCATTTTTGTCTTTTGAGAAATATTGTAACAGTTTTTGCAAGGATGTTTTTCTGATGTACCAAATCCCTATGAAGTAGCCTGGTTTAGCACTGGCTAATTGGTAAGGACTCAATTTCACTTTGTACGCCCACAGGCTGAGTTCCCTTTAGCCCAGCGGTTCCCAACCTTTCCAGCTTTGCGGATTGATGTGGGGGGGGGGGAGGGGATGGTTCCACATTGGTGGCGGACCAATGTGCTAGCCGCTTGCACAAATGGAGCTGCATGTATGACCGCACTCGCCCACTGCTTGTGCAAGTGGAGCTGTGCACCTGTGTGCATGCTTGCCTGCCACTTCTGTGATCCATTTCTGAATGGGCCACAGCCTGGTAGTAGTGGATCTCAGCCTGGGGTTAGGGACCCCTGCTTTAGCGTATTTGGACTTGTTTTAGGGGCGCTGGTCAAATGGCTGAAATAAAATGTCTGAGATAGGTTTATGTGGAATTATTTGATTTTTGCTGAACCTTAGTGACTGAAGATTGGGCTGGTGCCAAGCAGTTCTGATTATGTTTCTTTTCCCTTCTTTTACTTCAGCTAAATAAAAAGAATAAGTTAGAGAAAGAACAACTCTTGAGCAGAATCCAAATTTTAGCAATTTCCCCTTTCTACTTAAGGCCCAATAAGAAGATTTGTAATATTAAGAACTGTAATATTGATATCCAGTGTACTGTGTATGACAGAATATAATGTAATGCATAATTTAACATTTCTAGAGTAATGTTTAAATAAAACACTAGGTTTATGCCTTTGCTTCATCTTTTACTCTAACAAATTAATCACTTCAGGCTAATTTTATCAAAAGTGAGTAGGTTGGAAATATGATAAATAAATCATATATGTATGGGAAGCACTCGCTTGGAGTGCTTGTGTTTTCCTTCATTTGTGCTGAAAGAAATATGCATGATTGGGAATCTCACTTTTAGACCTGAATTCTCTAAACTTGTTTTAATGTGGTCTTTACATACTGGGGTTCTCTTTTTTTTTTTTGACTGTCCAAAACTAGAAGTAACAAGGATCTCTCAGATTAGTGGATTTGAAAATAACCAAGCTCAGGGAACACCAAGAACTCCACAGTTCAACTCTGGGCTACAAATATTCTCTTCTATTAAAAACAATTAAATCAGAGACAACCTACTTTATCCATTGAGGTTCCCTGTCGGCTCCACTGATATATTTTGATGGGGCAGCATTCCTCATGAAGGGACATGTCCATGACTTGGGTCTTCCTGGCTTTGTCGCTCCTAGTGAAATAGCAGTAGAGGTAGAGGCTGCTGTGTCAATTATAGCCTAGCTTGAGACATGCTGATCTTGCTAGAGCAGGGGTCTTCAAACTTGACAGCTTTAAGACTTATGGACTTCAACTCCCAGAATTCCTCCACCAGTCATGTTAGCTCAGGAATTCTGGGAGTTGAAGTCCACAAGTCTTAAACTTGCCAAGTTTGAAGACCCTTGTGCTAGAGCTTTTCTCATCATCAGTTTAGATTATTGCAATGTGCCCTATGTGGAGTTGTCTTTAAAGACCACTCAGAAGCTGCAGCTGAGACTGCAGTGGCCCCTGTCTAGCTAGCATTTGTCAATGAGAGCACATGGCGCCTGTGTTATGGGCACTGCATTGGTTACCAGGCTTCCAGATATACTTTAAAGCAGTGATCCCCAACCTTTTTACGCGCGGCCTGGTATCCCCAACCTTTTTATGGCGCGGCCCGGTGCCGGCATTAGCTGGGCGCCGCCATCTTTTGATGAAAAAGTGCTTCTGGTGACCTCACGGAAGCACTTTTTCATCAAAAAGATGGCATCAGCGCTCGTGAAGCTTTTCCGGTAGAAATGGCTTTCACCCGGAAAAGCTCACGAAGCGCTATGCGCCGCCATCTTTTTTAATGAAAAAGTGCTTCCGGTGAGCTTTCTACCGGAAAAGCTCACCGGAAGCACTTTTTCATCAAAAAGATGGCGGCGCCCAGCAAGCCAGCTGCCCGGTAGGACTTGTTCCACGGACCGGTGCCGGTCCGTGGACGTGGTTGGGAACCCCTGCTTTAAAGAACTGGTGCTGGCTTATAAAGCAGGGGTCCCCAGCCCCAGGTCCATGGATTGGCATCGGTACGTGGCATAGCAGAAACCGGGCCATGTAAACAAGCGAAGCCCTATCCGCAAGATGCAGGCAGCACACAAAATCACCCTCCTCAGGCCCGTGGAAAAACCTCCCTCCATTGAACCGGTCCCTGGTTCCCAAAAGGTTGGGATCCGCTGCTGCTATAAAGCCCTTTTATAGTTTGGTGCCAAGCAATCTGGAGGACACACTTCTCCATTAGAGTCAATTGGACCAATTCAGTCCAGCTGAGATAGCAGACTGGTTTCCCCATTTTAGGATGGTGATGGAACCTATGACTCAGAGATGCATTGGAATGGCCTCCCAGGAGAAATAAGGTTGTCTCCTACTTCAGTTTCTTCCTGGAAGCAGCACAAAATGGAGCTCTTCCAGGGGACCTTTGGGTTGTGGTGTCACTTTGGCAAAGGTTTATTGATTGGTTCTTCTTGGGGTTTGTGGTTATATTTTTCTGTATTTTATGTTTTTACTTTCACCCGAATAGACATTTTAATTGCAATTGGGCATTCTATATCTGTTAATTTCTGGGAGCACTTTGGGACTACAGTGCATTTTTCAATGAGAGCACATGAATAGCTATAATAAATAGCTATAATAAATAGCTATAATAAACAGCTACACACAGATACAGACACAGACACACACGAACACACACACGCACACATACACACATCTATCTATCTATATATATCATATCTCTATATCTCTATCTATATATATAACATACAACGTACGTATGTACATACATATACATATATATATACATGTATATATATATATATATATATATACATGTATATATATATATATATATATATATATATATATATATATATATATTATATATATATATATATATATATATATATATATGTTTTCTTAAGTTTTCACAGGTATTTATATGTATGATATTCAGCTTTATTCGGGTATTTTCCCACATCATTATAGTTGACGAACCCAATACACAAGACTGATGATGGCAGATGAGATTCTGCCGAAACGTCGCTAAAAATCAGAGGTGGTATTCAGCAGGTTCTGACCAGTTCTAGAGAACCAGTAGCAGAAATTTCGAATAGTTCAGAGAACTGGCAAATACCACCTCTGACTGGAGATTTTACATTATCCTTCCCCTGCCATGCCCACCAAGCCATGCCTACATAACCAGTAGTAAAAAAAATTGAATCCCAACACTGACATACACACACACACACACACATTGTAGAACATTGCATAAAGGAATCTTGGCTTCCTTCTTGGACCTGCAATTTATTATCCATTAATGGAAGATTGCTGATGAATTTCAGCTCAATAATATGCCAGTGCTTTATTGAATGTGGTTATTGGTTAGATATAACTTGTTTTATATCTTCATCTTTCTTAGTCAAATATGGTGTTGACACTGCCTGGTCTGCTGAGTAATGTTTCTGTAAAAGCCACCATTCATTCCATTGGGTGTTGCCTTATTTCTCATTTTAGGGCACTGCATTTCTTAATGAAATAGTTGCATTTGTTAATGCAACTGTTAATATAACTGCTCATCAGTTATGAGGTTGGGTGGGAATTGGGATGAAACTTCAATGGAAAAGAAGCAATGGGTGCGCCTTAAAACACTTAGCTTTCAATTTTCCCCCTTGATATGTTTTCATTGTATATATATATTGTTTTTCAGTTACAAACATTTTTTTTCTTTGTAGGAATTAGTTCCTCAAGATGGAGGACGGGAAGCCTGTTTGGGCTCCACACCCAACTGATGGGTTTCAGATGGGGAACATTGTGGACATTGGACCTGACGGCTTAACTATTGAACCTGTCAATAAAAAAGGCAAGGTAGGTTTCTTCAAAAGGCAATTAGTTCTTGGAGAAATTGTTTTGGTGAAAGAGAAGATGTTTGCAGTGAATGGGAGGCTACTATTTTAAAGCATTTGGAGTGCTTGGAACTTTTAATTGCTTTTTAAAAATATTTTTGTTACAATTTTAACTATAGCAGTAGAAACTAATGCAAACTAAACTGAAAGAGGAGAAAAGAATAAAAAAGTAAGAATAACACACACACACACACACACACACACACACACGTGCCCAGAGGTGTCTTCAACCCTTCATCACAATAAGCGTAAACAAATTTAGGCTTTTCAGCCTCTATAAACTTATGGACAAATATTTCTTCATCCCATAACCCAGGGGTCCCCAACCACCGGTCCGCGGACCGGTACTGGTCCGTGGGTCATTTGGGACCGGGCCGCCTACTTACTTTGCTTCGGCGCCATCTTGTTCCGACGTGCTGGATCGAGCGCTGGTTTTGACGCCGTCCCTCAGCCTCGCTCGACCAAAAACGTCAACTCCACGCCGTGCGTGGCTAGAGAAAAGGGAAACGTGGTAGCCGTGGAGAAGCTGCTCTCCCTAAGAAGGAGGCTCCTGATTCGCCGGGCTTACGCCAGGAGTTCTGCGAGGCTCTGGTGAAGGGAGGCTACGCTGCTGCCGATTACCTCGATCCCAGCCTGCACGAACTCCCTCGCCCTCTTTGGAAGCGGCCGGCGACCTGGTCAAGGCTCACGAGAAGCTCTTCTTCAATTGCCTCACCGACATGCGGCTACAGGCCACTCAGGTGAGCGGCAGGAAATGGGAGCTGGGCAGCCACAGACCAGCCGTCTCTCCGTCTGAGGGCCTCGGCAGAATCTCTGCCTCCCAGCGCACTTGGTCCTCCGCCCGCAGGCTTCCCCGGCCCCTTGCCAAGCAGGTTTTCCACCCCAGCCCAGCAGGGCCCTCGCTGCCTTCCCCTCGCCTGGCCGGCCAGGCTCCTTGGGCAACCCGGCTGCCTCGTGCCGAGAAGCGCGCTGCCAGGTGGGGGTCACGCGGCGCAGGGCAACACGCCACTGCCGAGGGAAAGCAGCGGGCGCTCCCTGGGCGGCGGCCTCGGCCCCGCCACCAGGGAAGCGGCTGCCCAGCTCCGGAGCTGAGACACACCTGACTGGCTGGAAAGGAAGGGTGTGTAGCGTTGGTGTTGTGTGTGTGTGTGATTTCTTGGCGCGCAGCGCGGGGTCTCTTTTGGCCGGTCCCAATTTTTTTTTCAGAGGGGAATATCATGCCTGTATTAACCATGATTATTAAATCCAATCCAACTTTGATTATAATTAAATTAAGTCATAACTAGCTTTTCAATGAGTGGAATATATAATTAATCAAATAAATAAATAAATAAATAAATAAATAAATAAATAAATAAATAAATACATAAATACATAAATACATAAATACATAAATACATAAATACAAATAATAAATAAATAAATAACAAATAAATAAATAAATAATAATAATAATAATAATAAAAAAAACCTTAACCGGTCCTTGAAAAAGTGTTTCTGCGTGAAACCGGTCCCTGGTACAAAAAAGGTTGGGGACCACTGCCATAACCCATCTCTTAGACAAATATAGACAAATGCATTAATTCTTCTTTGTACTCTTACACAAATTTCTTCAAGGCTATAATAAGCCTCTTTTGTTTAATAGCAATTAAACATTTTATAGAGCCAGTTTGGTTAAACTATCAGACTAGAAACTGGGAGGCTGTGAGTTCTAGTCCCATTTTGGGCATAAAGCCAGAGGGTGACCTTGGATCAATCACTTTTTCTCAGCCCTATGAAGGAGGAAGTGGTAAACTACTACTTGCCTAGAAAACCTCAGAGATTTGTTCAGAGAGTCTCCAAAAATCAGAACGGAAGAAAAAAAAATCTTACCTCTAACCCCACAGATATAAATAGAAGTCCCTCAGTAATAATGCAACATATAAATATAGATTCAGATCCGCACTCAAGACATTTAAAGTGAACAAAGGACATTGTCCCAATATACTGTAGCATGTTTGAGGATTTGCTATTTTACTTTGAAATCTTACCATAGAGGATTGCATGCCTAAATATTTTTTCCTTCTGAAAAAAGAAAGCTTTTAAGTGTCAGTGTCAATCTCATCTTCTCAACGCAAGAAAAAGAATAAAGGTTTTACTGAAAACATACAGGATGCACCTTCAATTTTTTTAAAAAAATTTAAGAATACAGGCTAAATGTGTGTGGAGATTCTCAGTCATCCGGAAGTGATGAAGCATCTTGGACGAGAAGCAAAACATTTTCCTCGAAGAAAACACAGCCCAGTTGCCTTTTGAAAAAGAACCTTTGAGTTAAAAATACAGGATTCCCCATCAATCCTGCATTTAATGTGGTTATCAGTTCCTACTGTTGATTTTAAAAGATGTTGAGTTTGAATGGGCTATTAGTCTCTCTTTTAAAAAAAATCAAACGTTTATACCTACAAGTTGAAGGTGTACAGAAGAGATAACAGAAGTTTTGTTATGCAAACAAAAGCATCTGCTTAGCACTGAATGTTGCCCATTAAATGATTGTCTAAAGGGCTGTTATTCCACGACTGGGTTTCTTTTTTGTATGTTTTGAAGCATTTGTGCAACAGTAAAAACAATTTGTTCAAGAAACATAAAACATCAAATGAGCAGACAAAATGAAACCATTAGAATCCTTTTCAGTAGAAAATGAAAAATAATGTGATCAACTCTAGGTGCAATTCATTCTGTTAAAGTATCAGTATTGTGACAGAAACAGGCTTGAAAATATATTGGGTTATAAGCACGAGCATAATAGGCTCATTAAGTTTTTTTTTTTTAAATGGCTTCCCTTAGTTTGTGTGATTTGTTCTCAACAGAGTTGCAGACACTGGAAAACTGAAGAGGTATCATGGTTGTGATTTATTTTGATATTTTAAGTAACCCAGTGTCTGAAATCAAGGGGGTTTCTCTATCAAACAAGACTTTAAGTTGTCACAGTAGATATAGTTTATAAGGGCTTATTGTTATTCTTGTGGCTAACTGCCTCACAACTGTAACCAGCACATTGTGTGATCACATTAATTTATGCATAGAATCCTTTGGGAAGCTGAAGATAAATGTGCGTTTGTGACTGAAAACTGAAGCCGTGCTTTGTTCATTTGTTTTTTCCCTTTCTTCATATTATGATATCACATTTTGCCTTCCATTCCCTTCAGTAATGCTGTGGATGGCATGAAAATAATGGAATGTTTAGAGTTGTCATAAGAGCACTAGACCAGCATTTTCTGACCTGATGAATTCCACATATATATTGTGAATGCAACTTCTTAAAAGCTCTGCGGAATCTGAGTTAAGGAAGACACACATGTTAATGAGGGAATTATAAATTAGACTGCTATTTTCATCTACAGATGATCATCTAGAACAGAGGTCTCCAACCTTGGCAACTTTAAGCCTGGCAGACTTCAACTTCCAGAATTCTGGGAGTTGAAGTCCACTTGGCTTAAAGTTGCCAAGGTTGGAGATCCCTGATCTAGAACAAGGCTGTCAAACTCGCGGTCTGTGGACCAGATGCATCATGGGCTGCCCATGCTCAGTTTAGCAAAGGGGGAAAAGGTCACAATGCATCATGTGACAACGCAGTGATGACGCAAGTTTGACACCCCTGATCTAGAATGACCAGTAGCCTGCTCCAAACTTAGGTGGACCTACTAAACTGCTACTTCTTTATGCTTTGTAAGAGTAGTTAGTAATTTGGAAAGCTGGTCTCTTCTGTGAGAACTTCTGTAGAAGAGAGCTGCGTTCATTCCATGATAAAAATAAAGTAGCAAAAAAAAAAAATCCATGGACTTAGTACACAAATCTAGAAGAAGTGTTCTGTTTTGAATTTGTAGGGAAGAGCTTAAAATAAACACATTTTAAAACTAACGCTCAAATTTTTCATCCCAATGAAATAGAGGGAATTTTAGTATGTAGGTCAAGAGGTGATGCTACAGGCTTCCTCTCTGAGGGAAGTCTAGTGTCCCTCTAAGGAAGTAATCTCATCTAGGGGAAAAAGAAGGTGATGTTTACCTTTTTATTTAAGTAAGTTTCTGTCGAAAAAATGCAGCACTATGTGAAATCATTCTTATTCCAAGGAAGCCTCAGAGTATTTTAATTCTGTTAATTTATTTCAGAAGACATTCTCATCAAGCTTTGCCTGAAAATATATGGCAGGGAATAATTCTTTGGATTTTGGAGATTTTCTAAATTAGTAAATTTATAAAGTACTTTAAAATAAAGCATTGATCTGTATGCTTAAGACTTTTTTCAGAGACAGTATGAGAAAGTATCCCAGTAACATAACACACAAAGAATATATACAAGAATACTAAGGAGCATATGTAACAAAGAATACTTAAAGAGTACTTTTATTCTTTATTGAAGAATGAAAGAAAGGCTTTAGGCCTTTCGGCCAGTCAGGAAACTCCACAAAGATAACAGTCAATGGTTCCAGTCCAAAGCTGACTAATACGCAACACATTCTTTATTTGGTCTACACTGAAGTTTTCTCTTATGGAGGCTTCTGACTAGCTTCTGTAAGTTCCAAATCATAATTGTTTTCAGTGTCCTCATTCTATTTGAATTTGCCAAGGGCAAGGAAGACCAGTTTATCTTATCTTGTTCCCGGAATGGCCTGCCTTCTTCCTACCAAGAATAGAGCATTCCAAACTTAAGGAGTATTTATTTGTACCAGGTGGCAATGAGACCTTTTCAAATGTTTAGACTGAAGAGGAGAATTGTTAGCTTATTGTAGATGGATGTCCTAAACCAAGAAAAGCCAAAACAAAGTATATCTTTTTGGTGGGTAAAATAAATGCTTGCTTAGTTTTGTATTACATATTCATTACACAGAAATATAACATTTATTCATTTATTCATTAATCCAATGTACGTGGTTGCCCATCTCAGAAGAAGCTACTCTGGGTGGCATATAACAATCAATTAAAACAACAAATATATAAAAACAATTATTATAAAAATATAGAAAGCATTATTAAAAATCAGAATATTATTAAAAATTTAAAATGTACAACCCACATGAGAAACTGAATATATAAACCAAAGTGAAGCCATCTAAGCATGTCATCAGTTTTGTAGCCCCTCTCCCTCAGGTCTGATGATGTAATTAAGTCCTGAGGGACTTCTGTAAGATTAACGGGGATGGTGCTAACCTGTCTTTGGGGGGTGGAAAATGTTCCATAACACGGGCACCATGATAGAGAAGGCCCGCCCCTTGGGACCCACCAAATGTAAATCCCTCACAGCTGGTACCCACAACATGTCTTCTCTGCTAGATCTAGTGGGATGTAATTGAGGCTGATGTAATTGGGGAGAAGTGGTCCCTCAGATAACCTGGTTCTATGCTATTAAACAGCTTGAATCTGACCTGGAAGCAGACTGGCAGCTAATGCAAGTCATGGAGCAGAGATGTCATATATCATCTTCTAGGACCACACTTAACTGCCCAGGCAGCTGCATTTTGCACTAGATGAATCTTCTAGATACTTTTCAGGGGAGGCCTTGTGTACATTACATTATAGCAGTCCAATTTGGAAGTGACTAGGACAATAATGACTGTGATCAGAGTCTCCAATCCAGGAAAGGGCACAACTGGCATACAACACAAAGCTGTGCAATGGCTCTCCCAGCCATGACTGTCACCTGATCATCGAGTAGGAGTCATAAGTCTAGAAGGACCCCCAGATTGTACACTGGGTCTTTGTAAGAGAGAAGTGAGAACCAGAGTAGTGCAGGGATTAAAACCCAGGTTCAAGTCTTCTCTTAGTCACTGTGATGACCCAGAGTATATCAGAAATATAACAAAACCCAAAACGTACCTAAAAGTGCTTTAATGCCTTCAACTTGGCTTCACTGTTTAATTGTTCACAGTGGAAGAGTAAACTATTTTCAAAATAACATTTCAAAGGAAAGAAGCACAGTTCAAATTCAAAGAGACGATAACGAAGCAAAAACCAAAAACAAACCGCATTGAATAAAGTTCCACGACAGATCAGGATAAATAATTGCCAACTTCAGGAAGATAACTAGGGACAGTCCGTTGGAAGAACGCCAACCAAGATAAACCTTCTTTAGGAATAAAACACTAAATTGTCTCCAGTGTCTGTTTGCACGCAGGTCCAAACTCTTATGCAGATCTCACACCTGCAACCCATGAAGAGGATCATGGCCCTCTCCTCCCGAGTAGACCACATTTTACCCTGATCCTCTCCTCCCAAGTAGACCATGTTTTACCCTGATCTTCTCCTTCCTGCGTGTCCTAGGATGGATAGGGGATGGGCCTGGGTCCTCCTCTGACTGCTCAGAGTCAGTCTCCACCAGGGGCATGACAGTCACAGAAACTCTTAGTGTGGCCACTGCCTTCCTCTCACCCCAACCTACACCCTAGGTTGTTGCTATGGGAAATGTTGCAGGAGCGAGTGCTGTTTATACTATCTTGACTTCCTGAGGGAAAAAGTGAGATATAAATCAAATAAATATTCCCAATACAGGAGTCCTTATGTCCTAATGCTGTTTATAATTGTCCAATTTAGTGATCTAAAATAGTAACAGATGAGGCTGCTTTTGGCTCATTGGTTCATGAATTTTGCACATGCTTGTTTGGATCAGATCTGGAATCTCAACTACACAAGCTGCTTCAAATTTCTTCCAATGGAAGGTGATACTACTTTTTAACAAAAGGTTGTTGTCCCCAGTATAAGGCAGCTGTTTCAGTTCAGGAGCTGACTAATCATTACTGATTGTTGGGTTTGGGTTTAAGGAGGAAAAATCATCCTGTAAGTGCACTGAGTAGGACAGTGCATTCTTGTTGGAGCTGCAGCTTCCTGTATCGTAAGGAAGAGGGAGACTAATGAGAGTTAGGTTTTTCAGGCAAAAGAAGGGACTGTTCCTGGATGGGGTACAGCTGCTGGGAGTACATCAGAGTTTTAAAATCTGAATTAGCTATACAGGTAGTCCTCAACTTAACAACAATTCAGTTAGTGACTACTCAAGGTTACAACAGCATTGAAAAAAGTGACTTATGTCTTATTGTCAGCATCCCCATGATCACGTGATAAAAATTCAGACACTTGGCAATGTATTTATGACAGTCACAGAGTCTTGGGATCATGTGATCACCATTTGTGATCTTCTGACAAGCAAAGTCAATAGGAAAGCCAGATTCACTTAACGACTGTGTTACTCAATGAGTGATTCACTTAACAATTGTGGCAAGAAACTATGGTCATAAAACGGGGCAAAGCTCACTTAACAAATGTCTCACTTAACAACAGAAATTTTGGGCTCAATTATGGACGTAAGTTGAGGACTTACCTGTACAATATTTATATATTGGTTCCCATTTTAGAAATGATTGTAAATTCTCAGGAAACATCGGGGCAGAGAGTTCTCTAAATTCCACGAAGAGGGAAATTGAGATACGTTCTCTGCCCCTGACTATAATAGCCAGGAAATCAAGACTGGGTCATTTGGTTGTCGTGGCTTAATAAGGACTAGAGAAATGTGGGTTTTGCAGGGTGGATTGAAACTGAGGGGTGCAAAGGATTTTCTGAGTCCCAGGAGTCTCTCCTTTCAGTTAATATGCATGTATTAGGTATACACTCCTAAATTCTGAATCAGCATTGATCTAACTATTTTATTTGAACTTTTAAAAATGCATACTTATGTAGAGCACACTCTGCCAATTTGGCCACAATTACAAAAGTAAGGATGTGAGATCTAGTGGTGGAGGCACCAGCTAGAAACAGAGAGATATGAATTCTAGTCCCTCCTTAGGCATGAGAGCCAGCTTAGGCCAGTCACTTTCTTTCAGCCAACCCACCTCATAGGGATGTTGTTGAGGGGAAAATAGGAGGATTTCTGCCTTGATTATTTATTTGAAGGTGAGATATAAATAAAAGAATCTTATATTGTTTCTCGGACTTTTGTCTAAGATCAAGGGAAATGATTGGATCAGACAGCACTTTTACTTTGCCAGAAGCTTGAAATTCTGACTGAAACATTGGTCTCCAAGCAACTAATGTTAAATATACCACTAATTTGGAGCCTTGGTGACTAGAAGCCTTAAACTTTGGAATATTTAAGAACTAGTTAAAAACAGTATTGTTGAGTGGGAATAAAGTCAAAACTCAGTTAATGCAGTAGAATCTCTGGTCACGAATGCTTCTGACCATGACCAAATCGGGTTCCGACCAAAATATTCACAAAATTTTTGAATCTGGTCATGAGCACATACTTGGGTGGCGATCAAACACGACCCCTGACCCAGAAATTCCTGAATCCCTTACTTTTATATTTCACTGGCAACTCCTGAAAATGCATGGTTGCATTTCCTGCATTATAGAGCTGTGGTAGCGCAGTGGTTGGAGTGCAGTATTGCAGGTTAATTCTGCTTGCTGCTAGGAGTTTGATTCTGACTGGCTCAAGGTTCACTCAGCCTTCCATCCTTCTGAGGTCAGTAAAATGAGGATCCATATTGTTGGGGGGCAGCATGCTGACTCTGTAAACCACTTGGAGAGGGCTTAAAGCACTGTGAAGCAGTGTATAAGTCTAAGTGCTATTGCTATATCCTTGTAGGAAAACTGACCTATTGTGCACAAAACTTTCCTTCCTGCAGATTTACATGAAGGTGCTTGCTTATGTATTATTTCTAGTAATAAGGGTTTCTCACAGAAACCAATGACTTCTTTCTCCTTTTCTTTGACAGACCATTTTTGCTGCTATCAACCAAGTCTTTCCCGCAGAGGAGGACAGTAAGAAGGATGTGGAGGATAATTGTAAGTGAGCCATGTAAACATTTAAGTGAGGTGGCAGGGGCTCTATTCAGATTGAGGTTGCCAAAACCCAGCTGCTTGCTTGAGCCAAGGCCCTTCGCAAATGAATGAGTGTTGCTAGGGGATGTCCCTCCACCCCACCAGAATGGAACCCCCGGGTGATTTGTTTGGCCTGTGTATTTAGAGGATGCCATTTGAAATATGCTGAGCCTGAATGAAGAATGCTACTGAAGAATGCAAGTGGCAGGAGCAGCATTATCAGATTAGCCTTAGCTATGACTAGTTGCAGTGGTTAAAGTGCAGTATAGCAGGCAAACTTTGCCCACAGCCAGGAGTTCAATCTTGACCCACTCAAGGTTGACTCAGCCTTCCATCTTTTCGAGGGCTGTAAAATGAGGACCCAGATTGTTGGGGGCAATAGGCTGACTCTGTAAACCGCTTGGAGAGGGCTGTAAAGCACTGTGACGCGATATATAATTCTGAGTGCTATTGCTTTCAGCGATACCATTTGTTCTAATCCTGCCTTATGCACAAAGCCAGCTGAGTGATCTTGGGGAAGTCATTTTCTCTCAGCCTTAGTAAAGGAGGCAAGGGCAAACCACTTCTGGAAAAAAAAAAACTTGCTAGGAAAACTTCAGAGATTTGTTCAGGTGTCTTCAAGAATGAGAGACGATTGAACAGAAGGGGGAAAAAAAGATTCTGGAATGTTTTCTATATTCCTCTAGCCCCGCCCCAGATCCTGAGCTTCTATCACACCTCCTCTAAATCTGCCCCACATTTCTTTTAGGAAAAGTGGCAGGATATATGGTACTTACAAAACTATTGTTGTGCTTTCATTGTAGGTTCACTAATGTATTTAAATGAAGCTACCCTCTTACATAATATAAGAGTTCGCTACAGCAAAGATAGAATTTATGTAAGTATCATCTCAGCTTGTGAAAAATATGGGTGGGTTGTTGTTTTTTTGTCACAAAGCAAAATATGAAATATATATTGTTTATTTGATCAATGACTAAGTGAATTTTTTTTTTTAAAATACAACACTAAAGTAAAATCAAATAGATGAGATAAAACACTAACATACTGTAACAAAAAATAAAATTACATAAAATATGACATGCATCAATTACCTGTGCAAGTGTAAATCTAAAATATTACAGTCTCCAAAGTAAAATGTACTGTATATCATCTAAAAACAAAATGGCTAGTATGTGTTAAACCTAAAATGATAAATAAAACAGAAGTGATTATTTATATAACCAGTTATGCCTTATTTTCGGTGGCAACACAGAAATTGGCTACTGCACAAGTAATAAAAGATTGTGAACCTTCTAGAAGATGGTTCACATAGAAATTGTCTGGTCTTCCGGGAAATTTTCCTAGTAGAAGTAGAATATAAGCAGATCTGACATCCCTATTGTTAGTGTTTGGGGATTAACCCCTAGCAGAGTATTGAAATGTTAGTGTTTGGGGATTAACCCTAGCAGAGTATTGCAGCAGTAGTCAATCCAGGCAGCCAAACGAGAGTGGAAGGGCCCCAGAGTATACACACACTGAACACAAACACTGTTTGTAGTTTAAATAGTTTTTAATCCATTTAGAGTTTAAAGCATTGTCATTCAGTCCATTAAGTCATTCACAGTATTTCCATCCAGTAAGACTCACTAGTATAGTCCAAGTTAAGAGTCCTTGCAATATCTTTATCAGCCGATAAAGATATCTTCTCCTCCTCCGGTGCCTCTCTCCAGAGGAACAAACGCTGGATATTCAGCAAGAAGTTCAAACAGTAGAACAGTTGAATTCAGCAATAAATCAGCAAAACAGTAGCAGACAGGAACATCTCAGTCACAGGCACAGTTACAGTAACACAGAGGCAGTCGCAGTAAGACACAGTTAGTTGCAGTAAGACACAGTTAGTCGCAGCAAGCTTTCCAGCTTCTGGTGCTTCCTTATATTGTAACTTGTAACCGCACCCTTAATTGGCAAATTGCCTTCAGCATTGTGCTTAAAGTGATAAGCACTTAAACCATGATATCTAAGTTTTATATATTTATTCACCCAAACCATATTTGGTATCAATGTTATACCTAACACCTATGGAATTTACAGTGCAAATACATGCAAAATGGCTTTGATCTCTTTGTCGCCTCCTGAGCAGGTAGGCTCAGTTAATGAGCTTCAGAGTATCTGCCTTGCAGCAGTGAGGATGGAAAGATGTTACACCTGCTTTGAAAAATCAGCTTGGGGAAAGTTAGATTTTGTAGATATCTTCCTGTTTCCCAAGTGCTCTTATCTGTGCAATTTCTGCCATGTTAGGTCCGCCTATTAACTTCAGTCTGAAACTCCATATCCTCTTTATTCTTCGGCTGAGCAGTTGTTTGGCGTGGTCATTTCCTAAAGAAATTAGGCATGGTGCAGAAAGCCCATATAATACCCAATCCTGCTCTACAGCCTGTTTCCAGAGAGAAGGAAAATCATCTTATTAAAATTAGTGTCAGTTCAACTGGAAGATTTGGATTTTCAGCCAGTAATGTATCCTCTTCTCTCAAGCCCTTATCTGGTTGCAGGTATTCCTGTCTTAAGTCTTAACTGGGCGTTTGCTATCCTTGGGTGCAATTCAAAAATGTTGTGTGCACTGTTTCCAGTCTTTGCATAAATTTCTACTTCTGTTCCATTAAGAATTTGGGCCAGTGATTTGGTCTCAAGTGTTTTAATTCTGCGGGGATTAATTGTCCGCTACCAAGTGTAAAAGAAGTGCTTAATTGCCCTTTTAGACCTAAATTAGCTTCATTACGTGATTCTGGTATATGTTTCAAGTGCCTTTAGAGTGGAAAACCACTCCAAGGTGTTTCAGTACAGTATTTCAGTACCATAACATGCTCTGATTTCTGCCCTTCTACTCTCTAGGCTGGCTCTCTTAGCAAAGACCAGCATTTTAGATTTTTCAAAACTGGGAACCAGGTGATCTGCAGTACCAAAATATTACTATTAATGCTCTTTCCAGCCTTGTGGGGATTTGTGAAATTATAGTGGCATCATCAGTGTAGGGAAGTATAGGATTATTAAGAAGGTCTACCATTGAATTGATATACAATTTGAAAAAAGAGGGGAAAAGAATATGTCCCTGTTGGAGTCCTTTCTGAACTACTGTGCTAGAGAAGGGACCCTTGTATTTCATTCTTAAAATAGTGTTGGAGTATAATTTCTGTATCAGAAAGAGATGGTACCTGTCAACAGTCTCCCCACCCCTCCAAAGGCTATTCCTGGAAGTTGT
This sequence comes from Notechis scutatus, assembly GCF_049901735.1. Classification (NCBI taxonomy): domain Eukaryota; kingdom Metazoa; phylum Chordata; class Lepidosauria; order Squamata; family Elapidae; genus Notechis; species Notechis scutatus. Next base: position 119,313,915 of record NC_142009.1, on the reverse strand, counting down.
GTCAAAGGCATGTTTTAAATCTAGAAAGGCCTCAAAGAGGGAGGGTATTTTGGTATATCTTTGTGCAAGATGGTAGAGAACCAGAATCTGGTCTGTTGTTGACCTCCCTTCTCTGAATCCTGGCTGCTCATCTTGGATTATGCCCCATGCCTCTATCCAGTCTTGCAATTTGTGATTAACTGCTTAGCATATAATTTGCTAACTGCACTCAGAAGGCCAATAGGCCGGTATAATTGCATGACTCATTCTTATTGCTCTTATTATAAATTGGGCCAATATTTTCCAGACCCCAATGTTTTGGAACATAATTTGTTTTATCTATGATTATAATCACAGTTGCTAATCTATGAATGTAAACACAGAGGCTGGCGGAGGCACCCACCAGCTGGTAATCTGGTTTTATTATGGAATTATTACAGTCAGAACATAATAAACACCTGGAGCCTTATGTTCTTAAGGGATGAGTTGAGCGTTACCTCTTGTACAGAGCTGTGGGTGGGTGGGTGGCAATTGTCAGGTCTCGTTTATATTACCAACAAGGATCATGTACCACCTTCTGAAATATTCCACCCAAGCTTGAAATGGCACTTAATTGACTGGGGAGATGGGGTGATCGGCTACTGGTTTTCCTAGTCCTCGAATAGTTTGCCAGAAGAGGGAAGAGTCTTTTTTCCTGACTGATTGAATTGGTTTACGCCAGGTCTCCTTTGTTGCCAGTATTTTCTTATAGGATGGCCAATAGATTAACTAGACTAATCTATCAAGCCTTTAAATTACTCTTTCTGTACTATACCATAGGCTTTATCACATGGCCTTTTCAACTGGGCACAATCCTGATACCAAACCATTTTTATGTGCTACATCCAGTTACTGTTTGTTTCTTTGACAAAAGCAGATTTCACATTAAAAATTAATAGACCATACAAGTATGGTTTTTGAGACATGTTGTCTAGCTGCTATGCACAGGATTTCTAAAATTTCTGAGCCTGCTAGCCATTTAGCAACTGATTTTGCGTAACTTTCATTCCATCCATTGTCACAAAGCAATTTGAGGAGAAATTTAGTTCGAACCTTCATTTTGTGAATGGAAATAATTCATTAAAAAAAACTCTGTCATTGCTCAATTGATTAAGAAGCAGGAAAGCTGTATAACCACAAAACTAATTTTCCAATCTAGCGTTCTGTTTTTATTGAATACACCTACTCAAATTATCCATTATGCACATAATGCATAACTCATCCTTACAGGCAATTCTTTTAGAGCTGACAATACATTAAAAAGCAAAAGATGCATGCTTGCCTTCCTCTCTGTCAAATGAAGAACCCCATATCACCCCTGACACTTCCCCGCTCAAACAGGTTAATATTTTATGGGGCTATTAGATTGCCTGATCATATGTAACAAATTCAATCTAAATTGCACATGGTCCCTGCCATCTGCTTTGACAAATGCCAGCTGGGAAGTAGAAGGATGAAACTTCTAAAAGAAATGCCAGAAGCAGGGATACAACAGTCAACGTTATCTATTTATTTTCCTAATCCTATTTCTTAAATGCTGATGTACCATTATGTTTGCTTAGGCCCATTACTCTGGGTTCTTTTTCATTGTTGTTGTTTTTTTTTAAAGAAAAACAAGTCATTGTATAATATGTGTAATTTTGTGTTGATCATAATTTTAAGTTATACGCAATCACAGTTCATCCTTCAAAAATGAAGCTAAAATGCTTTGTGTGAAAATAATTTTGCTAATTTATAATTGATTTACCTGTATTACACTTAACTATAAGCCATGTACTACATAAAAATCACAACAACTAGTACTGATAATGATTTATTTTAAAGGGTTTACAAAACATATCCTTATGTATTCAGTGGCTTTTTACACTGTAATTTATCAGCACAAGAAATTTATCAGCACAAGAAATGATGCTGTTTAAAATCATTAAACCAGTATTACAATAATAAAATAAAAACTGTAACTGCGATTTGGTTCTGACTTCAAAAAATTTACCTTAGAAATGTGTTGAACATTCCCTCAGAAGAATGCCCCACACCCTTTGGTAATAGGCCTTCAAAGTTTACAAACAGAAATTCCAAATCCATGTGATTATAACACATTTTGTTGCGGGTTTTCTTTCCAGACTTATGTAGCCAACATCCTGATAGCCGTGAATCCTTACTTTGATATACCAAAACTTTACTCATTAGATGTTATTAAAAAGTATCAAGGCAAGTCACTAGGGACGCTGCCACCTCACGTCTATGCAATTGGTAAGAAACAGATTTCTTTGGCTTCCAATGTATCAATGCTTTTATTTTCTGTAGCTTTTATTTTGTCTTAAGATGCTTTTTCTCTTGATTTTTACACTGATAAAAATAAGGCAAGGTGCTGGAACTGTTGCAGTTGATCTGCATGATCATGAACCAATTGGTTGCTTGGATTACAGTTTGCTTATGTACTGAATTTTGGTTGCTTTTAGGAGAGTAAGGTGTCCCTGTAGGTTTTTATCAGTTGTGACCAACTTTAGGGAGGCGGTTGTCATCTCTGTTTCTTGAACCAGTGCTGTCTACAGATGCTTTTTGCAGTCTTGTGGCCAGCATGACATCACACTGCAACAACACAGAGTATTGTTACCTTCCCACATGCTTATATGTGGTACATATTCATGTACTTCCATTTACATGCTTTCAAGCTGCTAGATTGGCAGGAACTGGGACATTGACAGGAGTTCACTCCATCTTGGTGCACTAGGGTCTTGAACTGCCGAGCTATAGACCTTTAAAATGGTCTAAGGAGAGTGATCCTAATGATCTTAAGGAGAGTGCTGTGGTAACACTGAACAGGTAGTTTTGACTTCGGACCACAATTGAGCCCCGAATTTTTGTTGCTAAGCAAGGCAGTTATTGAGTTTTGTCCCATTTTACCACCATTCTTGCCATAGTTCTTAGTAAAGAATCTGGCTTCCCTGTTGACTTTGCTCATTAGAAAGTTACAAAAGATGATTGCATGACCCTGGGACTCTGCAACCATCAAAAATATGAGCCAGTTGCCAAACGTCCAAATTGATCATGGAGACCTACAATGGTATAAGTGTAAAAAACGGTCATGACTTTGAATGGTCACTAAACGAATGATTGTTAAGTTGAGGACTACCTACGTAGTATCAGCATTTTACGCAAATCTTTTGTGGCACTTTTTCTTTTCATTCAAGAAATATAGGTAGCTGCATACTGAAAAAAGAAAATATATTTATTTTTGTGTTTCAAATGTTTACAATAAAATATTACAGTGCTTCCTAAAGTAATGAAAATATTGATCTCTGTTCTGTTGGAAAGTCACTTTGTTGTCCTCTTCAATATTTACCTCAGCTGACAAAGCCTTCCGCGACATGAAAGTGCTCAAGATGAGTCAGTCAATCATCGTGTCGGGTGAATCAGGAGCTGGCAAGACAGAAAATACTAAATTTGTTTTACGGTTTGTATCTTTAGCTGAAAGTGTTTCAGTGGAATGAGTGCCAAACCAAAGTGAATTCATTAACCCAAACACCTTGAATTCATAAGGGACGTACTTCCGATACTGAAAACAATTGTGAGTGAAACGTGAACAAATTTTAAATCTAACAAAGTCCCATAACAGAGTTTACGAATGCTCGTTCGTTTGTTTCAAGAATTTATGTGGCTGTACAACTCAACCAGTGTGATTGTGCAAAGATTAATGAACACTAAACAAGGAATAAAACCAACCATCCATCCATTAAAAGATAACTCAGCTAGCAATAGCATTTAGATTTATATACAGTGCTTTACAGCTCTCTCTAAGCAGTTTTACAGAGTCAGCATATTGCCCCCAACTATCTGGGTCCTCATTTTACTGAGCTCAGAAGGTCAGTCAACCTTAAGCTGATAAGAATTGAACTGCCAAACTTCTGGCAGTTGGCCATCAGCAGAAATAGCTTGCAGTACTACATCCTAACCACAGCGCCACCACAGCTCTTAATGTGACTTTAATCAGTGGTAAATTGAATGGAACAGGCAAAAACCATCCAACAGGAATCACTAGTCACCTTAGCCCTAAGAAAACAGCCATATCTTGATCATCTTTCTAAAGACTAGCAGACCTTTTATAGACATATTTTGTTTCCAGACTTTTTCAAGGCTTTTAACCAATTTTTTAAAAAAATTCAAAAGCTACACTGCCCTATTAATTTCTTTCACTTTTATTACACTTAAAATAACACTTGGATCGGAACACAGAACATTTTGGAGAAGAGTAAGGATCTCAGAACAATCCACAGTAGGCATATCCCAAAAGCAACACTGTCTCCTGCCTATAAAAGGACAAACAAAATAATAATTTCCTCAGTTTCTCAGTGGACAGGAAGCTAATGGAACTTTGGTTAAGCCAGTTTAGTGGTTAAGGAGCCAGGTTAGGAAGCAAGAAACCTCGAATTCAAGTCCTGCCTTAGCCATAAAAGCCAGCTAGGGGATCTTGGGCTAGTTAGTCTTACCACTCAGCCTAACTCACCTCACAGGGTTGTTGTGGAGAAAATAGGAAGAGGAAATATGCTGAATATGTTCATCACCTTGAGTTATTTGTAAAAATAATAAGGTGGGATACAAATACATTTGTATACAGCTCATTTAATTAGAAGAGATCTTATGTTGTATGATTAAAGTAAAGACACTGACAAAAATTGCTAAATGTTTTTTTTTTCTTTATAGGTATTTGACTGAATCTTATGGTAGTGGACAAGATATTGATGACAGGATTGTAGAAGGTATTCATATTTACCTTTAAATTTATTTTTGTATATTAATTGTGGCTAGATAAGGAGTAAGCATCATGTTTGCTACATTTCTGTAAGTGAAAGGCTGCAGTGTATGACATCTCTCATCTTATTGGGCTCTGAAAAAAGTATGTGGGCTGTGGGTTGCATCTAGCTAGAAAAACAAGATACACGGTTTTGATGCTATAAAATATCAGTGCAGGATTGCTTCTGTTATCAGTTTGAACATAGAGAGTTCAAAAGGTAGAAACAAGGAATCTGTTGAAGAAGAGAGGTCTAAATGTAACTTTTCTTGAAGATGAGAATTGCTATTGCATTTTGGGCGAAACGGGGTGTGGTGGGGAGTGGATTTAATATTCCTTTTCTTTTCTTTCCTTTTCCTTTTCTTTTCTTTTCCTTTTAAAAAGGTACCATTTTTCTGAGCTTCCTGTTTCCCTGAATGGCAGGAAATCACACTATTGGTTTTTTTTCTTTTTTATGATTGTATTGGAGCAGGCTCCAGGGACCAAGAAAAGAGTTTGGGAATCTGAGATTACCCATCCCTGAAATCTTTTTTTCTAGTTGCATCAGAAAACAGAGGCTTGAAAATAAGGCCAGCACAAGGAGAACATGTTTTTGGGCAATTGTATGTATGCAAGCACTGTTGAAAGATTTTTGCCAGCACATCTTGCAAGGTGGTCCCAGTTTTCTTGGGGAATGAGAAACGTGGTGAATGAGGCAACCACTGGAGACATCTAGAAAGCTTTTGTGTCAAGTCTTTGGCACGAGTATGTGGAGACAGAAGCTTTTTTCTGAACTTAAAGGCACTTTTCCTACCCAATTCTCTTAGAAATCTTTTCTGTGTGTCTAATATATTTGTGGATGAGTGGAGGACTATTGTGTTGATCCTATCTGTTCCCTTAATGTCTTCGTAAGAATTGTTCACATGTGAACAGTTTCTAATACAAGAAACATAGTGCTGTTTGCCATTTCTTTGAAGAAGTTATTTGAAATGGGACTTAGTTCAGAAAGCACTGATCTTAATAGCTTACTATGGGATCAGACGCAGGATGTTAATAATAGCTTATTGCAGTATCAAGACCTTAAAAAAGGGAAGCAATATAATAAAGGAAGAAAGAATTCCATTACTTTTTCCTTCCCTTATGGCACTACAATTCTTTACTTTGGGACAAAAGTAAATATATTCTTTCCGAAGTGTTCAGCTAAGCTACTGTACTGGAGGTTACAGGTGAACGGATGGTCTGTGTATGGGTTCACATACATGAGTTTTGTGTGTGTGTGTTCAGATGAATGAGTGGAGCATTCACGTGTATGCTTGTTGGAAAAATGCAAAGTCTACGATATGTTTCCTTGCCCAGTGGCAAGATGCTTTGAGGCTACCAAGGACTAGCATAGCCTGAGCAGTCCTGCCTTTGATGGACTTCATAGCCAAGGTTTACTACCAAGCAATGCTTCCAGCGAAATAATTGAGAATGATATTGCTTAATTACAGCGGAATATATAAGTATTCCATTATCCATGGCACCTATGAAAGTGGCTGACCATTGGGCATAATGTCTGAAGCTGCATTCCCAACACTGGTACCCGTAGGTATTTCATTTGGGAGATGGGGAAGCTTGAATTAAATGCCTTATTCAGGTCATCTGCTCTTAATACACATTTGCTCCCATTTTTGGTTTAAGCACATCTTAACCTGCATGGATGCATTGTTACTACAGAAGGACTTACTCACCAAGCCTTTTTGTAGTGCGTGTGTATATGTGTTTGTACCTGTAACCATTGAATCTTTGTGTTGCAGTTCTGTGCATTTTCCTGACAGGTTGGATAGTTTGAAAGGTCACTTGCCAATTCAAATTGCTTTAACTGTTATAGACAATCAACACACACACACACTCACACACACACACACACACACACACACACCCCAGGATTCTGTATTTATCTTTATGATATACAAATTCAGCAATAGTTTTTTTAACCTTACTTTTACCTCCTTAATAGCCAATTCCTTTTCTAATACTATGTCAGTTACATAATACTATATATCTTCCCCCTCAAGGTCCCATGCACCTTGGGACTAAATGAATATTAGATTGGTTTTGAGTTGAAAATCAAGCATTATGTGATGACTCGGAGTATATCACAAATATAACAAAAACCAAAACAAAAATAAAGGTTCTTTAATGCCTTCAACTTGGCTTCACTGTTCAATTGTTCACAGTTGGAAATTTTCAAAATAACATTCCAAATGAAAGAAATACAGTTCAAAATCAAAGAGCAGATAACGAAGCAAAAAACAAAAACAAACCACACTGAAGAAAGTTCCACGACAGACCAGGATAATTAATTACAAACTTCAAGAAGATAACCAGGTACAGTCCATTGGAAGAACACCAACCAAAATAAACCTCATCCAGGAAAAACCATTCTTTGTCTTCAGCGTTTGCCAGAAAGCAGGTCCAAACTCTTATGCAGATCTCACACCTGCAACCCATGAAGAGGATCATGACCCTCTCCTCCCGAGTAGACCACATTTTCCCCTGATCCTCTCCTCCCTGCGTACCCTAGAATGGATAGGGGATGGGCCTGGGTCCTCCTCTGACTGCTCAGCCGGCCTCTGCCCTTCCCCAGCCTCCTCCACAACCTCTGAAGCCACACTTCCACTCCCTGTTGGCTGTTCCTCCTCTCCTTCAGAGTAAGTCTCCACCAGGGGCAAGACACATTACATATAAAGTTAGTCCTCTATTCCCAACTGAAAAATTTGAGAATGGCAAAATTGTTTAATCAAGAGGGTAAATAGATAGCTAAATAGATTTCTACTGCCACCATGACAAAATATAGCTCGCCCTCAACATATAACCATTTTTTTAGTGACTGTTCAAAGTTACGATGGCACTGAAAGAAGTGACTTATGATCAGTCCTTGTATTTATGCTTATTACAAGCATCCCATGGTCAAGCAATCCAAAACTGGGTACTTGGCAACCAGCATGTATCTACGATGGTTGCAGCTTTCCTGGAATCACGTGATCGCCATTTCCAACCTTTCCAGCCGGCTTCTGACAAGTAAAGTCAATGGGGGAAACTGGATTTGATTAATGATCACATGCTTCGCTTAACAACTGCAGTGATTTGCTTAAGAACCACGGCAAAAAGAGATTGTAAAATCGGGTCCCTTATCAACTTCCTTCCTTAGCAATGGAATTCCAGTCCCCGTTGTAATCATAAGTTGAAGACTATCTATATAAGTGTTTCTTCAGTCTGCTTAATTGATGCCTGATAGAGGCAGTTTTGATGGCAGATGTGGAATGGCAACGAACAGTCTATGATAGGTTAGTATGATGATATAGCTCATGTCAGCCTTCTCCAGCCTGCCATCTCCAATTGCCTAGGGTCTCCAGAATTCCCAGGTATTTAGTGAGGAGTGCTGGCTGGGAATTATGGGAGTTATAACCACAAAGATTGGTTTCATTATACATTTGTTTACATACACTCTGTAGAAGTCTTCTTCCAATACAAATGACAATGTTTTTAAGCTTATTAATGTTTATTTTAGTAGCTCACTTGCAAGCACACTTGCTTTCTTGTCTTCTGCTGCTAAGTAATGTGGAGACCAAGCTGAATTAGCATAGTCTGGATAGGATCCAGACAATTGCTGGTTCTAAGGCCATTTGCTCTTTCTATGTCTTATGGCTGCAGCACCAAAGGTTCACAACTATCTTCTTCTCCAGCACCCTGCAATTTCCTTGGTCTAAGGGGTCACAGGACCAATAGCTAATTTAGTATCATCTTCTGCTTTCCAGAACAGGGAAATGTATGTGCTTTGCGATTTGTCTCTGGTTGCATTGGCAGATTATTACATGTGGATTATTTTGTTATTGTTGTTTACTTCATGTTTGGGCATCCCCAATATGCATGTTCTCTGGTCTAATGCCAAACTCTTAACCACCCTTTTCTTGAATTTTTGCTTGAACTGTACATTGAATCAAGTAGGGTTGGTTTATTGCATGCACACATGCTGATGGGATATGTATTATGAGATAATTCAGGATTATTTTATTAACATGGGACTATTTAATGTCCTTCCAAACACTTCAGTTTGATTTAACATTAGTATTATTCAAAAATATTTAGTGAAGTAAAATATTAATAGCTGTTATGATATGTTAGTGAAATATTTTAACAGTTGTTAATATTAGGATAGAGCAAAAGGTAATATTTAAGTGGAAGAATTTCTAGGAAGATTATACGGTGATTGGGATCCAAATTGCTGCATTGGGTGCCCTTACCTAGTAGGAACAGAGAGTCTTCTTCCCTTTAAGATTTGAGGCTTTAATTGTCTGATACTCAATGCTAACTAACTTTAGCTCATCCCCAAAAGCTAAGCAGGGCCAGGTACTTCTATACAGTACCTGTATGGAAGAACAGCAGGGAGAACAGCAAGAGCTATAGGTTAGATTGTGAAATAAAAACAGAATCTCGGAGAAGGTAATAATAAACCCTTCTTGTATTTTAATGAAGAAAACAATACATGATAGGCATTTCCATGAGGTCACCTAGAATAGAGTTAATCTGAAGGAAGTTTTATCTTTAAATGTTGAGATAAGCTTTTGTTCCTTCACACATGCAACGGAAGTAGTTGTATGAGCCTTTGGTTCATGAGATGGTTTTTCTCATATTAAGAAAAATATAATGCTAGTCAACTTCTGTGTGCATTTTTATTAACACCCATTATTTCAGACAGTATAGAAAGATCTTCCAACTCTCCGGTCCAGTTTTTCAGTAGGTAGAGAGGCTTAGGGTTATAGAGTCATGCCTTCATTTCTCTGTTTTGGATATTAAAAAACATGCTTTTATCCAAGTTTTGTTTATTAAAATTTTGCTAATCTTGTTTCATTTTTTTATAGCCAATCCACTGCTAGAAGCATTTGGAAATGCAAAGACTGTTCGTAACAATAATAGTAGTCGTTTTGGAAAATTTGTAGAAATCCATTTCAATGAAAAGGTATTTATATTTCTTTGTCTATGGTGGAATTTCTTTTCTTCTTCTTTTGATAAGTCCCACCTGTATGGATCATTTGCTCAGGACACGTTTATGTAAGCAGAATAAACAGAATACATAGAATAACAGACTTGGAAGGGACCTTGGAGGTCTTCTAGTCCAACCCCCTGCTCAGGCAGGAGACCCTGTACCATTTCAGACAGATGGTTGTCCAATTTCTTCTTAAAAGCCTCCAGTGTTGGAGCATCCGGAGGAGCTGTGGTGGCGCAGTGGTTAGAATGCAGTACTGCAGGCTACTTCTGCTGACTGCCTACAATTTGGCAGATCGATTCTCACCAGGCTCAAGGTTGACTCAGGCTTCAATCCTTCCAATGTGGGTAAAAGGAAAACCCAAACTGTTGGGGGCAATAGGCTGACTGTAAACCACTTAGAGAGGGCTGTTAAGTACTGTGAAACAGTATATAAATCTAAGTGCTATTGCTATTGCTATCCACAGTTTCTGGGGGCAAGTCGTTCCACTGATCAATTGTTCTAACTTTCAGGAAATTTCTCCTTAGTTTTAGGTTGCTTCTCTCCTTGATTAGTTTCCATCCATTGCTTCTTGTCCTGCCATCAGGTGCTTTGGAAAATAGGTTGACTCCTTCTTTGTGGAAGCCCCTCAAATATTGGAACACTGCTATCATATCACCCTTAGTCATTCTTTTCATTAAACTAGACATGTAGCGTATAATAGTCCATTTTGGATTACAATATGTTGCTTGTTATTTAAAAATTCTTCTAAGTTTAGTTTAAGAATTCAGAGGTTCCTAATCTAAAGACAAAATTAGTTTTATAATATGAATTGCATATCATCATCTTCATCTCCAGTCCCATATCTTCTAACTACAACTTGACCTTAAATCTGAGCTAGCATTAAAATTTTGGTTGCCAATGGGAAAAATCGAGAAAAGTCAGAAAAAAATCTGAATTATATACCATATACCTATTTTTTTTGATAAGTTAAATATAAGTTAGCATAAAGCATCCTTGTTCAATTTGGTGTCCTCTAGATATGTTGGTCTATGCCACCCAGTAGTTTCTGCCAGCCTGGGACTTTGACCATGCTGGCAGGAAATTGTAGTAACTGTCTAGCCATAAAAATAAGCTCGTGCTAAGCGATTAACCAAATTGCAATTCTGGTCAAATGAATTTAACATTAAACTATTTAAACATTTCATTTACTTGTAAACGTATTCAAGAAATTATATGGATTAGAAAGTACATATAATGTGATTGAAGAATCAAGGGTTTATGCTTTGGAATCAAAAATTTGCTTCTTTTTTTTACCCTAGAATTCAGTTGTTGGTGGATTTGTGTCACATTATCTCCTGGAGAAATCCAGGATTTGTGTTCAAGGCCCAGAAGAAAGGAATTACCACATATTCTATCGGCTCTGTGCTGGAGCCCCTGAAAATATAAGGGAGAAATTGTATTTAAGTTCACCAGATAACTTTAGGGTAAGTTGATCTAAAGTATTACCATACTGAAAATTCATTTTAACCTACTTATAGCAAACTGGATTCAGATACACTTAGAGCAGGTCTATTCAAATCAATGTGACTAATGGGTTGGAAAAGACATTATATTGTAAATTTGGATCTATGAACCTGTTGTGCTGAAGCTTGATTTTGAACCAAACTTGACTGAATCACTTTGTCATATACCGGTAGTCTGTGGCTAATCACAGTTCATTTATAACCATTCAAAGTTACAATGGTACTGAAAAAAGGGACTTACAACCATTTTTCACACTTACAACTGTTGCAGCATCCTCATGATCACGTGATTTACAATTGGATGCTTGACAACTGGTTCATATTTCTGATGGTTGCAATGTCCTGGGGTTATGTGATTCCCTTTTGCAGCTTTCTGACAAGCAAAGCCAATGGAGAAAGCCAGATTCACTTAACAACGATGTTACTAACGTAATAACTGCAGTGATTCGCTTAACAATTGTGGCAAGAAAAGTCATAAAAATGGGGCAAAACTCACTTAAATAACTGTCTCGCTTAGCAACAGAAAGTTTGGGCTCAATTTATGGTCATAAGTTGAAAACCATCTGTACTGTATACGTATTCTTCTGTGCCAAGAGCAATCAACTTGAATGTCTCTAGAGCTTCTGAACTTCAGCAGCCCAATTTTGTGACTTTTGACTATGCTGCTTCAATCCTATGTAATTGTGTTCTCAAACATCTGAAAGGCACCATATCATATATTTCTGTC